>NC_089814.1:15756590-16356590 GCF_029633855.1 Hoplias malabaricus | reverse complement strand
CTGCAGAAACATGTTCATAACTTGAGTTTAGTTTCTTATCGTGCAGTTAGCAGTATTCTGAATTTAGAATGGGTTTTTATTTAAATAATCGGAAACACCCAAAATGAGTCAATATTACCCATCTATGGATAGAGAAATATCCTCATCCCTTTTCATGATATGCAGTGTTTCCAGGACTCTGCTGTTTTTTTTTTTTGTTTTGTTTTTCTGCCATTAACTTAGAGGGAGAGAGCTAGCCTAGCATGTCTGACCGAGACACTGTTTTTAATCTTTACTACCACAGGGGTTCTTAAAAACATTAGATCCATTTCCAGTTTACAAACAGACTGGAGGCCTAGCAAATTGTGAGGAAACAACTAGATTTGATAAAAGTATTTTTTCTGGATTTTAATAAAAATATTTTTAATACTGTCTTTATTGTGTTTTCAACATGCCAAATGGTTTATCCTATGTGCTAATACCTTCATTGTCCTGGAGTTATATGCTATGCTTTTAAATTTTGAAACCTGAGTCAAATTATGTTAATAAGAAATATACTTTATTGATTTATTCCTACTTTGTCATCCCTTACACTTTGGACAGGAATGTCCACAAAACCATGACCACGTTTTGCCAACTTCTCATTCTGGCATTGTTGAGAACCACAAGTTTACAATCTGAATTGGAGACCTAGCAGTGGGTGTTTCTCTCTTGTGTTTTCACTTGCTAGTCTTTTCCACTTTTTGCAAGGATGGAGAATGCAGAATGCCAAGTTTGTTCCATTAAAGATGGCTTTTCAATGTCAAAGTTTGTCCTTTTTGTGCCAAAGTTTGCTGAGTAAGCGCTTCTCCGGATTTCCTACTACCCTACTAGGAAGTGAACTTTAAGTACTGTTTATCAGATTCAGACAACTTCTTGGGACATATTTGTGTTCTGTTTTCAATTCACCTACTTGAACTTGAATCTTTACACGAATTTGAATGTGAGGACTTGAATTATGGAACTGCAGGTTTGTTGACTATTGCACATTAAATATAACATTGTGAATATAAAACTGACTTAAGTCTGTCAATATGTGTTAGCAGAAACATTTCCAAACCTTCTCATGGAACCCCTTGATTTAGAGTTTATAGCCACTGGTTAATAATTTATCTTAGCAGCACATTTGATTCAGCCAGTAAATTAACACGCATTGAATGACTGGTGTGAAGGAAAACCAGGTTTGTTAGCCAAAATTGAGCCCTAGTTCTTATCACCTGAATAGTTAGATATTAATATATTTTTTCAGGTACATAATTTATAAAACAGATAAAAACAACACTGTTTTCAGATAAAAACAAAACACAGTTTGAGGAAAATCTAACTCCACTTTGAGGGTGGCATGGTGGTGCAGCTGGTAGTGTTGCAATTACACACTTTGGAGTTTATGGGTTCAAGTCCTGCTCTGGGTGACTGAGGAATTTGGTGTGTTCTCCCTGTGTTTGTCCAAAAACTGGTTGGTAAGTGGATAGGCAAATCAAAAGTGTCTGTGTGTGTGTGTGTGTGTGTCACCTTGTGAAGGACTGGTGCCCCACCAGGGTGTGTTCCTGCCTTGTGCCAGTGATTCCAAGTAGGCTCCGGATCCTCTGCAAACAAAAAACTGCTGGTGTTCTTAGAACAATAAAGTAAAAATGCCCAAGCCTACACCTAGCATCACTGAATATATCTTAAGTTGTTTGTTTTTTGAGAAGTAGAGTGCGCCCAACTTCTAAGACTGAACTTTGGAAAATATGCCTGCAGACTGAAAACATAACTAGAAAAGTATGGGAACTGTAATGAAAATACATTTAGTTACAATTTTAAAAATCTATAAGTTAAAACTGCACTTTTTGCCGCTCAGATTACAAAGATATAGACAGCATAGAGTAGAATGGTAGAATGAATGGCACATTTTTGCTAATAATATTTAGCCTTGTGCACATCAGACCCATTAGAAAAAAAATGCCCATATCATTTTTTATCATTTCTTGATATGGGCCCTTTTGCTAACTGCAGCCGAAAGAGAAATATATGTAAATATCTATATTGATATTGATATATGTGTAGGTCTACGTATGTTTACTAAATTTCCTATGATTATGTTTTATCATCATCAGTCAGTCTATTAAGGTGTTTTGTGGTTTTCGGGGTAATAATTACTTTCCAAGCTGTCAGTTAAAATTGTAATGATCAAAGGATTAACTTAATCATTTCAGGAATACAAAATTCAAAATCAATGTTAAAATTAATTATGTTACTGCTTATACAGTTTCAAACGGCTACTTACACCAAATTAACTTTTTCATATTTACATTCACTGAAAAGTGCAGGGTGGTACAAGTGAAAGCAGTTTAATGCAAATGAATGGTGAGACTAAGGTTCTCAAAAGATGTGTGAATAACCTATAACCAAATCCAAATCCTTCCAAACACATTAAGCTTGACTTACTGCAGAGGATGCAAATACAACTCAAATTCTGAGAGTACAAGGACTGTACAGCTCGCCGGAGCGACCCTGGCACCTCATACTCGCAAAGCGCCTCCCACAGAATCTCTCGGAGAACTCTGTGAGACGCCTTTTCCAAATCCACAAAGCATGAGTGGAGTGGAGTTGAACTGAGAGTGGAATTCCCACGCCCTCTCAATCATCTGTGAAAAATTAGTGTTGGTCCATAGTTCCATGCCCAAAACGAAATCCGCATTTGTTCCTTCAAAATCCTAGGTTCGACTATCGGACGGATTCTTCTTTCCAGTACTTTGGCATAGACTTTCCCAGGGAGGCTGAGAAGTGTGATGCCACAATAATTGGCACACTTTCTCCGGTCCCCTTTTTTAAAAATAGGAACCACCACCCCCGTTTGCCAATCCAAAGGCACTGTTCCCAAGGTCCATGCAATATTGTAGAGCACTGTCATCCAAGACAACCCCACAATATCAAGTGCCTTCAGTAACTCTGGACGAACCTCATCCACTCCTGGGGCTTTGCCACTGGGAAGCTTTTTCACCACCTCAGTGACTTCAGCCAAGGAAACAGAATCTGACACCCCAGACACTTCTGGCCCTACCTCCTGGCCAGGAGGCATGTCTCTCGGGTTAAGGAGTTCCTCAAAGTGCTCCTTCCAGCACCTAACAATACACTCAGTTGAGTTCAAAGTTTCACCATCCTTACTGTCCCCCTTCCCCCACCTGCGCTGTTGGAGTGTTTTCCAGAACCTCTTTGAGGCTGCCCGGAAGTCATTCTCCATGGCCTCTCCAAACTCCTCCCTTGCTCTGGATTTTGCTTCTGCAACTGCCTCAGCTGCAGCATTTTTCACCTGTTGGTTCCCATCTACAGAATTGGAAGTTCCTTTAGCCAGCTAAGGTCAAAAAACCTTCTGCTTTCGCTTGACAGCTTCCCTCACCACCGGTGTCCACCAATGGGCTCTTGGGTTGCCCCAGTAACAGGCACAGACAAGCTTTTGACCACAGCTATATGCAGCCCCTTCTACAATGGAAGTCCAGTACAATGTCCATTCAGACTCCATTCCCCCTACCTCCTCCGGAACATGTGAGAGATTCTCTCTGAGGTGAGATTTGAAATCCATCTGTACAGTGTCATCTGCCAGCATTTCCCAGCACACCCTAACTATTTATCTTCAAACATCACTTTTCCCAGCACACCCTAATATGTTTGGACTTACATGTCTGTCCGACAGCTTTCCACGCCATCGGATCCAACTTACCACCAGATGGTGATTGGTTGACAACTCAGCCCCTCTCTTTACCTGAGTGTCCAAAACATACGGCCTCAGATCAGAAGACACAACCACAAAGTCGATCATTGACCTTTGGTTTGGCCCAGGGTGGTCTGGCACCAAGTACACTTATGAGCATCCTTATGTTCAAACATGGTGTTCGTTATGGATAAACCATGACTACCACAGAAGTCCAACAACATCACACCACTCAGGTTCAGATCAGACAGGCCGTTCCTCCCAATCACTCCTCTCCAGGTTTCCCAGTCATTGCCAACATGAGCATTGAAGTCCCCCAGCAAAACAATAGAGTCAGTGCATGGAATCCCCTCTAGAACTCCACTTACTGCCTCCAAGAAGGCCGAATACTCTGAGCTGCTGTTCGGTGCATGTGCACACACAACAGTCAATGTTTTCCTCTCTGCAAGCCGGAGCTGCATTGAGTCGACCCTCTCGTTTACTGGGACAAACTCCAGCTGTACAGCCGCCAGCCGGGGACTTGTGAGTAAGCTGAACCAGGCTGAGTTACGTGGGCTACCCGGCCACCAGGCGCTCGCCGTCTGAGACTACCCCCAGGCCTGTCTCCAGGGGTAGGTCCTGGTAACCATCTACTGGGCAAGGTACACTTTAATCCTTTTAAGATGTTCATAGAGGTGCTTCTTAGATCGTGTTTATCTGGATATTCACTCCAGACCTGTTCGCCATGGAAGACCCTACTGGGAGCTAATAGCTCCCGATGACATAGCCCTGGAGGTTAAGAGACCACACAAGCCCTACCGCCACGGCAACGTGTGTGTGTGTGTGTGTGTGTGTGTGTGTGTATGTTTTCAACATGTTAAGCTCAAAACAGTCTTTAAATTTGTTCCCGTTTAGGGTGGGTTTAATTTATTTGGAACTTAAGAAATTCACACAACATATAATTTATCTGGGTATGTTCTTATTTGTGCAACATTCTATATATTCATATTTTGTGAATTTACAGACAGTTAAAACTGATAATCTATACTGCGCCAAACGTTACATTCTCAGTGCAAACTTAACTTTGCAGAGTCTTAAGAACCGTAAGCCTGAAGCAAATGATCCTCCACTTCTTGTTCTCCTAAAGAGTGGGAGGGGGCGGGGTCATGGGCGGCACCGGCCCGTGAAAGACAAGTATATTGTCCAATCACGTGCGCGGTAAGATGTTTCCTGGCGTTAAATCTTAAAAGCTCTCACGTAAACCAACCTTAACGCCGCATGCTTTGGCTCGATTAGCGTGCGCATTCGCCAGTCAGAGACGAGCGAATCGCAACTCGGGCGAATGAGCGGCGAGCATTTGGAGGGAAGGCGGGTCTATACACAAATAGAGCATAGCGGGGCTAGGTTGTTAGAAAGTTAATGGCTTGGGGGAAAGAGAATCTGTTCTCGCTTCAGGAGAGTTTGAGGATTTTTCTGAAGTAGAACGAAATTATTTTATACCGGGAGAACCCCTAGGAACGCGAAGGGGAACCGCTGCCTTCACAACTGAAGTATCTTATTGAGGGGAAGTATGCAGGATGCTGTAGCCGGGACGGCAATGCTGACGGACGGCTTCGAGGACGAGCTCGACTCGGTGACTCCGCGCTCCGCGGCGCTGGGACTGGGGGTCGCGGCTGCGCCAGGACCCGGGCTCGGAGGCCTCGGCTTGGGCGTCGCGGGAAAGAAAGTGCGGCTGTTTGGCGAGGCGGGCGGCCCCTCGGCAGACAGACTCGACTTCAAACTCACCGCCGCCGCCGTGCTCTCTTCGGGCCCCGCGTCCGGCAGCGACGAGGACGAAGTCTCGGAGGTAACTCTCTCGCTCTCCGCTAGCGCTGGAGCAGCTCGGCTAACTAGCTCAGTGAAGCTAACTGTACTTCGCTAACGGTAACTCCGCCAGGATGAGAGCACAGGCTCCAGTCTGAACTCAACAAAACAACTCCACTACATGTAATATCATCAAACACCACTGAACTAGAGCCATAACACCTTTCTGAATAAACCCCACGGCCATACGGCGTAGTGTGATAATAATATAAAAGAGTTTGACCCAATGTCTCAGCCCACGTTTCCAGCAGCTCTGCTCTGCGCTGGGAGGTAACGTTAGCAGCTAGCAGCGCTCCTGCGACGAAGGCTGCAACTTGGGCCTATACACAAATCGTCCGCCACTTGTACATTTTATAGCTGTTTACTCTCGCATCCACAGTTTTGACAGCGGTGTGCAAATTCTCCTGGCGTCGTTTGGGACCATTAACTACGAAGAACCTTCTGAAACGACGCCCTGCAACAATATTGTGGGCTCTGTTTCTAATAAACGTCTTTAGCTGTCTGGCTAAGTTTAACGCTAGCTGCCCGTCCAGCTACGTAACTCTTAACGATGAGTTTCTTCCCAAACACCCCATTTACAATTCTGACAGTTTGGACACCACCGAGTTTCTGACAAGTCTAGCAGATGATGTATAACAGAAAGAGACAGTTTATTCAGCTCGTATATGGGGCATTTGTAATCGTATAGCATTCTAATTTGCTTTAGGTGTAATGCCCACTCCCAAACAACGTAACGTTATATCAGGCAAAACATGCCTATCCTGAAAGTGGTTTCTAATGCGTTTAGGAATGAAACTCTTCACATTTTAGCTCCTTATGTTAACTAGCTCGGCTTAACGCTCGGTAACTGGCTCGACACTTTCCCTTCTAGAACAGTTGTGCCCCTAATCTAAACTCCACTCGCTTGTATTGTAATACAGCAGCTTTGACGTTTTTTTAAACACATGGCTCTTGTGGGCAAAAAAGGTGGTCCATGTTGCAGCAGTCTCCTTAGTATAATGTCAACAGTCTGACTCTGGCAACAAAAATGGGTTTTGACTCATCTTTGCAAGATCTAATTAGCCAAGAATCCAAACCAACAATTCAAGATGTGTTGAGTGTCATGTATTTAGAATACCGAGCTTTCAGAAATGCAGAGACATGCTCATGCTAAAGCACCATGCTACTAGAGTTAAAGGTTTTAAAAAGAAGTACACACGGCAATGAGGCGAATGGGGAGGTTTTGGAGGGGGTGGTAGGGCACATTCTGGTCAAGCATGCCAGACAAGCAGTTTGGGGGGTGGTGGTGGGGGGCAAATATATTATGAACCTGACATTTCAAAGTGTGCATCACAATATTTTTACACACAAGTAAAGTACACTGGATAGAGTAAGGTTTTGGTTTTACACACTTTACTGCACTAAACAGCACTAATTATGTTCCTCCTTTAATGCAATATGTTGGTGGTGTTGAAATATGGACAGTTTCCACAATATAACACTATGGTAGGTTTAAAAAAACAAAATAGCCATAGTAACAAGAATCTGGTGTTGGAGGCAAAAACATTTCCTTCATTTTGATAATAACTTAATTTGAATGATAATTTTTTGTTACTTGATTTGACTGACACATCACTTTCGTTGCCTTTTTATGAGATACGAATCACAAGCCAAATAATTAATTGTTGAGCTTTGTTTCTAATCTTTAGACTGTTTCTATAAAGCAATATTGATGTATTTAGACTACACACAACTTTCATAGTGTTTTTCTGGACTGCAGATTTGGCCAACAGTCATCAATAATAACGTCAACATTGTGGCTCTGGCTAGAAAAAGGGTTTGGTAATATTTGCAGAATTTAATTTGCTTTGAGGCCTACACGACTTGACCAGAAGCTAGTGTTTGAATGAAACACATTTCTCCAAGTCCACTCAACAGTCTGTAGAGCGACTGCTGTGTTTTCCGCTGCCAATATATCAGATTCATCACTGCCCTTTAGAATGTATACCTGGTGTCTAACATGACAGCAGTTTAATATTCCAACTTGTGTACACTAATCTGTAGAAATTTTATTTCCATGAAGCTATGATTAATTTTTATTAATATACTCAACATTTACAGTTTTATTCTGAGTTATGGTTAAAACATTAATTAAATGATTAATATTAATCACTTTTTCTATTTCATACCTTTACTTTTGGATTATTCATGTTATATTTGTCTGTCAATATGTGATAGTAAGATAAATTGCTGTTTTATTTGATTCCTGGCAAACAATTTACAACACGTTTCATGTGTAATAAAATTGTTATTGATTCTTTGCTCAGTTCTGATGCAGATGGACAAATATGAAGATGCTATGGTCTCAAATATACAGACCCTATTTTAGAATCTATCGCTTTGACATGCACGTAATGGATTTTTTTTTGAGGTTGATTATGGGCACATGTTTACACAACTCTAAACTTACACCCCTTGTTTTTTAGGGTTACATATGATTCTTCTCGCCCTCTGTCTGGAGGACAGGGGTGTGTCTGTTGCCTTTTATAACTGGTAATGTGTGCCAGTCTCCCATCTCTTCTGTTGTTGGTATTTTGTTTGGAATTTGGGGGAGGGGTATTGAAAAGGGAGCTGATCTCAGTCTCAGGTAGGGCAGAGATTGCCAATAAGAACCTCTATACAAACTATTGTGCTTTTTTTTCTTTTCTTCTGTGTTTACAGACTCTTTTTTACACACTTCTTGAACTCTATTCACAGATCAATTGTTGACACTTGTCAACATTAAAATGAATTCTGTAGACTTTCTAGGTTTCTGTAAATTTCTAAGATTAACTTGTAGGGGTAGAATTTAAATGGAAGTGAGGTCTTAATTTGTAAACATTTATGCTTTAATTTTCAGTTGTTATAATTATATTTTTGATTGAAATACTAAAGGTATTTCCTGGTAGCTTAAATGTGTAAAATCGTAGTGAATCATAACATAAAGCCCTTGAATTAGGGCTTCAAATCATTGAAAAACCTCTCTCGACATGTAATTAAAATTGTGTTTAAATGCACTCATTGCTGCAAAAGTTTTCTTACATTTTAAAAAGAGCTGAGATTACACCAGGTTCACCAAGGCAGCAAAATATTGTTTAAACGTTACCATGCAATTTTCTTGCTGGTGAACCTTATTTTATATTCCTGTTTGTAGGCAATGCTTGTTTTCATAAGCTATTGAATGTTAAATGTAAAAAAAAATTTAAATCTATTTTTAAAATGTCAAATTTATTTCCCAACTGTCATAAAATTGTGGTAATTACTGCCTCAATTCTGCTTTTGAATGGGAAGAGACGGCCCTGTATCCAAGTAAGAATATATGTCGCGGTATGCACGTTATTGATCCAGTTTATCTGCCCTTGTCACTACACTTTGAGACTTTCTTCATGCCTTGGTTGTATTGGACGATGGTGTTCATTAGTACTTTTTCTTGCTGCATCCCTCTACGCATCAATCTCCTTGTTGGATTGGGGTTTATCTGTTTTTGCCAGAAAATTAACAACGTGGAAGACCCCCGCTACAATCTGCAATGCTGTCTGCATGGCCCCCTCCAAAGTCAGGGCATGTTTTCAAAGCAGAGGTAGAATTAGCTGAAGCTAGAGGGCAGAGTTATTAATATTTTACAGTTGCCTTGGTGTTTCCATTAATATTGGATCTTTTAATGTAATGTTGTATTGTGGGGACACTCATGGTAAATTTTAATAAAACATGATTTGCTTTTTTAACAGTAACTGTTAGTAATCTGTCAGTCATGGCATAATACAGTATATCCCTGTGGCTGATCGGTGATTAGAGATTTAGGTGGGATGCTAGGTAGTGGTAGCCTATACACCTGCAAAACTATATAGGTCCTTGTTTTGCTGAAATTAATTGAAGTTCTACAGTGACTGATGAAGATTCTGTACTTTTTTGTCCACTGTTATTGTTGAGGATAACAAACTTTTATATTTAGTAGAAAATGTTGCTTAATTTGTGAATTACTTTTAAGTTGGTAATAAGAAAAGCTGGAAGCTTCTGACACAGTTGACCTGACGGTTGTTGGGACCATATTGAAAGGAGGCTACACAGATGTTGCTCTATAATGTATTTTATTTAAATTTTTGAATGTACACAATGTGTGCCTGTGCTTGCATTTATCATAACTCTTTTAATGATTCATTGATTATCACTCTTGTGTGTTTAGGGTTAACATGAAACTACCAAAGAGTGGAGGGTTGCATTCGTAGAGATTAAGTTCTGACACAGTGGTTTTCTTGGACTCTGCATTTGGAGACACGCATGGTTTATAAAGAGAATTTTTTTGATATTTAATTAAGTTGTTTCAACTGGACTTTTATTTATCAAGGGGTGTGGTGTTTGTCTATACCGAATATCCACATAGGCATGGGGTAGAATTCATTGGTCTGAGTTTAGTGTTTTATTGGTGTCCTGCTGCTTAGTTTATTTAAGTGTTGTTTCATATTTTATGAATGGCAGTAATTGAGATGTTTACATCTGGGAGGGCATTTTTATAAAGTAATTAAAGAACCAAGAACTGCTTGATTGTATATTACTTTCCTACTCTCAAGCTCAGTTAAAGACTTTGAACAAATTATTTCAAACTATTTAAATTTAATATGCTTAATTATAGATTAAGGTTAACGGGTTGATCTAATAAACTTATCAGTATTCATTTTCATTTCATTTCATAAACTTTTAAAATGTAAATCTTTTTATATACACACGTCTTTCACAAATACTGTAACACTAAAATTATGCATTATGCATCATCTAATGTAAAATAGGTTTTACAGTTTTATTTTTAATTGTAGGCTGTACAATTTCTTCTGTTTCCCAGAATGTAACAGTGCCCTTGGCTTGGGAAGTGCCTCTTTAAAATTCAAATTTTTTTTATCTCTTCCTCACACATGTTCAGTGTGTATTTCTACATTAAATTTTGTTAATTACCAAACTGCAAACTCATATGGTGGAGATAATAGGTTATTTGACTGCACATTTTAAACTTTAACAGCACTGCAGATGTTTTATAGTAATTCCTTAATTGGTTTTGACTTATGTCTCAATTCATCCAGCCTATTTGTTGCTGTAGAATTGCACTTTACTGCAAGTTGAGAATTAAGCTGGAGCCCTTGGCTGCACTAAATGCTTAGCTTTCCCCTTTTTAGAAAGAAGCAGGTATATACACTAACTTTACTCATTATTTTAGTTAAACCATTAAATGGTTACACTAGTGTATCTTTTCCCTGCCTCTGATAAAGCTTTGTGGATTATTGTACATTTAATATATTTAACGTATAAAATCACATTTTAAATGAAGAATGAATCACAGAATTGAATTATAATAAAATATAATTAAATGAAAATATACCTGCTTCAGGATTTCACTTTTTACTTAGTAAGAGGACTGGCATATTTGTGTAACTATGAACTGCAGCAATGTGGATCACGTTGCAGTTTCAGTAGACTAAGGTTAAAACCTGAAAACATTATCACCACCATCAAAGAATAGGTTATTGTAAATCTTGCATTTTCCTTACAGTGAAGTAAGTCAATTCTAAGAGGACCCTAAACAATGGAAAATCCTGAACATTTAGTTTGTGTCTTAAATAGATGGCAGCTCTCAGAGTTCTCAGAGGCTTCTTGCCTGAATCTCTCCACTGCCAGAGCTGGATCTGCAGAGCCCAAAGATAAGGTTAAACAGAGTGGGGAAAAAAGTGCTTGAAGTAATGTGTACTGACTGATATATATTGGGAAAAGGTAAATACAGGATTAGAAGCAAGTTCAAGTGAAACACCTATTTTTCTGCTCCTCACACCTCACTCCAGGGCCCATGTGCTTATAAGGAGGCTCATCCCCTTTAAAGTGAAAATACTACAGAATCTGCACTACTTTCTGAAATTTTATTGGCTCAAGTTGTTGGCTAACGCTGCTAAAAGTTCATTTTATGTTAGAGCTAGCTATGATATAGTTATGATTCACTGGGACTACTTTGCTGTTCTGCATTTGTTTTGTCTGTTTGTTGTGTCTTGTGCTGTTTATTAAGTTTAAGTTGTTAATTCCCTGTCTCGTTTGCTTGTAACTCTAGCTAGAATAACTTGATTACTAGCTATGGAACTAGTAGTTAATGTAGATAATTTTAAATTCTGTAGTGATTAAACAAAAAATTTTGAATGTGAAACTGGATGTTGCCCTATGCAATGTTAAGTGTGCCACATTTTGTGTTTTTCCAAATCAGTTCACATTTTCCTGTATGTTTGTTTAATTATATAGGTAACCATTAATTGTGCTTCACAGTAGTTGTGCTTAGGTGTGCTATAATAATCAGATTAAACGTATCTTGATTTTTTTTATCTGTTGCTTGCGATTTCTCTAATTTTTTTTTTTTATTGTTTTTGGACACAACCCGTTCTGAACGTCTATATTTTTGTCACCGTTTAGAGGTAGGGGTGTGTTGTATGCGTGGTTTAAATGTATAGGTCTTGTGTGTTGTGATATGTAGGCTATTCAATCACATAGGGCTCAAATTATTGCTGTCATTACTGTCTACTGGTTTATTTGTTTTTGTGGACTCTGACTGCACAGAAGAGCTGGGTCTTGAGAAAGACATTTTGTGCAAAACTAGTTTCTGGGGTTCAAGAAGTTTTTTTTTAATTTTTGTGGAAAGTTTTACATCTAGTAAAGAACAAACCATTCATGTCTGTGGAAATGAAGTGGTGATTGTTGTTGTGTGTGTTTTTTGCAGATATTTCAGTTGTTAAAGCGTATACCTTAAGCTTCTGCCAGCATGTCTGTTTACAGGCTTCACCATAAATGAGGTGGATTTCTAAATAGTTTGAATAGTCCTGTGATATTCTTGTTAACCCTGGTCACTTTACATCAAATAAAAGGGAAATACAATTGTAAAGTGCAGTGTTTTTTTGTTTTTTTTTTCTGAAAGCTCCATTTGTCTGTTTTGCACCAAATATGACCTTTGTCTGAATTACTACACAGCAGATCAGTTGTTAAGATTCTACATGAATTCTATGTGTGTGTTGTTTTTAGATTGACATGTCCCTTTTTAAAAAAAAAAATACCTCACATTAGTGGTTTTGATTATATATATTAATGATAATAATAACTTGGATGCAAAATTTCTGAACTTAAATGAACATTTATTTAGCACTATTTTCTGCACTCTGCTGTTTGCACATTGCAGTTTACTTATCAACTAAATGAATGTCACAGGCAGTATAAAAACAACTTTCTATGAAAACTTATCAATGAAAATCCATAAGGTATTAGATTTCTATCCACCATTTGTAATTATTAAAACATAAAATATTCAAGGTCAGCGTTTGAGTAAAAAAAAAAAGTAATGTATAAGTCCATTATTCCATGTGCATTACAGTCTAATATACATGGGTTTTCTTGGCCAGTAACATGTTGCCTTAAATGGAATTTGTATTAATGAAATTAAGGAATACGTTCAGGTATTTAAGGGAGTACTGGGTTCAGCATGTCAGAGATCACGTCATTTAACTGCATTATTCAACATGTAACAGTATTACATATATTTAATACTAATCACGAATGTTTTTTGATTAGATTTGTTGTCATTTAGGATGGGAGAAACGTGATGACATTTAGAAAAAAAACAATGGTAACAGAGAAAATTTAGGCAAATATTAACATTTATAGCTGGGTGTGTGAGAGTTGCAGTACATAACTCTAACTTTTACACCACCTTGCCAAAAATATTCAGACACACATGTCCATGTGTTTGTTTGTTTACAGATTTGATTAAAAGCCAAATAGTAAAGTGATCAAATACATTAAAAATATTTTTAATTTGCACAGCCTGCTCATATCATCTAATGTTACTAGAGGTGACAGTTTCTCGTATAGTTAAGCTAACTATTCTCATGCTGGGGTACGCACAGAAGTGGTGAGATGTGTGCACGCACATAAGCTCGTACACAGGCACGTGTACAAAATGCAGAAACTATGTCGAATGTTACGTAATGCCAAACGCTGTTGGAAATTGATAATATTAATGCTATCATTCGGACTGTTAACATAAGACGACAATTTAAATAAGACGACAAACCTCATTAGCAACTGCAACTGACTTTATTTAACGTTGGGTATCTTAAAACTATCAGATCCATCACTTATGATAGCAGACTGTTGAGTTGAAATGAGAACATTAGGTTTTTAAGCCCTTATAGCTTGCTAGCTAGTTTTTCTGGTTAAAGGCTTGCTAACACTACAATTCTAAAATAACATTACTTGTATTTTCTCATTTTCTATACTTGCATTGATTCTGCCCAAAATCAATGTGATTATACAGACTGTAAATATTGTACGTTATTATAAGTAGCTAGTTAAATATCCTGAGCTTTCAAAGATAGGAAGGTTTACTCTGCTCTCTGCAAACATCATGTCCAGGCATGTTTCATATCATCCACTAACATCTGCATTTATAATGATGAAATGGATGGTGACATCGGTCCACAACAGCCCGAGAGATGGGGCTTCTTCCGGCTATTCCTGTAGGCATCTTTAGATAATCGCTTTTTTCAAGAGGCGGTATCGGCCAATGCCGATTATCTCAAAATGTCATTAATTGGCCTGATTAATCAGGCAACCACTACCTCATATTATAAAATATTAATTTATTCAGTAAGTTAGTAGATTAATTTGAGGGTCTGGAGCTCCTACAATCCCAAGCGCTGTATAATTTAAAAAAAAAAAAAAAAACCCAATCACTTTGTCATCTGCCAAAGTCTGAGGACATGGGATAAAACAAGTCATTCTGATTTTTGTGCTGCTGCTTATGTCAGTAACAGGTTCCCTCCCTGTTTGAAGCACTCCAATTACAGTTCTGCGCCCATGTTAATCAGTGTGAAGATGAGGGAGGCTAAAATGGAGTAAAATAGACAAATCATGTTGAGAATTAAGTATTGATTAAATATGATGAAACGCGAATACAGAGCAAGGCTAAAGGGATTTAAAAAAACTGCCTACCAACCGCCTCATGTTTGGTTTACACTGAGCGTTGTTCTCAACAGGAGTTAAAACCAGTTTTTCTGAACATGGCTGTTTAATCGGAGTAAGAAATGCTGTGTTGTTTGATCCATGTGGTGTAATATGTCCCTTGGATGTTAAAGAAATGTTTAACAAACAGTTATCTGCAGAATTAAAATTTAATGTAAGGTATTACTGCTCTGGAACTGTTAAAACGATAAAAACTTCTTCACTACAAATCTTTCTAAATATTTGTATTGTTAGTGCCGGTAGGTATAACTGTTATTTTAGCTGCGTGCAGTTACAGAAGGTGAATTAAGTGTATTTGCATTTCAGCAAACAAGGAAACCTAGAGAAGTGGATTTTTTTTAAATTATTATTTAATTGTTGTGTTTTAAATAGTCTGTAGTTGCCCCCTACAGTTTGTGAATATCGTTTCTATTGCTGACTGAACAGTATTCATAATATCTGGCGCTCGAGTCTTCTCAAAACCTATAGCATATCCAGCAAAAATATAATGATTAGGGATGTCCCAATCTGATCTCAAAGATTGGTATCGTGGCCGATTTCAGCATTATTTTACTGATCTGTATTAGCTTTTTTGAGTTTGATCTTAAGTCTGATCCTCCGTTTCCTCTAGGCGGCAAGTTCACACTTCCTCCTCCTGTAGCACGCTTTGTAAATGTTCTTGTGATCTGACTATGCTGGCCACCGTAGGGGACACACTCCTTTCTATGTGTTCTGCATTCCTTCAAGTTGTTAAACACCAACACCGCTTTCGTGTTGGTCCTGCATGCGTAATGCATTCACCAAAAAATGTCAATGCAAGAGTATGTTTGCTCATTGGTTATTTTCTTTACTGACATGGGGCTGGCCCAATAGTATAATGAAACACCGCTTCCCTTTGGCTTTGTGTGCTGGTGCATCTGATCCATCCTTTCTCCTCTCTGTTCTTTCTTTCTCTTTTCTTCCTTCCTTCCTGAAACACATAGGCACACTCAATAGGATGAATGCTGTTTAAGATTCATTACTGTGATGTACTAGTATAAAAATTAACATTTTTATAGTGTTAATAAATGACACTTTTTGGGAGTATTTAATGTGTTCACTCTGACTGATTCCCGTTAACTCATTGCGTGGCTTAATGTACATGGTTTTAAAAAGTTGCACAGTTGGTATACACATGCAAGAGACTGAAAAGGTGTACTATTTGCATAAGAGATCTTGTTTGTTTCAAAATGAAAAAGTAATTAAACCAGAACACTTTATACAACCATGCTAAAAGGGCTGTGTTCACAAGCACACATCACAAATGTTAGGCCATAGTTAGCTTGCTTCTTACAGAGTCTTAAGGAAATCGGAAGCAGCACAAAATAAAACTCCTGTGACTGCATCTGAGAGACAACGTTGCAACTTTGGCTGATTCTCTGAGTTTTTCAAGCCGTGGTAATTGACTGTGGTTTTGATTTAAATTCAGCTTTGAAACCGTAATACTAATTGTTTTCCTGAAAACGGTAACCGTTTTAAATCTAGTCAGATTTGAAGCAGTATGCTTGCTTCTTACAAAATCTGATAGGCTGAAAATAATGTTAAGGTCAGTAGTTTAACTTTCATAAGATCATGTGTAAGTATTCTCAAGCACTTAAAGTAGCTTAAATTGCAGAATTTTGGTGGGGTGTGTTTTCAGATTGCACTCATGTTCAGGCAGAGTAACAGCTCATCTTCCAGCTGAGAGCTAGTGACTGTATATTTAAATTAATGGTTCAAACTTCTTTGCAGTTGTAGCCTACTTGATTTTAATCATCTGGCTTTTTTAAGCTTGTTACAGTGTTGGCTCAAGTTGGTTAGTTGTCTGTTCATCTCAGTATAGTATACAGCAAACACTGATGTTTGTAGGTGTTTGCACCTGTACAAGTTTTCCGTGTCAGGGTAAGTGCTACAAATGTCCATGCATAAAAGCATGTGCCAGAGATAGCACTAATTTTAAAATTAGATTATATTACATTTAACGTCTCTCATGTACTCCATTTTTGTCCCACTGCTCAGTGGTTAGTCTTCTGCACTTGGATTAGCTTTGCCACATTCTAAGATGCTCCAGCTCACAGAAGGCCCTCATGAGTCAGTTGTGGACAGGATGACTGCAATGCTGCTGTTGTTGCTCCTTAGTTTTTCATACAGTGTTGGTTGGTCCAGGACGGCCTGCCCTGGGGGCGGAGCGGCAGGTGTGTGGAGGTCAAGGGCATGTGCAGGGAAGGGGAGGGGGAGCATGCTGATTAGCTCATCTTAGTGCTTACTGTAATTCCACAGAGGCTCAGGGCCTAAATACTGTGTGTACAATCTCCAGGCAACAGGGCTGTAGGGCCAGACCTAGTGGGCAGTGTGAACTTTGTCAGTAGTGCCCTCCTGTGTTAATTACCCATTGCTGCTAGAGAAAAGGACACTCTAAGGCAAGATCTTGGTAATGATAGAAAATCTGAATTTTTTTTTTCTTTTCATCCAGCCCTTTACACTGGTATTAAATGGGGTAATGTCAACAGCTAGTAATACCCACCTCCTGTCAATTATTAACTCTCAGTCGTAGGATACATTTGAAATAAAAATCAATTGAGCACAGTCATTATGTACTGTATTGTAATTTACAACATTTTTAATTATTTTTAAAATAGTTCACTGTTAAGAAATTTAACAACCTCTGAAATCTGATTAAATTGCCATTGTACTCTACTGATGATTGTGAAGGCATGTTGGTTGTAAAGTATGATGATATATGTATAATGCTGTTTGTTAATTACATGTTTATGATGTTTATTGCAAAGAATTAATCGAATGCTTGGTCATTGCAGGTGGAGTCCTTTATACTAGACCAGGAGGACCTAGATAACCCCGTGCTAAAGACAGCATCAGAATTGCTTTTGTCCAGTGCAGCAGATGGAGCTGACCTCAGAACAGTAGATCCAGAAACACAGGCCCGGTTGGAGGCGTTACTTGAAGCCGCAGGTATGTTCCACTGAGAGTTCTTGCTGTGCCCACCTTCATCTGCCTCTGTTAGGGAGCAATGTTGACTGTTCTTACACCTCTGCATGCCATAACTCACCTGTTCTGTGGGATGCCTTTACAACAAACATTGGCTTATTGCGTACATGCAATTGTGTCTTAGTATTTAGGTTAAAACATTGAGCACACTTTTATACCTATGCTTATTAATTTGTTTCATCTTTGCTAAACACTTCAGCATACTCTGCATGTTTAACCTTTTAAAAATCTTTGTTAATTACATCAGAGTTAATGTTTTTTTCCTAATTAACATCTTTGTTTGCAGTGATTATACATATCTAGTATACACTGCTTCAATATCCAGTTAGGTGAACATTTAAGGTTGTTTCAATAACAGCAATACAATAATACTGCGTTATTGACCACCCAACCAAAGGAAATGGCAAGCAAAAATCACAACCGCAGTGTAGATGTTTTCCCTTTTTCTGCAAGGTCTGTGTGGGTGTAATGAATAAGTAAATTTGTTTTTTTGGAAAAATCATAAAAGGTTGAGTGTAACCTTTCCAAACTGTTGGCATCTGAACTGCTGCAGCTGAATGCTTTTTATAAACGGAAAACAATGGCAGCAAACCTAGTCGCAAAACCAAATGCACCCTCGCCAGTTTGGGAGCATTTCGGATTTCTGCTAAATGAAAAGGGAGAACCAGCTAATTCAGATGAAGCAGTATTGAAAATCTGTGCCACAAAGGTTGCAGTGAAAATTGGGAAATGCATCAAATTTGAAATCTCATGTAGCTACCTCTCATCCAGCTATTGAAGCCCAGCTGCCTCCACCAGCACCAAGTCATCGAGCAGCCTCAAAACAAATGGTTCAGGCCAGTTCCTGGCAATTAGGAGTGTAGCTCCAGAATCAGGATAAACTAAGTAATTTGGGGATCACATATTGCAGTGTTAGGGAGGGCCTAGTTAGGTTACTACACAGATGATTTTTTCAGTTACATCCCTGCACACACAACTTGACCTGTCACTGTACAGAGTTGATCAGAGGACAGGGAGACATCCCTATATAATGAGAACAAGTGTCTCAGTATAGCTACACAAATCCCCAAAGCCTGTGTTTATTTTTTATTTGCTTTGCATCCTGTTGTGTTGTTTTTACAGGACTGTTGCCTGTTACGTGGTTTGCCATTGATATTAATGATTTTCAACCTCCCACTGAAAGACTAGAAATTATAGTATTTTCATGGTACTGAATATAGTTGGATTTGTTTAACAGGGACTGCAACACTAGTGCCTAACATTTCATGTTTGACTTTAGGTTCATCCAAAATATAATTTGTGTACCTTTTACATGCCCCTGACCTTTTACGTTCAGCTGTGCTGAGTTGGGTGTGGCTCTGTTAGGCCTGCCTCTGCACTGGTGAACTGGTACAGGCTAGCCCAGTCCCATGAGCAGATAGTTAGGTTGCAGGGGAAGCGTAGGGGAGATTAGCAGGAACAATGGATTTCCATACAGCAGCACCAGCTCCAATCATGACTCAGCAGTGGCCTTTAGTAAACCATGCTCTGGGTGCCTCAGTGTGTGTGTGTACATGGTCCTCTGTATCTTTGTCTCTATCTGTGTCTGTACAGAATTTGTGCACGTGTCTCTATTTATATGGTTTTGTTGGATATGCTACATTCATGTCTGTCAATGAATGCTTGCTGTGTCTATTTTTTTTTTCTTTTTCTGTTTTTGTCTTCTCTTCCATTTGGCATGTTATTTGTCTCTGGTGGTCAGTTTCATTGTCTATAGTCAGTGTTTATAAGTTAATGTTTCTTTCTTGTGCTAGACCTGCATTATTTGTACCCATGCCTGACTTGTATGTTGTTGTGTGAAATGTAAAGTTTTTCTTGATGCTTCTGGCTTTTGCCGCCTCTGCAGTGTGCATGTTTTTTCTCCTTTTAGTTCACATATACCCCTTTCCTACAAGTTAGCATAGTACTGGAATTTCTTAACAGCTCTTTTCAGAAAGGCTGGTTTGATTGCCTGTTTTTTTAAACAATGAGCCACACACAGCTCATTACTGCCCTAAGTAAGCAACAGTGAGAAATGAGACATACAAATGGCCAACAAAACAACATATTGGACTTTAACACACTGAGTTTGTATGCCAAGTAGGGATGTGCAGTACTCATTTATTTTATTTATTTATTTTTTCAAATGTTCAGCTGTCTCAAAATATTATCACGGTATTACCGTGGAGCGGGGGAGGATGTTGAGGATGCACTGTCGGGCTTCACTGTGCCTTATATCTGTGAGCACAAAGTCATGTGAATTTAGCTCATCACAGCCTGACAGTGAACACTGACGTGTTGACAATAAAAACCAGAGACCAAATTTCACTGACTGGTGGTATAGGAATAGAAAATATCAAAAACAAGTAAAATAAGACCAGTTCTACACCTTTTAGAAGCATAGCTGACCAGCTAACAGGCACAAACATGGCACTACACAAAAGAGGTGGGCTATTGGGCTTGTTTTTTATTCTCCACCAGTTTTCTGTATGACATCACCAGTCAGTGAGATCGCACAGAGCCCCACTGTGGCACTCTTAAATGCACATGAATTAACTTTTTAGCTGTGTTCTTAAAGACATTGACACAACACAAGCACGTCATAAATACAGCCATCATTTTGAGATACCATCCACATTTTTAAATATGCTCTATATGGTTTTACCGTTATACTGCCCAAGTCCCTGCAGAAAGGGCTGTCTGTTCTAGACATACATTACTGACATACATGAACTGTACTACAGCTATAATTAGAGTTAGAACACATTTATTAATGTACTTAAGATGACAAATGAGTAATGGGTATATTAAAGGGAGCTGCACAAGTTTCAAATCTAAGAGCTTTAGGTAGTCAGACTTATCTGTATCTGTTTATATTGAACTAATATTTTGGAGTTCAAAAAGAAACAATGCATTACACTGTGCCGCATGGATTGAACTAACCAGAGTGTCTTTTTTGTGCGTGTTGTTTGTGTGACTTGGGCCTGCACTAACTGCGGATGCCTTTGGCCTTGGATGCTGTGTATTGCTGGTGTGTGACTGGATGCTGCAGGCATTGGTAAACTTTCCACTGCCGATGGCAAAGCCTTCGCAGATCCTGAGGTGCTCCGCCGTCTGACGTCATCCGTAAGCTGTGCACTGGATGAGGCTGCTGCCGCCCTCACTCGCATGAGGGCAGAAAACACACTCAACGCCAGCCAGGCAGACAAGTAGGCATCTTCTCCAACATGTCCACTTCATGTTTTAATATATTCCTCTAGTTTTTGTTCATCAAGTTTCTCTTACACTTTATTATATAGACCTGTTTCATGTGTGGTCTAAAGTTATACTTGGTGAGCTACTGACAAGCCATGCTAATAATGTGTTATATTTTAGTACAGTGCAGGTCAGTTTGTTCTATATCAAAATCTGTGAAGGCTTCTCTGACTCTTGGAGGGTCCAGTCAGTGTAGCTAGCTTAGTTTCGCCTGCACAGTCGCAGTAATTGTAGCAGTCTGGTTATTTTTAGCCGTAGCCTGGCTGAGGCCTGCTCCGATGGAGATGTGAACGCGGTGAGGAAACTGCTAGACGAAGGCCGCAGCGTCAATGAGCACACAGAAGAAGGAGAGAGCCTGCTGTGTTTGGCCTGCTCTGCTGGGTACTATGAGCTCGCACAGGTAGGGTGCACACACTGACTTTATTACTTGCATGCACACACGCACACACACACACAATCTCACACACACTGCATTCTGACTTCAAAAGACCTTTTGTGTGTACTTGATCATATTATGCTCATTTATATTTATTGTTAGTATGCTGATGGCAATTTCCTTCAGGATAATTAAAGTTTTATCTGAATATTTTTTTATTAATGATTTTTTTTCTTCTGTTTTTATTTGCTTTTCTAGGTCTTACTCGCCATGCATGCTAATGTAGAGGACAGAGGCATCAAAGGAGACATTACACCCCTAATGGCTGCTGCCAGTGGTGGTTATGTAGATATCGTCAGATTGCTTCTAATGCACGGAGCAGATGTCAACGCACAGTCCTCTACAGGTGCAGTCACAAGCTTTTAGACTGAACTTGCCTGGCTAAGGGAGTGATGTTTTCACATCATCTGCTCTTTTCTTTTAGGCAATTTACCTTAAAGAACATGTGCTGTGGGCTTTGCAGTAAAGGCTCCAGGTTTTATGATGTTCACATTGTTTTCTTCCTTCTTTCTTTCCACTTCCTAGGTAACACTGCGCTCACGTATGCATGTGCAGGAGGCTTCCTTGATGTGGTCAAAGTTCTGCTGAAGGAAGGAGCCAACATAGAGGATCACAATGAGAATGGCCACACGCCTCTGATGGAGGCAGCCAGTGCGGGCCATGTAGAAGTGGCACGTGTCCTTCTGGAATATGGCGCGGGGATTAACACACACTCCAACGAGTTTAAAGAAAGTGCGCTCACGTTGGCTTGCTATAAAGGTGTGTGCTATAACAGCCATTGTAGATTAAACACCACATTCTTTGCTGTACACATGCTTATGTATATGTTTGATGTTAAAAAAAACAAATGAAATAAAGGCTCAGATTCAGTCTTTTTGTTTTGATACAGGGCACTTGGATATGGTGAGGTTTCTCTTGGAAGCAGGGGCTGACCAGGAGCACAAGACAGATGAGATGCACACAGCCCTAATGGAAGCCTGCATGGTGGGATTGCAATTCTTTCTTTCTTTATTTTTAATTATGCAATCAGACTGGTCTTTCACAGCCACATGTGACCCTGTAACAAGAACATGCCTCTAGAGAAAAGCTTTCTTTAAAATTCCCCCAAATTATTTTAGAGCATAGAATAAACAAGCAATTCCACACCTTAGTTAGCTAGCAGAACAGTGTATAGTGCTGTAGCTTACAGTTTTCTTCACTGTTTTTGGCTGTGTCATTATAGTGGTGGTAAGATGTTGTTGGTAACCTTTTACCAGCTGTCCAAATGTTATGCTGTTGTATAAAAATGTACTACTGAAATAATTTTATAGGATAGAGGTAATGTATTTTTATGATGTTTCGCATTACAGATTTATGCTACATGCAAACATAATCTGAAAAACTGGATTTAGACAATTCAATGCAGTTCTTTTCTTTCTTGTTTCATCTTTAAGTTCTCACTCTGGTTGTGAGCCATAGTTCTTCACAACACACTTGTGTACTTGTGATGATATCAAATCTGGCCTTCACTTAAATATTTCTTAATATTGTTTGGTCTTCACCCATTTATATTATTTTGTATGCTATATATTTTTGCACACACTGGTAAAAGTGGAATAAATCTGATCGTCATCTGCTTGGAATTGTGTGTAGTTGACATCTTAACTGTCAGTTTTCCATTCATTATTAAGCAGTGCCACAAATATGCTTATGAAGACACAAATTACAGTCGAGTCAAAACCACTGTTTTATATCCTTTATGTACCAAAGAGATGTCAGTGGATACTGATGATTTCTTTGGAATGTGAGTTATGAGCTCTCTGTGTATTGCCCTCTGTGTAGGATGGGCATGTAGAAGTTGCACGGTTGCTGTTGGACAGCGGCGCACAGGTGAATATGCCAGCAGATTCATTTGAATCTCCACTGACCTTGGCTGCTTGCGGAGGTCATGTAGAGCTGGCATCTTTGCTTATTGAGAGAGGGGCCAACTTGGAGGAGGTCAATGATGAGGGCTACACACCTCTCATGGAGGCTGCACGAGAAGGCCACGAGGAGATGGTAGCTTTGCTGTTGGCACAAGGTATAATGGCCTTCATATTCTGACTTAATATTACCTAATATTTCCATATTATTTCAGAAATCATTTTTATTTGCAGACCACAATGTAGGTTCTCCATATTCTTATATTTTATATCTCCTTAAATGAGTATCACATGAAAAGTATGTTAATGTTTCATGTGTTCCACATAATGTTCTACGGTGCCTGTAAAAAGTATATTTCTTTATTAGTCGGTTGCTTGCTTTTATGTGTGGAATCAGTTATTTTATTTATTTACAAGAATATTCAAAAAATAAACCCTTATTTTTTTTTTTAATGTCAATAAGAACAGATTTTCACCAATAATGTCAGTTCATTGGAACTATGCTAGTAGTGTGACTTTTTGAGAACAACTGGATTTAGCACCTGTTGAAATGATAATGAGCCACTGCTCACTTTAAAGTAGTGCACAGCAGTGAGAAGCAAGTGAACAAAAGCTTTTTTCTTTCCTCCTTTTTCACTTGTTGATATTTCTTATAGTGGGTTGGTAAGCACTGGTAATGTTCCAGTAATTTTAGGTGTGTTATGTGAAGTTAACATTGGTGTGTTGTACTTAGGTGCCAACATCAACGCACAGACAGAAGAGACGCAAGAGACTGCGCTGACTCTGGCATGCTGTGGTGGCTTCTTGGAGGTAGCAGACTTCCTTATTAAAGCTGGGGCAGACATTGAGCTTGGCTGCTCTACTCCTCTAATGGAGGCAGCGCAAGAAGGGCACTTGGAGCTGGTCAAGTATCTGCTCAATAATGGTGAGAGTTCTTGGTGATATTTGTTTTGAATATGTAACTCGCTGTTCTACTAATTGGGTCTAAGGGTCACTCCTGTCGTTTCCGTACCTCCTTCAGGAGCTAATGTCCATGCCACCACAGCCACAGGAGACACAGCACTGACGTATGCATGTGAAAACGGACATACTGATGTGGCGGATGTGCTGCTTCTGGCTGGGGCTGACCTGGTTAGTGCCTTTTTAATATATTTTATTTTATATAATTTCATGTCCAGTCTGAGCAAATGTTTTTGACTCATTTTACTTTTTTCTTTTAAGGAACATGAATCAGAGGGTGGGAGAACTCCACTAATGAAAGCAGCCAGAGCAGGACACCTCTGCACTGTACAGTTTTTAATCAGTAAAGGTACACGTCTACTGCAGATTCATACTAATTTACTTTTGCTTCAAATTTAACTATACCTAATGCTTTCGTTTCATCTTAATTTATTTTTATATATATATTAAAATATATTTTGGTTTAATCTTTCTCTAATTGCTCTTGTGTTAAACAGGTGCTAATGTTAACCGAGCTACAGCCAACAATGATCACACTGTGGTGTCTCTAGCCTGTGCTGGAGGCCACCTGGCTGTGGTGGAACTGCTGCTGGCACATGGTGCAGACCCTACACACAGATTGAAGGTGGGCTCAACTATAAATGTTTCAAAATATTTAAAGCCAAAGCAGACAAAGTGACTTGAGCAGCTTGTACCAAAGAAAAACACAGTCTGTGGTTTGGACGTGCTGTGACTATATTTTGACTATAATTAAGACGACACTGAACAATAAGTCAAATATAAATGCTGAGGATAAATACAGTTTCAGTGACCAAAGCACAATCTCACACAATATAAACAGTGCTCAAAAAATAAGAGAAGAACAAACTCCCAGCAACATTAGGAAAAAAAAATCCCATATTTAATACTGAAGCATATTTACAGTACAAGTCCCTTCACTAAACCGAGGGACAAAAATACAAAACAAAATAATCATTCATTGATTATAATCGTGGTAAAATATACAGCTTTATCGTGATACTGGTTTGCACTCATATCGCTCAGTGCTAATTGAGTGCAGAGAAGAGTAAATGAATGGTGTTTTTTTTGGTTGAGTGCATAGAAAAGCGTATGTACATATTTTCATAGTTCGGTTACTCCAGCAGATCTGAATCTGGAACAGATTGATTGGAAGGAGAGAAACCAGAAAGAACACACATGAGGCAGTTTTATACCAGTCTGTACCAGGTGCTGATTAGTATTGTATCTGTTGTCCTTCCAGGATGGCTCCACAATGCTGATTGAAGCTGCTAAGGGTGGTCACACAAACGTGGTGTCCTACCTGCTAGATTATCCAAACAACATTTTATCAGTCCCTGCACCAGACCTGTCCCAGCTCACGCCCCCCTCCCATGACACATCTCAGGTAAGTGGAGTTATATCATTCCCATAATGCCATTACATAAATATACAGCCATACAGATACAAACATTACACATAAGTTGCAACAGCTAAAATTTATGATGAAAAAAAAACAATTGGCAGCTAATTTCTGTTTCAAATAGTCGGTCTATTCATTCCATGCAGACAAAATTCTATACTTTGTTCACACTGTCTGCCATGCACATTTGAAACATATTCAACTTAGGCATTCACAGCTGTTTTGCTGTGGTTGTCCAAACATAGACTTTTATAGACCATTATAAGTGAGAAATCACTATGACCAAAACATGTTTAGAATCTGAATCCTGCTTTGTTTGTTTAGAACCAAAGCTGCTAGCAGCTAACGATTATATAACTGTTAGTCAGCTTAAACCGCCCCTATTTATATAAAATTACATTAGAAAATTTAAAACTGCATCCATTTTGTAACTTGGTTAAAGTTGCAGTCTGTTTTGTTTTAAAATGTAAATGTTATGACTTGCTGCAAAATATTAATGTGAATTAAATATTCACTCAGGCTCATCCTTTTTCAGAAAAAACTATGGTAGTATTTATCAGCCTCATTGAGCTGAATGGAAATGTGAAAGTAATGCGGAAATGTGTGTGCTCTACATTCGCAGGCTCCTCGAGTTCCATTCCAAGCCCTGGCCATGGTGGTACCACCACAGGAGCCAGACAGAGTGCCCTCAACTATCTCCACACCTCCACCAGTCACAAACAAAGGTTAGGCATCATTTGCTGATCATCCAGACTCTGTCAAAACCAATAACTTTACAAAACATGGACAAGTGTGCCTCTGTTGTTATAAATATATTCTGTATTATGGATTGCCTTAGTGTAATACTTGTTTGTAGTGTCTGTGCCTGTCTGGCTTGTTACATCTTATGCATGTGTGCACTCACCAGGACAAATTCCTTGTATGTTCAACGTAAGTTGATTCTGATCTAAATTTAGCAGTTATAAGTATTGGTAAATAATACTATAAGCTGCCTGAGGGCTCCGCTACAATTAAGTCACTCCATATAATGAATAAATCTGTCACAATGGGACAGATCCTACAGGTACTCTCAGACCTGCAAAGTCTTTCAATCACTTAATTCCTTCTCAAGCCTATTTATGATATTGCTGAATAATGTTTTAAAATTTTCTGGGGAACATTTAAAAAAATGTGCCAATATTAGCACAGGAAAAACTGTTAGAATTTACACCAATTTATCAGCTTAAGATTCAGTCTAAAGTGACAATTACTTTGAAGCAACTAAATTATACATTAAATGTTTAATTGTGTAAAACTACCTGTAGGTTCTTATCACCTGATATTTTCTGCTTTTCAGGTATGTCCAAACAGAGGCTAAGCTCTCTGCAGGGCAATGCAGTGGCCACAGGGGGGCTTGATGCTGACCTGCTGCCACCTTTTCATCCATACCAGCCGCTGGAGTGCATCGTGGAGGAGACGGAAGGCAAGCTGAACGAGCTTGGCCAGCGCATCAGTGCAATTGAGAAGGCCCAACTGCACTCGCTTGAGCTCATCCAGGGTGAGCCTCTCACCAAAGACAAGATCGAAGAGTTGAAAAAGAGTAGAGAGGAGCAGGTCCAGAAGAAGAAGAAGATTCTGAAGGAGCTGCAGAAGGTGGAGCGCCAGCTGCAGCTGAAGACTCAGCAGCAGTTCACCAAAGAGTACATGGAAGCCAAGGGGATCAAGGAGGAGCCGGGCCAGGCGGCAGGGGTGGAGGCGCCCGGCACCCCCCTGCCTCTTCAGGCCACACAGCTGGGCTCCAGCACTGATGGTGAGGGCAACCACGATGAGGAGGACCATCAACCTACAATTGTGGATGATGATGAAGATGATGATGACGAGGAAGAGGAGGAGGAGGAAGAGGAGGAGGAGGATGAAGATGATGAGGATGAAGAAGACAGAGACTACACAGAGTTGCCGCAGGTGGACACCCTCCTGTATCAGAAGTCAGCACAGCTGCCGCCTCCGCCACATCCTCAGTCACATGGCCTGCAGGGTCCCACACCACCCCCTTTGCAGACCAGCTTTGTCCCTATTCAGCCCCTCCCAGCACAGCAGTCCACAGACTTTGGCAGTGCAGACTATCCAGGCAGCAGTAGTCCAGACCTGCAGAGGGTGATGTTGGGACAGCACCTGTCAGGCCTGGGGCCTGGTCTTCTCGCCCAAGCGCCCGACGGCCTCATGGTGGCCACGCCTGCACAGACGCTCACAGACACGCTGGACGACATCATGGCAGGTGAACTGAACGGTAGATTCTTTTAAATATCAAAGAGAAGACATTTGTTTTAGGCATGCATTTTTCAATTGTATCACAGTCAGCAGATAATTACTTAAATATTGTCATATGAGACAGATGTTCTGATTTGGCAAATATTTCAAACTCACTTGAGATCAGAAAGTCAGTGCTGGGCTACTGCAGTAAAATGTATATCTTATTAGTTACATCATGTTTGACCTTACAGATATGCATATCTATATATTTTTGTAAATCTAATCAAGGTGGATTCAGAGTTTGAAATTTATATATGATTATTTGTATAAACACATTTGTAAAAAATCTCAATACTTTATATTCAATATGGAATTTTCCTCCCTATCTGCAGCTGTGAGCAGCAGAGTGCCTATGTTGAACACTACAACCTCACCTATACCTCAGCCCACAACACAGACGCCCATCAATACTGTCTCTCCACCATCCATGCTCCCGCTCTATCCCTCCGTAGACATTGATGCACATGTAAGCTTTGTTTCTGTTAAAAGACTAATGGTGCAGGAACATGAAAGTAAAGTTTTGTAGACACCTGCTTGTGCAGCTAGCTTTTCTTCTCAAATTAATAATGAGAGTTTGTCTCTTTTTGGCTGATGTAACAAGGTAGAATCCTGCTTTGAGAATTTGATTGTGTTCAGCCCAAATGCATTAATGAGGTGCAGATATTGGATCATTAAATCTGGATCCCTCTCTTAGTTGCATTCCATCTTCCCAAAGTCTTTCAGGGATTTTTGAGATTTATGATCCTGTAGTTGACACAAGGCATAATGCAGCTTCTTTAGATTGTCCTAATCTATTCACTTCTCTATGGAGATTATAAAAGCTACCTGTGCAGTTGAACACTTCACAAGTGGGTGTCTAAATTTTTTTCAGTGTTGTATATTAAAATGAGGACTGGCATATTGAAATTAAATGTTCTGTCCATGGCACTCATTTTAATTTTACTTCTCACCTCCCTTAGACGGAGAGCAATCATGATACGGCACTTACTCTGGCCTGTGCAGGCGGCCATGAGGAGCTAGTGTCGGTGCTCATTGCACGTGGGGCCAACATAGAGCACCGGGACAAAAAAGGTAAGGGTCCACTTGAGACACTCCTATACCCTCTTGTGACAAAGCAAAATGTGCCAACATTTTTTTTCCCCATCCCGTTTGTCCATAGGGTTCACCCCTCTTATCCTGGCTGCTACTGCCGGTCATGTTGGTGTTGTTGAGATCCTCCTGGACAAAGGAGGAGATATTGAAGCTCAGTCCGAGAGGACCAAAGACACCCCTCTTTCACTGGCATGTTCGGGTGGCAGGCAAGAGGTTGGTTTACAAAGCCAGTAATTTCTTCTAAGTTGCAGGTTCTGCCCTACACAAAACCATAAAATAACAATAGTATGTGGTGTAGGTGGTTTGTTTTTGGCCTTTTTTTTTTTTTTTTTTCCCCTCCTCCTCCCCCCCCCTCTAATGTCTGGCTCTACTTCACAGGTGGTGGAACTTCTGTTGCTCCGTGGCGCTAACAAGGAGCACCGTAACGTGTCTGACTATACTCCACTTAGCCTAGCTGCTTCAGGAGGCTATGTTAATATCATCAAGATCCTGCTCAATGCTGGAGCTGAAATTAACTCTAGGTTAGATTATTTAGCCATTTCATATACAACCTAATTTCCGTATTCTCTCTTAGAAATTGCTTTTATCATACTTTGTCTCTTTATCTGTATGTCTCTTTGACTGTTGTAGGACGGGCAGCAAGCTGGGCATCTCTCCTCTGATGCTAGCGGCCATGAACGGTCACGTGCCTGCAGTGAAATTGCTGCTTGACATGGGTTCTGACATCAATGCTCAGATTGAGACCAATCGCAACACGGCACTGACACTGGCTTGTTTTCAAGGCAGAGCGGAAGTTGTCAGCCTGTTGCTAGATCGCAAGGCTAATGTAGAGCACCGTGCCAAGGTCAGTTGCTGTTCAAGAATTTGGTTGTCACTTGAAGCACATTTTATTCCACTAGAAAATGTATGCTTTTTGAGAAACATTTCAATGACATTATTTGAACCTACAAATTTCCCAAACTGAACCATGTTTGACATTTATTGCATGTTTTAGACGGGACTCACACCTCTTATGGAAGCTGCATCTGGTGGCTATGCAGAAGTAGGCCGTGTGCTGCTGGATAAAGGTGCTGATGTCAATGCCCCTCCTGTTCCATCATCCCGTGATACTGCCCTAACCATTGCTGCAGACAAGGGTCACTACAAGTTCTGTGAGCTCCTCATTAACAGGTAATTAATAGTACTAATAATAAGTACAGTTCTAGCACCTAATGAAGGATTGTTTATTACACATTTGAATATCCATAATATATTTGAATATTTATCATTTATTTATTATCTACAGTCTGTGGAACAACTAAGGCACAAAAAGCGTACTAGCTTTTAATATATGAAGAAAAGCATTTTATATTAATGTTTATTAATTTAAAATAAATTTTTTTTTAATGTTTATTTTTAAAGTGATTGCAAAATTCATTGTCTTTAAAGACTTTTTTAGAATACTGGACAAGTTTTTGCAGGAACTTATAGTAAAAACTGTAATTTAAATCAATTTGCTTTGATTTGCACTCTGATTGGTTGAAAAGCATGCTTTATTTCGCGGTAACAGCACGTTTTTTTTTTTTTCCACAACCACTCCATCAGTCCGCTGAGCCCTGTTGCTAAGTACTCTCTACGCTGCAGCTCAGCTGTGCTTATGAATTATTCACTGCTAAATTAGCTTCAGTTCATGTTTCACACCCATAAACTTCAGTTTACTACTTACTTCAACTTCACGAATACTGATAAAAATCACGTACCAATTATACTCAATCACTGTTATTAACAAGATTAACTCTTAAATTTTAATTGAAATAAATGCAGACTGATGGCAGTGACTGGCACTAAAAGTCAGTTTAATTCAACACAAATACAAAATAAGATGTTAATTAATGACATGACACGAAGCCAGGTTAAGCAAACAAAACAAGAAAAACAAAGACAGAAACCAGATACCAATGGAGAGCCCATCGAAGATTCAGTTGCTATTACCGTCCTTGGTGATTTTTTTTAAGCTGCACATTCACGACGTCTCAAATCATTCCCCATTCCCTACATATTGCACTAATATTACATGTAAGTCATGACTGTGCGTTTTTAGAACCAAGCACAAAATATGGATATTTATTATATTAGAAGTATAATGCATTATGGCTAGTTACCTCTTATGGTGCACTACAAAGGGAACATAGTTGCAGCTCGACCAAGCTCAGTGGGCTAGATAAAGACTCCCTTGGGCAGAAGAAAGTTTATCTGGAGTAGTTTATTCAGCAGATTATGGGTCTGGGTAGTTTACTCGGCAGGTTAGTGATGCTGTAGTGGTGAGCTAAGGCTGATCTAGTCTGGGTGGTGAGTGCAGTAGAGTTCATTACTGTGATGTAGCAACAACCTACTTGTTGAGGAACTATAATTTGTAGGAAGGATTAACTAATTTCATAAACATTTCTGACACCACTTTCACAGCTCTGTTTATATATTTCACTGTTTATTACCCAAACTTAAAAACTATAAAAGCAATAGGACACACGAGTTTGTGTGTTATCATAAAATAACAGCACGCCTGTGATGAATTACAGCATTCGCCTTCAGCTTGTGCTTGAGCCGCATCATTGCCGTGTTATTTCATGAAAACTCACTCCCCCTTTTTCACCAACATAATTTAATATTCTGAATGAATGAATATTTTTGACAGGGTTATGTTAAGCTTGACCACATCCAGCTGAATTATTTTATATTGTTTATGCATCAGTTATTACCATCATGTAAGGATAATTCTGTAATGACTTTAATGTATAATTGTCAAAGATCAGGTGTCCTAGCATGCACCTAGAGGCATTTTCTTATGACTGACTGAATGTTGAAACGAGCATGTGTTTGTGTGTGTGTGGGAACGTTATTTCACCTGTTAGTCTAGTCGTATTTCATATAACGCTTTTTCACTGACACAAAACGGTTCATGAACCAGAAAAATGTCTTCCCTGCTGGAACCAAAGAGTAGGTTCTTCAGCGCGAACCTTGGCTTTGTCTGTTGGCGTTACGAGGTTCAGTAACTCAGAGGTCAGAGCCTCACACAGCGTTATCGCCCAGTGCAGCTGAACGGGGGTCATTTAAAAAGTTTCATATAAATAAATAATAGGATATAAGACAAGAACATGCTCTGCTTGTGTGTTTATGGGGATGTGTTTGGTGTAACACCATGGTGTAAACCAGAGCCATGGCTCAGTGTTGGTTACGTTACTCCGCTATTCACATGTTCAGCAGGACGCCTTGGACTTGTCAACATTATTATATAATATATTATATTTCTGAGAGAGGACTGCTGAATTTGTCTTTTTTCATGTGGGTGTGTGTCTTTGCCTGATGATGTGTAAAGGGAAGTGGTGGAGAGACATTTTGTGGCGTTTCTATGTTTATAGAACTCCATATAGCTGTGCATAGCCTCTTTAAACTTCACATGCTTTAGTTTAACGTGTTACATTGAATAAATAAATCTTAAAATACATCTTAAAATCAACAAAATGTTCTTGGCGGTCTTTGGTATTTGCTGGTAGATCATATAGTATTTTTATGTTTTTTAAATAAAATGAACAAGAAAAATACTGCTGCCGCTTTGTGCTCCTTTTTTCATTTCTGCCTGCATTAGTCCTGTCCTCCCATATTTTTTGTATAACACAATCACATAATTAAAAACTAATGTTTTTTTTTTTTTTTAAAAGACATTGATATGAAGCACCGAAGCTTCTCCAGACCTTCCAATAACAAGCATATGTATTTTGGGCTTTCCTGTTTTTGTAATGCCAGAAACGCCTATGGCGATAGCTATATGGCTAACTGTCAGGCAAATTTATCCTTGTTTCGTTACTCATTTACTTTACATTCAATTTAACTTGACAAAAGATGTACAGGCTGCAATTTGAAATGTCTTGTATCTGGTGGGGGTGGGTGGGGATTTTGTCAAAAGAATCTTAAGCTAATGTCAGTAATCTGATCATCATAAAGGTTCTATTTGATTACTATAGAGACATTGGAAGCTTAAAATAATCATATTGTTCTTTCAATCTTCTTACAGAGGGGCTCACATCGACGTACGTAATAAAAAGGGGAACACTCCTCTATGGCTAGCTGCAAATGGGGGCCATTTTGATGTAGTGCAGCTACTGGTGCAAGCCGGAGCAGATGTGGATGCAGCAGACAACCGCAAGATCACACCTCTCATGGCAGCATTCCGTAAAGTGAGCATATTGTGTGGTTATATGGTCTTTAGTGTTCTTTAAAAAGTATACTTTAATTGGCATAGCAGTGTAGTAGTAGTAGTAGTATCCATATTCCGTTATGAAAATGAAATTAGTATGTCACTGTACAAGGGAAGTTGTGTTCTTAGACTCACACTTATTCTTTTGTTTTTCTCCTTCCCCTCTCTCATTTTAGGGGCATGTGAAAGTAGTCCAGTACCTTGTGAAAGAGGTGAATCAGTTCCCCTCTGATATTGAGTGCATGAGATATATTGCTACCATCACAGACAAGGTATGGACTGATGTTATTTTGAACCTAATGAATTAAGTATTTCAGTCTGTGGTTTGGAATGTTTTGGTGTAAATATTCAACCAATCTGTCCTGTGCTCCAAGGAGGTGTTGAAGAAGTGTCATCAGTGTATGGAGACCATTGTCAAAGCCAAAGACCAGCAGGCTGCTGAAGCTAATAAAAATGCCAGCATTCTGCTAAAGGAACTTGATCTTGAGAAGGTGCGTTGTAGCTTCAGAAAATGTGCTTATAATTTTATTTCCAATAATTATAGCCTTTAGTCTAGCAACATGTTTTTGAATGTCACCATACCCACTGAAGCATACATTAGATAATTGTACTTGTGGTTATAGCAACCTTTCCGTATTTGATGATTGAACACCTTTGGTTAAGCTTGACAAAATTGTTCCTTTTGGTGAAACTGGTGTTTGTCCCTTTATTTCACCACAGTCCCGTGAAGAAAGTAAAAAACAGGCTCTGGCAGCAAAAAGAGAGAAGCGCAAAGAAAAACGCAAGAAGAAGAAGGAGGAGCAGAAGAAAAAACTAGAAGAGGAGGAGGCAAAAGTGAAGGATGTGTTTTCTGAGACACAGGACCAGAAGGAGGACTCTGCTGAAGGTCTGTACCTTTTCTACACTTATGCATATTCTTTTAATATTGTACTGCTCATCGCATACCTGTCAATGCCACTACTTCTTACTCCTCCCATTTGCCTCTGCAGAGGTGGATGTTCCCATTGAGCCCCCGAGTGCCACTACTACCACCACTATTGGCATCTCCGCCACTTCAACCACCTTCACCATTGTCTTTGGCAAGAAGCGTGCCAATGTTTCTACCACACCCAGTACCAACCGCAAAAATAAAAAGAACAAGACCAAGGACTCAACCAGTGAACCGATTATTCTTCAGGACCCTCAGGTTGCGTTGGCACAGCAGAAAGCTGACAAAAACAAGATCCATGGTGAACCCAGAGGTGGTGGGGCACCAGGAGGCAGTAGTGACTCGGACAACCGGGACAGTACAGACTGCAACAGTGAGAGCAGCAATGGTAGTAAAAGCCATGAACTGGCTGACCTGCCCTCCTCATCATCTTCCTCATCCTCATCCTCAGCTCCTACAGGTTCCAGCCAACCTCAACCTCTGATTGAAAAGAGGCAGGGTATAATGTTGCCCACCTCTCGGGAGGAGAAAGTCACTGTTTCCATTTCAAAACCACAACAGAAGTAAGTTTTTAATAATTGCCATTGGTTGGGCATTTGGGATCAAAATGACTTAATATAAGAGTAGAAACAGTCTTCTGTCTCTGCTGCAGTGAGTAATAACCAAAATTGAATGTTGCTTTCACATTCCCAAATATTATTTAACATTAGTCTTTCTCTAATATTTAAAATGATAAAATGACTACTTTGCCTCTATTGCAACCCTGTTGCTGATGGTGTCTGCTGGTAAAAAGTGTTACAATAGGCATTTATTGCTATTGCACTAGTTTCATGTCTTCTGTCTAATTCTGTAACTCTTTCTCTTTTAAAGAGCTCATGACATCATTAGTGACCTGCCTTCCAGTTCCCTTCCTTCTACGCTCAAGACCATTTCACTGCCAGTAACCTCACCCAACAGCAAAATGAACCTGACCAGCCCTAAGCGGGGCCAGAAGAGAGAGGAAGGTTGGAAAGAAGTTGTCCGAAGGTGAGCAGCATAAAGTCTGTGTGGTCGGGTGTGTGATCACCACGTTTTGTACATTTACCTTGCTGTTTACTTTGTAGCAATATAAATAAGCACAAGTAAGAGACAAAGTATATAGTAGCTGAACAGTTTAAAACTATAAATACGGAATTGTCGCCTTGGGCTTTTATGGCTGCCTGAATTATTTTGAGGCATGGACTTTACTAATGAAAAATATGAAGCTGGATCCGATTTGATCTTACACCATTCTCAACACACACTCAAGCCCCTCAAATGGGGAAATGGCTCCCGTATTTTTCTGCTTAGGTGTTAGTGCTGAATATATGAAGTGAATCATATATCATTTACCCAGTTGCTTACTATTCTGTCACAGTCATCGACTCCTTTATCCACTTGTTTGTGTTTAGATGTGAAACATCTCCTAGAACTGGCTGACAACTTGGTACTCATTCACATTTAGAAACTGTCCCATAAGGGTGGTTCAAAGACTCTGTACTTGTTCAGGTGTTTTTATTTATTTATTTATTTTTTCATTTTATTTTCAAGGCATATTGCTGTGTTTTCTATCCTGAGGCTTTAATATTTTTCTATGAATTACCCTTTCTTTGGTTTCTGGCTTTTTATGATATTCCCCTTTTGTTTGAACTTGCTGACTGGGAACAACCAGCACACAGTTCTGGACTTGAAGGAGCTTTATAATTTCTCCTTTGTTTCCAATGACATGTCTCTTCTGTGGGAGCTTTTGTATAAGTATCCAAAGCAAACTATTTTGTTTAATGTTTGTAAGCAGTCTGTTTTAACTGCAAATGATTTTTAGTCATTTTAAGTACATGGTGACTTCATTTTCCATGAAGGAATGTTCAGTTATTAAAAAAGTGACTTTTTTTGTTATTTATTTATTTTAGTTAAAATAATGTTATATAATTTTATTTAAAGTAAAAAATGCTGGGTGAACATTCTTTTGTGGTGATTCCCAAATATGTTCTCTCCTTCCTTATAATGTTACATTATGATCACTGGAAAAATGTCATATGCTTTCTTTAGGTCAAAGAAGCTCTCAGTCCCTGCGTCTGTGGTATCTCGGATCATGGGCAGAGGTGGCTGCAATATCACAGCCATTCAAGATGTGACAGGTGCACACATAGACGTTGACAAACAGAAGGACAAGAATGGCGAGAGAATGATCACCATCAGGTGAAAAAAAAAATTTTTTTTACTTGACACACACACTTGACATTCTAATTTTCTGAGATACTGGACTAATGTGAATATTAAAATTAATTATGTTTTATCGACTTGATTTTTCAGAGGTGGTACAGAATCTACACGGCATGCAGTCCAGTTGATCAATGCACTGATCCAGGACCCTGCCAAAGAGCTAGAAGACCTGATTCCTCGCAACCACATTCGTCAGCCTGGTACCAACACAAAAATTGGCTCCACCTACACCACATCCACAGGAGCCACCAGCACCACTGCAGCAACCTCAAAAGGCTTGCCGTCAGTTGTGCCCTCCTCCAGTGTGTCCTTCCAGTCGTCCTCCAACTCCGCTGCTCAGCAGGCTAGCAAAATGGGCAAGAACATGGCACCTGGTGTCAGACCCCCTTTTGTCTCTTTGCCTCCATTGGCCTATACGCACCCCCAGCTGGCTCTGCTTGCTGCTCAGACCATGCACCAAATCCGTCACCCACGTCTGCCCATGGCACAGTTTGGTGGCACCTTCTCACCCTCACCCAACACGTGGGGCCCGTTCCCTGTGCGTCCTGTAAGCCCAGGCAGTGCTAATAGCTCACCTAAACACACTGGCAGCACTGCCCCACGCCCTTCTAACTCTACCCCTGCTACAGCCGAACACCCTTCCCAAGCATCAACTGCTGCTGTCATCCCTGGCACCACTGCCTCTCCTACAAACACAGTGTCCTCTAACACGCCCACACCCACATCAGTCAGAAAACAACTCTTCTCTGCTGAACTCAAGTCTGGTGCTTCCCAAGCCATTCCCACCACTGCCAGCAGTTCTTCTGCACAGGCCCCACCTGTTCCCATCAGCTGTGCTCCCACCGCTTCCACAACGCCTCCACCTCCTCCTGCCCCAATTGCTCCACCTACACAGCATCCCCCACCCCCCAAACCAGAGCCTGCTGACACTGTCACGCCAACTAAAGAGAAGCCGACAGACCTGGCAGTTCCTGTTTCAGGTGCCTCGTGCGACGGCCCATCTGCACCCGTGCACTTCCCTGCGTCTCCCTCGTCACAGGCTACGCTGTCCATGCAGCCAGAAGGCAGACAGCAGCTGCCCCTACACTTCACATCCAGCACAGAGCCTAGCTCCTCTGCCACAGCTCAACCAGGCACCACTCTGCCAGTCTCACGCCCTGCACAACCTACCTGCGGCAGCACCACACTCACAAATACCAGCAGCACCTTACCTCACTTCGCTACGCCAGCTGCCCCTGGGGTGTCACCAAGAATGCAGCCCCCAGGCCCCTATTACCCCATGGCAACTGGAGCCCCTCTACAAGAGCAGCAGTTTGTGCCCCCTGGGGCAACACAGGAGCCTCTCAAACAGCAGCAGCCTCCACAACCCAGTCTGGCAACTGCCAGCATGCCACCCCCATCCCTGCAGATGCCCTCTCCGATGAGCATGATGAATGGCTCCCAGATACATGCCCACGGTGGAAAAGCTCAGCTGCCTCCCAATTTTGGCCCCACTGCTCTTTTCAATCACCTGAGCAGCATTTTCGATAGCAACCAGGTGGGCAACAATCAAGTGTGGGGCGCATGTCATCTTCCTACACGCACTCCAGCAGAACAGTCCTACAGTGCCCCACCTGCCTACATGGGAGGAATGGGACAGATGGAAGCCCCACCAGATGGCTCCAAAGCACCGGGATATCGCTATGCCTCACAGAGAATAGTGCCTAGCCCAATTGGTAAGTTGCAGAAACTTCATGTGCAGTCTAATGAACAGTCTTGCAGCCAGAAAATCTAGCTGTCATCCAAACTAATTTTTTGAATCATTATAAAACAGTTATGATGTCTATTTGAATTAGAGTCTCATGATTTATTAGGAATGCACCCAATGGATCCCACGGGCAATTCCATCTCCTCTTCCAACTTTGCCACAAGCATGTCTGCCAGCCCTGTGTTCCTGCCAGGTACAGCACCTGTTGGAACACCTTCTTTTAGCCGTCAGCACTTCTCCCCTCATCCTTGGAGCGCCACTACCACCTGTACGAGAATAAGTAAATAATCTTTTTGATATTCCTTCTATTTTTTTAAACCTGAAACACACACCTTTTTTTGTTTTTATATTTTAATTGTTTTTAATAACGTGTGTGTATGTATGTTACAAAATATATGTATATTACAAAATATTTCTTTATTTAATATTGAGCGTGTGCATGCGGGTAATTTTATCATGTCATATTTAGGTGAGTCTCCTGTGCCCTCCGTTTCATCCGGAGCTTCGTCCCCTTTGTGCACGTCCACAGTGACACCTGCTTTGATCCAGGCTAAGCCCAGCAGCTCCAGCCAGCAGGACCGCAAAGTGCCCCCACCCATTGGCACTGAGCGCCTAGCTCGCATTCGGCAGACAGGCTCTGTTAACCACACAATGCTGCCCCCCAGCTACGCACCATCAGTTGGACAGGGTGGCATTTGGTCATTTGGAGTAGGCAGTGCCTCTGGTGAGTGAAATTAGCAGGAAAAGTGTTGAACATTCTTGTTTTAGAATATGTATACATTTAGATTTGGTTGTGTTAAACACATTTTAAAATGTATCCCCCCCCCCCCATTTCATCTGTCCACAGAAGCGATGTCAGGCTGGTCTCAGCCCCTAATGGGAGGGCCTATGATGCACCAGCAGCTGCAGGAACAGTCAGCCTTCTCCCAACATCAGGCTATGGAGCGAGATGACACAGGAATCGTGGCTCCTTCCAACACTTTTCACCAGCCCATGCCCACTAACTTCATGGATTTCCCCAAGGTTTGAATGCTATATTAGACAGCGAGAGCCCATACTCTGGGAAAAGCACCCTTAAGCTGTAAAGTCCCTGTATAATGCTTACATTTGTCCATCCACAAAAATACATCTATGGAGTTTTTTTTTTAAATTGAAGTCACTATTATTCAGCTGTTCCTGTGGTTTGTTAATGACTTTGTTTTTCTTTTGCATATTTATAATTAAGTATTTAATTTTTGTGTTGTGTGTACACTGTTTAGGGGTTACCGATGTCAATGTATGGTGGTACTATGATCCCTCCTCATCCTCAGATGGCTGAAGGTCCTGGAGGCCCCATGTACAATGGGCTTCACACCACTGACCCTGCCTGGAATCCCATCCTGAAAGTTGTCCCCAACTCTGCTGAGAATTCAGATGCACAACAGGTACAGGTTCACAGCAGCCTTGTCTTGGAACTGATAAACTATAAAAGCATGAGCCTCAGAGCTGTTGCTCTGTCAGTTTGTTTTTTTAGCTTTTAAATGGCCACTGTCGGTACTGGCATAAATATATAGACCAGTAATTGTCAGTTGATCTGGGTCTAACTATTGAAATCTTGTCTTTTCAGGTCTGGCCTGGGACTTGGGCCCCGCATGTGGGGAATGTGCATTTGAATCATGTCAATTAAACACACATCTATAGACTGAGAGGCATAGGAGCAGTAACAAGAAATACACGTTAAAGAACAAGATAATTACATAATTACCAAAATGTTAACCTAGAAGTGTCCCCTTAAAAATAAAAGGTAAGATGAGATGAAATTCGTGAGCCGGACACCTTTTGATGTGCCTAACTAAAAAGAAAGAATCCAGTGTGGGCTTTAACGTGTTTACCACTGTCTATGAACAAAATCATTTGCCTGTTCAACAGGATACATTCTCTAAGTAGTATAGCCATTTTGACATTTAAACCCCACATAAAGTGTTCTTGGTCTGCAGGGCTCCATAGGACAGTGCGCTATTTATACTTGGCCAAGAACTAGATGATTACATAAAGAGAGAAATCAGACCTTTTAGAGTGGTAAATACATGTATAATTGTTTACATACTGAAAAAAGGGTTAAAATGAGAGTAAATTTCATGTCGTATAGTGGCTCTACTTTATGTAGCCTGTATTAATGTGAAATATTTACCTTAATATTCAATAAAAAGTTGGAAATGTATACAAATGTTGTCATGCCTTAAGGGAAACTGAGGTTGGGAGACTGTAGCCTTCATCTTTATCTGAACTGGCTGTTTAGACAAGCTCTAGACTGCCAGCTGAATGTAAAGGTGATGTGATATCCGTCTTGTGCAGACTGGGTGCAGTTTCATGTGTTCACTGTAAAGTCCAACTGTCATGTCTTCTTTAAAAGCTCTAAAAACAATGGCATTGATCCATTTGAGAGAAATGGAGTGTAAGGCTGAAATGGAGGCATTAGTACATACAGAGTACCTGGCTATTTTCCAGGATGTCTAGTCACTTTTGTTTTATCTATTTTAGTAACTTGCAGGAAATCAATTAGGGTTTTTCCCTTATTATTGTAACAGGTAATAAGTGAAAAAAGAATCGGATTCACTTGACATATAAAAATGATAGAAAACGAAATGTTACAAACAATGTGTGTATGCATGCATGCTGAAATTTTCAGTAGTTTTCAGGTGCACAGTAGGTCTATTTTCAGAAAACTATAAAGTTCCCTTTCACATGCAAAGAAGCTACTTTAACGAGTGAAGAGCTGCTAATATTAAAACAATACAATTATTTGTGGTCTGAAAGTTAATGTACAGGATTCAGAAATAGATTCCTGGCCCAAGAATACTCAGACAGTCCATTGTTTATGCAAAGTAGGATGAAGTATAATATTAATTATTATTTACATAATATGTAAATAATCACAACTGCACTTTATGTAAATAATGTTATATATTGCACTTCTGGTTAGATGCTAACTACATTTCATTGGCCCTGTACTTGTACTCTGCACAATGACAAAGTTGAATCTAATCTAATCAAAGTAGGATGAACTAATAGTCCATTAAAAAAATACATAAATAAATAAATATAAAATAAAGCCAATCCTTACTCCTTGCCTAAGATGAGAGAGGGAGAAAAACACATTTGCTGTGCATTTTCCAGATTTGTCTTTTGCTGTCATTGTGTGGGGCCCTAGAGGTTTCTAGATTTCATTAGTTTATTTTCCTTAAGAAAGAAAATAAATGACTAAATGTTTAATGGCTTGCTAATGCAAACCATGTCTCTGCCTTTACATCTACAAGGTGGAGCCACAGGCTGGGTGTATCCATGGGCTTTTTAGGGTTTTGCAGGTGAGTTCAGTTAAGTGGTATTGGTTCTGATGAGGATTTCAGTACTTAATCACTCAGTCATTACCAATACATTGTCATTAAAGGAGTACTCTGAAAGGTGTTTACTGTAATTATTCATAAAATGTCCAGGGTGTGTGATTAAGGAAACAGTCAAAGCGTAAACGCTGCTGCGTCTCATAGCATTGCTGAAGCAGTGTTCTCTTTTGAGAAGTGCACAGTCCAGAGCAGAGCTCCTGTGATCCCACCCTCTGTCTAATCATTTTACAGTCCACACCCACGGCTGCTGGGTCTACAAAGTGTCTTGCAGCCGTGACATGACCAAATGAACAGAGTTAATGTTGTATATTACTAGACCCCAAAAGCCCCACTGCCCTTCTAAAAAAATCTCCATGACCAGAGATGGAGTAAAATGAAAGGAAATATTGGCCTTCTGTTTGAAAGTTGAGGTGGTTTAGAAGCAGCAACGCTACACAACAGATCCAGAGCTGGCTATTTTTCTCCTGAACAGGCAACAGCAAAGCATTTCTGGAAAATAAATGAATAAATAGAATTACAGACACTTGTGTATTAGTGTTAAAAGGAGTAAACTCCATAGGTTGTTTCATATAGAGAAACTGAGGCATATCTACATTTGAAAGGTATTAGGACTGTGTTTTATACGAAGAAGGTGAATAACAGTCTAAATGTTTAAGGTGGATTTGGACAGTAAAGGTGTGTAAATGCAAGGAAATTGTGGCCACTTTTTTTTAAAATAAATATTGCGTAGGTAGAGGTTTTAGTGAAATTACGAGCACTTTGTGTAGATATGTTGATTATGGAAGGTTTCTTTTTAGCTATTTCGGTCCAAAACCCGTATTTTACTCGTTCGTTCGGTTTTCCTCAAACTGGCAACATGATCGAACTACACCTCTGGGAAGACGGCTCTCTCCGCTGAGAGCGTAAAACTGTTATAATTCCGACTTTTAACGTTTGGCGTCAGTGTTACAGAATGTTACTGTAACGGCATGTTTACTGAACACCACTCTTTATGTCCTTAATGTTAGGCAGGGGTTAGGTGTCTGACAGCCATGGATATTAGATATTTTTCAAGAAAAAAACAGCCAGGTTCAGGTGAGAGAAAAAGTGAAAAATGCTGTGGCTTCAGGGCGACCAGATGCTTTAAAATAAAATTAAAAAATATCCTGAATGAATTTTTCCTAAACACTAATTGACTTGGCTGTAGAACAGCTGATATGAACAGGCTAAAAAGAAAAAAAAACATCTGGGTTTATCTAAGCAAATAGGTAACAGCCCCCGTTGGATAATCACTGCTTTTTGGTGATGGTTTCAGCTGGTAACGGGTTATTGAACCCTGACTGATGCAGTGAGCTGTTTCTGATTTTTAAACAACCATGTCGAAAGACGCATCCTGTGGTTGTGAAAAAGATGTTTTAGAAGGGTCATTGGCATGCATCAAGCAGAGAAAATATCAAAGGAGACTGTCGAAACCACTAACATTAGGTTTAAGGCTAAGCACCAGCTCTATGAAAGTGTCAAACAAATACAGTGGAATTTGAGTTCCTAACTTGTGTTTATTGATAGTCAGAAAACATCTGTGCACAAATATCCCAAAATATCCAGAAAATTGACTAAATTTGTCAACTTTAAACGGGCACTTTGGAAAGGACCCTCCGCTCTCTCCGTTATCTGTAGCTCATTTCACTGGCGCTTTTCCAACAATATGGGCATGTAAGGACACCAACGAAAGGTGTTCAAGAGCCTCTGTAACATGGAGGTAAACAGGGTAAGGACACTCACTTCGCCTGTTTTAGTTGGTGTTAGTGAACGTTAGCTTGACTCGCTAAACTCGGTGGCTCAGATTATACTCGGCTACGTAGCTGCATTACGGAGGTTTATAGTGTCGGAGGAATTCGAGTTCGACTTCGATCACATTTACAACAATAACGGTACCTCTACATTTGAGTTTAGCTTATTGCTAGTCTATTGTCATGAATAATGTTGGTTATTTAGCTAGATACTATCATAACAGTCAGTCATAACGGTGTTTTACCGCGGCGTTGTTCAGCGGTTGTCCATCAGTGACGTCACAGTTGCGTTCAAGAATTTCCGTAGCGAGCTCGGGTTTTTCCGTCAATTTAATAAAATTGTCAGTTTTAAAGCAAATTAAGCTGCTATTTTCATTTTAATCCATACTTATGTCAGTAACTAAAATAATGTGAAATATTCATGGAGGTCCATTAAGTGGTGCTTAGCCTTTAAGAACTGTCCAACGCATTATTAAAAAGTACAAGTACAGTCGTGATCGATCACTTAAACGTTTGCTGAAATCAAATAGTAGAAAACCAACAGTAGAACACAGTGATATGTTTCATAGTAAAAGTAACAGTGTGAAGGGAACTCGAAGGATTAGGACTACAGCGGTGTAGCCTTGTGAAAACCAGTGAAGCTAACTGGCAAAAATGGCTTCAACTTGCTAGGAGCATAAAGATTGGACTCTGGAGCAATGGGAGGTCGTGTGGTCTGAAGAGTACAGATTCACCTTGTTCCGTCATGAATACCGTACAGCCCTTTGAGGAAGGTGCTATGATCGGGGGTTGCTGCAGTTGGTCAGGTCTAGGTTCAGCAAGGTTATGTGCAGAAAGACTGACTACCTGAATATACTGAACGACCAGGTTATTCCATCAACGGATGTTTTTTTCTTCTCTGATGGTACGGCATATGCTCAAAAGGCATAGGCTCACTTAACACCCCTAAAGTTCAGTTCCTAGACTCACCCCTGGGTGTATCTAACAGTGAACACAGTGGAAACGTTTAAATACTCCAAAAACGCTGCTATATCTGATCTACTCGTACCACCCAAAGAAAGCATGCAGAGCAAAAGATAGAGGGTAGAAACAAGGTAATTTCAGTGTTTTGGCTGATTGGGGTGTATATGTATGCGTGTGTGTGTGTATATATCTTAAATGTGGACAGTATCATTTTTCTTCAGTTTGCTTCAAATGTGTACATAATCCTCGCTCATTTGTAGAAGCGGAGCGTGTGTTTACACGGCGCTGGAGCTAACGCTTTCACTGCTCTTACGTCACATTTAAGACCCGCCCCCTTCGAGTCTCCAAAAACGCGCGGCACGTTCGGGGGCTGCGTAGAGAAGGAGATAAGAGAAAAGGGGTGGCGGAACTGATAGTCAACATCAGCTATAAACGCTTAAAACGACTCAAGGCGTAAAGGTTTGGGCAGACTTTCGTTCCTGAGTTTATTCGTGAAGCGTTCAAGGTGAAAACATGTCCACTGTGTGTGAGGCGTCTTCAGTCCGCCCCATCCCAAGCCGAGCTGCAGACTCTAAAACCTGGACTCCCCTTAGCGACTCCTACTCTCAGACTCCCGGAGGAACCCTCTTCTCCACCACTCCCGGAGGTGAGTTAATACTTTGTCTTTTATTTCACTACAACACAGACTCCTTTAGATGAGCGTTCATATGTAGAAAAATGCAGGTCCAGAGTTTAATCCTCTCCAGGATTATGTTCCAACTGCTTAGACCTGCTGAGCCATGAATGTTCTTTAACTGAACCCAAGAAATGGTTACATATATGTATATCCTAGCCAGCACACACGGGCTAGCAGGGTTTAAATGAACAAGGCCAGTGTGGGTTGGTAGATGGGTTGTGTTTATTAATTAATGTGAGCAGCTCAGTAACTAACTACATGTTGAGCCCTCATGGGTTGTCATGATTTTAAAGAGTGTCCTTATGTTTAAACCATTCTTGTCCAATCAACAACCTTGAAGAACATTCCGTGCATCATGCAATCTCTAAACAAACCAATGTAATATTTCTCTTCCTGAAATCCGATAATAATATCAAATACCTTAATAAATCTTCTCGCAAATCTTGCAAAATGGTACAATGTTGTTTGTGGCTTTACCGTTATGATCATGAGCCGTCAAACTGACCACAAGAACAATTTCAGTTCTTTTTAGTTGCTAAACGATTGGATGAAAATTATATGAATAACCAATGTAAAATGTCCCTCATTTTTTAAAAGTCCTCAGAGGCATGTGTGTTAACTGTTTTCACATGTCTGGAGGATATTTTGATGTATTTGTATTTTTATAAAATAGCTGTAGTTTTGTATGTGTAGAGAAGTGAAGCTCGGCTTGGCAAAGAATCATGTGCTTGTTTACATTTTCAAAGTCACACCATTGTGTTTGTATGTGGTTTAGTCCGTGGAGAAGTCCGCAGTGAACACCTTCCAAACACCACAACAACAAGTCTGAAATACAGTCGACCTGCACAGCGAGAATTTCAGCTCTCAATTTCTCTGCTAAAAAGGACAAACTTGGTCCAATACTTAATACGACGTGGTCACTAGGAGAAATGAGTGTTTCAGCACAGTGGTTTTTCTCCTGCACATAACTGTTTATCATAAAGTAGCATTTCTGATCAGTCATTTTCATTTGATATTTGTACTAAGACTTGATCTTTTTAATAGAGGGTTTGTTTAATCTGTTTTTGGCGGTGTTATTAATATCTCCTGTTGTAATTCTGTGGTGTGTAGTACACATAGGCCAGCACTGTACATAAACAGGACCACTTTGTCATTTTCTTTGCCTTCTTCTTTACACAGCGCCCCAGTTAGCTCCCCTCTCTCACTCTCCACCCCTCTAGGTTGGGACATACTGTGCCAATCTTGCTGCTTGTGTTGCATAACATGTTTTTCTATATCCTTCTACTGAACACTTTCCAGGCCTTGGAGGAAAAGCACAAGGTAGAGAAAAGTATAACAAACTGAAGCACTCAGAACTCTTGCCAACAGGTTTTGGCTTGATCCTGCGTAACACTGAAGACTGTGCCATTTGTAATGCAGGCTAAGTTTGTTTTCATCATTTGAACACCTTTTTTGCAGGAACCAGAATCATCTATGACAGGAAATTTCTCCTGGAGTGCAGAAATTCCCCAATTGCTCGGACCCCACCGTGCTGTCTCCCTCACATTCCAGGGGTCACCATGCCCTCCACACACACACTGGGCAAACTGCTGGAACGAGAGGAAGACTGCAAGGACCTTCCTGGTGAGACTCTTGCACTGTTTCCTTTTAAATCAATTTTAAACAATAATTTACAGTATTCAGAAATTGGGAGTTTAATTATTTACGAGGTGGTATAAAGTATATTTAGGAATAATTATAAACTTCTATAATGTGGCAAAAGGCAAACATTTCTGTTTTACTTAGTTTTCCTCCCCTTTTCTCATACTGTCACGTTTCAAGGAGACTGCAACCGGTTTATTATAAAAGCAAACACAAACGTGTATGATCTGCTTTCACGAGAAGTGCTTTCTTGTACAGAAGGGTGGGGGTAGTCCTACTGTGTACATTACACCACATGTTGGGCACGTGTTTTTTTTTTTTTTTTTTTTTTTTTAATTTTTTTTCATTTAGAGATTGAACTCTCACCTCTCTCTCTCTCTCTCTCAAAAGCTGACGACAGCCAGTTTGTGATGGACATCTAAACTGTGATGGATCTCCTATGGAGAAATCATCTGTCACAGACATTTCTACCAGCGCTCCTGATCAGGGGAACTGTAATACCTCCACATTTCCCCCCCTTTCATATTGAATAATGAAATAAGTCTGCTGACCTCTGTGATGAGGGGAAGCATTTTATATTTTATGGAAATTTGTGAAATTAGATGAAAATTGTGACTAACCTCTGTTTGAAGGGAGCCTCTGAAATTCTAAAACAGAGGCTACATTCAGTGAAAAGTTAGTCCAATGTCTGTAATAACCTTTTTATAATTACTGTGGATAGGTCCATGGTGGATGGCCTTTTAATGGGTCTTTGTAAGTGCTTTGTGCTGAACCTTTTTTATACTGACTGCTCTTCACTCAAATGGTGCAGGATGTCAATTTTGAATAAATGTGAAAACTTAATTGCCTGTTATTTCAAGCTCTTCCTTCAATCATTTTTTTTTATAAAAATGCTTCTTAAAATGCGAGGCGAGCTGCTTTTAAAATTGCCATCAATGACAAATCCTGAATGGCACTTATGAAAATAAAGGTACCAATAGCATTCTTTGGAATGCCGTAGAAGAAGGCTGTTTGGTTATTTCCTCCTCTTAATTGCCAGACTCAGCCTCATGATGGACCATGTCATAACTTTCAGTTCCCTCAAACAGTGGCTTTCAGATGTTTTTAATATATTCAGACAGTCCATATGTGTAGCCTATTCTTGAGGTATTTGAAAAAACTTTATGTAGTTGATTCTTTGAAGACACAGTTTTAGTAAATAAGCTGAATACGTTTAAAGAAAGTCTACAAAAGGAAAGGAAAGAAGTTATATACCTGTTACAAAGGCTTTTCCACACTTTTAAAAATAAAGTTCCTTAAAAAGAGCTCTGTACACAATGGCACTAAGGATCCCTCATGGGTTTGTAAATAACTTTTCAAAGGTTTGAGTGTAAAGAGCCAATGTGTAAGGGTTCAAATGTTGTATGCATTTATTTCCCATAAGGCAAAGGCTAAGAAGAATCCTTAAAGTGCCTTTACATGTAAATATTTTCAAAAATCTGAAGGTTTATAACTCACACTACCCTTTGAAAGAAACCTAATCAAAAATGTAATCTTAATGATCCTTCAATGGTGTTTTGATGTGTATTTTAAACCTGCTGAGCTTTTGCCCTGGTCAAGAATAATGTTTGTACGTGTTATTTTAAGCTTAACTTTTTTCAACTTGATTGTTGAGATCATTTAAATAATGTGTTTCTCATTTGATGCCCTGAAGATCTTCTACAGCACAGCTGACAAGAGTACTGGACTGTTTTCTAACACACTTAAAATAACTACACAGATTACCCCATGACCTAGAGTATGAATTCACAAAACAGCCTTAACAGAACATGTCCATCTGGGAGAGCCTAAAGGGAAAGTTCAAGCCACCAACAATTGCCTTGTGACTCACAGAAACTGCAAAGCCAACTGCAGCCCACTGTAGTGTTTGGCAGAGACTTTTGGAACATGATGTCACTCAAGTTCATGGAGTTGAGAGCCTGTGTTTGTTTTGGTTTAGGAGCTATTTACTGAGCCGTCCATACACTTGCACTTCCATGCTTCCTCACCTAGTTTTATCTGACTTGCAGCAGTACTACACTTGCCTACATTTACCACAGAAGGGCTCTCTTTAGGTGTCATTCTGCATAAACAAAATCATGATTCCTGGCTACAAACAGTGACCCTTACACATCCCACATGTTCACTGCTGTATCTACACTTAAAAAAATATGAACACAGCAAAAAACACTTGGTTCTTTAAAACCAAAAAGACGCTTTCTTGGGGGCATGACTATTAATGGTTCTCTGAAAAACAATTTCTAAAGCACCCTCAAGTAGCATAGCAGGTGGTGTCACTGTTGCACAGTTCCATGGCCCTGGGGGTGTGGGTTCAAGCTTCACACTGGGTGAATGTCTGTGAAGATTTTGGTGTGTTCTCCCTGTGTTTGCCTGGGTTCTTATGGTGTCCTCCCACAGTTGGTAAAAGAACACATGTTGGTAGGTTGATTGGCCATGCAAAATGTCCACAGGTGTGAGTTTGTGAGTGTGAAGGACTGACGTCAGGTCCAGGATGTTTTGCCTGAATGAACCATAAGTTGTTTTTCTGGGGAACTGCTCCAAAGCCTTTTTATTTATTTATTTTTTTGAGAGTGCAGTTTGTTTTCATTGCTTCTGTAAATTGATTGCAGCTTGTAAGATAGAGAAAGGGTCTGTACTGGTGTATACCGGCTAGTTCCGAGAAGTCCAACTACTGAGAAGCAGTGGAACGAAACAAGGGCAATGTGTATCACATGTGCTCTGCTTTGTAGATTAGGTTTTATTTGTTTATTTGAGCTGAACAAGCAGTGAATGCTTTCCTGTTCCCAAAGAGTCATGACCCCATATTAAGTCCTTTAGCTTACAGATGGGACTGGGGGAGAAACATTTGCTTCATTTGTTAATTTTGCAAAAAGCAATATTCCTGTTTGTTGTTCATGTTACTAACGTGATGAAATTTGTACAAAGGCCTAAAAAATCTTAACACAAAATAAATAAATAAATAAAACTTTCTTAAAGGAACAATCAATCATTTTTAAATATGTTTCATATGATTCTGAAGGAATGTGAAGCCTCACAGTCCTAGTAGGATTGCACAAGAGCAGACATACATTATTCTAAAAGAAGGTGGTGTTTGTAAAGATAAGATAAAGTTTATTAGGCCGAGACCTGTCTAGATATAGGAAGTGTGAACATGAAATTACATGAGCAGTATGTAAATATGAGGTAGAATTCAGTAAATTTCAGCCAAGAGCTGCAGTAATCAGTGTTCTGTCCAAGTACAGAATGAAGGTAAATGTCTTATAACAGTAGCAGGTTCAATAACACATCAGTGCATATTATTCTACAGTAAACAGAGCACTGTCCAACTGTATCTTTCACAGAATGTGCTCCTCTGTTTTGCCACTGCTGTGCACAATTTTGTGTATTGTCCATAATTACGAGCAGCTTCTTGAGAGTTCTGTTCTATCACAGCCTTCAGAAAGTCCATCTTTACTCATTTAACAGTGGCCAGACGTCCAGTTCAGTTTGATTTTGCCCAGCACACACTAGCATTAAACATGAAGCTAGCAACAACAGACCCGTAGACTGCCACAGTACTGTGCACACCCCAAAGGACTTTTAACCGTCAATATCTACAGATAATATACACGACAGTCATAATGTATAATTTATCAAATTGCTTTGTACTCTCTGATTAAACAAGTTTATGTTCCATTGAGTGGGTCCCTTGTAGGGGGCAGCCATATTTAAAATACGTTAAGTACTGAATCACACATGGTGAGATATTCTAGCCACTAGGTGTCAGTATGATGAGTTTTTTTAATATTATTAAGAATATGAATAAGAGTTATTGAAGAAAATGGTTGAATGCTCCTGTTTGATGTTTCTGTATTGTTTCGTTTTTCTTTAAGAATTTAGTTATACATTAATATGCCACATGCAGATCTCATTTAACAAGACAGTTCATTTACATTGGCATCCCACTCTGTTAAGATGTAGGCCCATAGATCTGAATAATCTGAGGTATACGAAAGCAGAATTACTATTTCTCATTGTATCTTCTGTGTAACGTCCCAGCAGAGTTTTCCCAGCAGAATGATGTAAACTCAAGAGTCAGCTGCAGAATTTCTGCTGGGTTCAACAGATAAGTGTGTGGAGCCTGGAGACGGAGCACCTGTTGCTTTGGTTAATCTTATCACTCACTTCTTTGCCTTAGTTTTCTGTCCCCCAAACAAGTTTCTGTGAAGTGACTCCAGTGTGTGTCAGGATTTGTTTTCAGTCCAATTATGTCAACTTCTTGTTTCTTTCACAAGCACACAGTGCACTACATGGCATCTGTGGACACCTGCTCATGCTGTCTGTGAAAACTTTGCTGCAGTAACACCTTTTAATCTTCTGAGAAGGCTGTAGACCATGTGTTGTAACATGCCTTAGAAGATTAAACGGCAATATGCAGTGAGAGCCTTAGTGAGTCAAGTTCTCATGATCAATTCTGGATCACAAATTCCAGTTCATGTCTTGGATGGTGTTTTATCACTTCAGTGAATACATGACATTGATGACAGTTACCTAAAACTCATTTGTAGCTGCTCCAGAATGTCCCATTTCACTTCATGCTTTTCTATAGAGATTATACTGTACAGACAATATAGGCAAAGCTGAATGTCAGCAGCGTGTCCCTCATACAGCAGTTAAACACTATGTAATTGAAATTAATACAAAGAAAACATTTCCTATGTTAAAACTTAAAATGTCATACTTTTTGGGGAAAAAAAGTTTGCTCGTTGGACTATAGTTTTTAAAGTGGAATGTTTTCCCATTTTTGTTGTTACAGGATTTCACCTTCAAAGCAGTTCAGAATTTAATTTCATAATGAGGCAAAGGGTTTTGATGCTTCTGAGCGAGTTTAGCACTTTAAACTCTTTAATTTTGTGTAGCCTGTGGACTGAAACTGTCGTATTCAAATAAGCCAGGACTTCCCAGAAAAGACAAAGATCTGAATGGTAGCATGTCGCTCTAAGATCTGTACATATAATTCAGCATTAAACGTGCCTTCACAGATGTGCTAATCATCTTGAATCATGGATACCGGCTGCTGAACTCTGCACTCATAATAAGCCAAAGAAGCCAGCATTCCATGATTTCCAAAGTTTCAACTTCAACTTTTTTGGAAATGGGATTTGGATAAAGCCTATTAGAGGTCCTCAACAGATGAACTTTGGTCTTGATTCTGAACTAAATTAATACAAAAAATCTTCTCACAACCTGACTACATGAACCTAATTTTGCATGATATATGTTTTCAATATCTTGCAGTCACAGATATCCAAAATCTACAATTTTTACATCACAGCAATAACTTCACACAACTTTGTTAGTTTGAGCTCATCAAATGCTTACATTCAAAAAGTTTAAAGATGAATAAATTAGAAAAAATGTTTGCTCATTTGTCGTATTTATTTGACCTATCTGGACCTTCAGCTCTGTAAAGGTTTCTACACTCACTGTCCATTTTATCAACTCTAATGATCATAAAAGTGTACTTTGCCATTTTGCAATTCTCAGTGATGTATTCTCAGTGATAATGTTAATGTGCTGCACTGGAAAAAAAGTGGATCATCAACACTGCTGAAGGTTTTAAACCCCCTCACTGCTGAACTGAGAACAGCCAGCCAACCCAAAAGCCAACCCAGCCAACAGTGTTTTCTTGGTAGTGTCCAATGATCACCAATGAAGGATTAGAGGACAATCAGCACAAACCAGATGAGCAACAGGTGACCTTTTGTCTCAGACTTTACATCTACAGTGTGGACCTACAAGGCAAGTGTGTCTAATAGAATAGACAGTTAGTGGGTAACTCCAGTAGCACTGCTGTGTCTGTTCCACTAGTACCAGTGCAACACACACCACCACCACCACCACATCAGTGTCACTGCAGCGTTGAGAATAGTCCACCATCCACATGATGCTTGCTTTGTGGTTATCATGTGTGGGTACAGGCCACTGAAGAAAAAAATATGCTGATCAACTAAGGGACTAAATTATTTAATTATGGCCCTATAGAAGTGCACCTATACACCTCATGCACCTGTTAAGTATGTAATTGCTCTTATTTGGTTTTCAGTGTGAGACTTCCTGATCGCTGTGTAAGTTGTTTGTCAAAGTCTGTGAACACTTTAGAATGAAGGGTTTTTAGTCCTTTGCTGCAGTGAATATTTATGATAAGTCTGTATGGGATATGTTTATCTGAGATATACTTTCTCCAACGCTAGAGCTCATATTTGACCTTCCTGTGTGTGTGTGCGTGTGTATGCGTGCCTGGACGAGAAATATAATCACACTGTGGGGACCAAAACCTGTTTACACACTCATATTGTAGGAACTTGTCTTTTTTTTTTTTTTTTGGCGCCAGAGCTGGTCCTCACAAAGTAATAATTCTTTTTGTTTTTTAAGTGAAGATAACAAGTGAGTTAGGGTTAAGCTTGTAGTGCTTATGAAAAAGTTAAAGGCAAAGCTTCAAAAAATGAATAGAAGGCTTTGTAATGTCCCCACAATTCACAGATACAAGATTGTGTGTGTATATGTGTGAATGTGAATTTTCTATGCTCTCAACAGGTGGCATGCAACAGAGGCATGTGCAGGAATGTGAAAAACCCTTTCCCTCAGTTAACCCACCCTTACACACACACATTTATTGGCACATGTCCTATATACATAAAAGTTGGTGCACTCACCTTATATTGTGTGAATGCAGCTACTTTCGGGTGCACACACAGAGGACAGAGACATTCAGTTGTTCACCCACATTTTGCATGTGTTGCAGTGTTTCACTCAGGAGCAGCTCTCAGAAGGTCACCATGACCAATGGACAGATAGAGTATAGAGAGGTATGAAGGTCCTCAGCACTGGGGTGTGAAACACTGGAACTAAGCTACTGGGATTAGTTGAAGTGGTGTTTGCAATTCAACACTAATCATTTATCATTTCATCTGCCAGCCTCAGATTAAAAAAAAATTTTTTTTGGAAATGTAAAGCCACCTTGGCTATATATGTAATTATACAAGATTAAGCTGTTATTATTATTATTATGTTTTGTGACTTAAAAACATCAGTGTTTCTACTTCTAATGTAAAGTTATCCCCAAGTTTTCGAATGTGTAGCGGCAGTAAATGGGGAATAAAGGCCTATTCTACCATTATTTCAGAATACATTTTGGAGGAGATGTTGTGGAAAAGTTTTTTTTTTGCCTTTTTGGGGTACCTCTATTAGATTGTAAGAATAATATTTTCTATAAAAGACCAGTATCTGCTGCCATCTAGTGGCCATTAGTAACATTGCATACTTTATTTCCGCAGGTTAGTGCTGTTGAGTAGCAATGACCAAGCTGTTCAGTATCCATCGATCAGCATTACAATGACACCCTTGTTTCTACATTCTGTCAGTTTTATCACATAGGATTCCTTGGTATACCTACAACTGTAATCTCACCCATCTTGTGTGTGTTTCAGTCTCGCACCTTGAACTGAATAAGCCCTTGCAGATAATGAATGAGGACCACCACAGGACCACCACTTAGCCTGTATGACTTGGTGGGTGAATCATAGCACTACGTTGACACTGACTTGGCTGTGCTAGTATGTGTTCAGCACTGGAGTTTTACTTGTGCCAAAGAAATAGGGAATCAACTAGTTTTCTGTCTGTATGTCAAGTTGCATGACCTTTATTACAACACTAAACAAACAAACAGACCTTTAACACTTTAATTCATCTCATGACAATAATACAGTCATTAAATCATATAAAAAAATATTAGGTAATGAAAATTGAAGTTTGGCATCGTCAGGTTCTCGTGGCTGATGTGATACTTGTTCTTTGAGACATATTGCATTACAGTCTTTCCTGCTCCTCACATGGATTCTCTCCTTTCTTGCTCGATAGCTGCAGAAATAGACAGACATATTAATAAAGACATTAATATATTTTTTTTTGGCATTTTTCAACTGAGACTTTGAGACTTTTGCCTCAGGACACTTATAATGTGTGGTGCTTACCTGAGCAGGGAATTTAACCCTTGTCTTCTACAAAAAGTATACTCCGGAATATGACACGCACATTTCCTTTCACATTTCTGTATAATTTTTGCTTGTTTTTATTTTCTGAAATACCATAAAAATAGTAATTATAATATTTGCTCTATATGTCTCCCCCCTCTACTGTCTCACAACTCTTGTCTTCTCTTTTTTGTTTTACATGAATCATGGTAAGTGTTTAATTTTTTTTAATGACATTTCTTTAATGTCACTGATTCGTGTTATTGTAGGACGACTACTCCACTACATTTTCAGTCACTACTTTCTGATTCACACTGGATTTTGTGTGATGGGGTATGTTTTTTTCTTTTTAAATGGGGCACTGTGCTTCTTGATGCCTGTGATGTTACTCTAAGATACAATGTGCCTACAGTCTGATTATACAAGTCAAATGATGACTCATCAATGCAAGGTAAACACTGTGTGAAAATCAGATTGAAGAAATGATTACAATTTGTGAACATAACCCAATAGTATTCACTGGTTTTACTGTCTAAACTTTACACTTCTGTTCAAAGGAAGACTTTTATTCTTGTGCTGTATAATCAGTTTGCAAAGTCTTGGTTTAGTCCCAGGTTTTTATCTACTAGCTCTGAGGGATTTGGCCACAGTTGCTCAGTGATATTCACTCTGGGCTAAGAGCCGAATCTCTGTAAAGCTGGTGTCTGATAATAGCAGTTGTAAAATGAGCTTCACAATTCCAATAACACCACTGAACCTAATTAAATTAATTCATAAATAAGAATAAATAATCAGTTTCTTTCCCCAGGGGAATGCGGGGGGTTAATAGGAGGAAGTGGGCATCATTTCTAAGTTGCATTAGGAGGAGGAGACAGCTGGAGAAATCCGTTTTCACATGGATTGTGAGTGAAGTTGGCCACTGACATTAAGCCCTCTGCCACTTTGTGTAGCATTAGTACAGATTTGATTAGATTTGAGTGGCTCCATGAAGAAAGCAGAAAGAGCAGTGCTTCCGTGGCTTTATCTCTTCCAATGTCTGAAATGCACTTGTTTCTTATTTGAGACAAAACTGTAAATCTGCTGGAGCTGACTGTCAGTCCTTTGTGAAGGATTTATTTAGTCTTGGGTTTCTATTTGATGAACCGCATTATCCACTTGGAGGAAAGCTCTTGGTAAATGCATCAATTCAAATTGCTTTATCATGGAGTTAAGTAAGGACAAGTAACCATAGAACCAGCCATAGAGTCAGCAGGAAACAGCCGTGGAGATAGAAGTCCCCAGCTTGGGCATAAATTCACTAATAATAGTCCTTGGGCAACACTCCTAACGGGACAAGTTCTGATCTCTGATGTATGATTAGAACTTAACATTGTTCTGGATAAAACCATCTCCCAAATGCTACTAAAATATTTAAGGCCTCTTAATTTTTTAAAGTGATTTAAGAACTCTTACTTTCTTTAGTTGGTAATGGGTTCTTCTCCCGGGTCTCAGTCTTCTTTAGCTTTGTTTTGTCAAAACTGGTGACTTCCATCATGTTGGGTTTGTCAGCCATGACAGCGTAGACTCTGATCACACATGAAGTGAAATATAACATCGGTTACTTCTAGTAACGTCTAAAATTGAAAAATTGACAGTGAAAGTGTGCTATACTGTACTGTGCAAAAGTCAGAGACCACCTTTCATGATTTATGGTCCAGATAAAATATCCAATTTTGTTTTTAATTTTTATTTCTGGAAAAATGTAGCGTAACATAATCCAGCTGCATAAAGAAATGTCAAAGAGTCAAAATAAAAAAATTCACAAAATGATAATTTAATGAATATGGGACATCTTACAAGACCTGGTAGACCACAACAAACCCCATAATCTCATAAATACCTATTAAAGCTTTCATTTTTGAGAGACATGAGACAATCAAGCTCAATTCTTGCTTCAGGCATGAATAAAAAAAGAAAAAGGAAAAACTGAATATGCTTCTGGTTTCTTTGATGATCCAAAATGCTGAAAAAAATGTAAATTATTTTTTGAGACTTCTGTGTGAATTTCTATTAATTTTCTGCCACTGATGCGGGAAATAAAGGGTGTGTTGCCTGTTGCACAGTACTGCAGGCTGCATAAAATTAGCTACATGGACTATTCAGTTCATAAATACAACAAAACATACATTCTTACCACCATAAAAAGAACACAGTATGTCTGAAATGATCACATTTAAAGAAAGGATTTCCTTAATGTAACTATAATAATGCAGTATGAATGAAAATGCTCATAGAAAAAAAAACCTCAGCTCTATTTTCAATAGGTATTTTCATAAGCTTACAAATGACAAAATTTGGATATAGCACAGACACTATATACAGCAGACTGACAGACTTATAGCAGTCCATTATATTTATACACAAGAAAACATTAATGTCTATGGTTTAAAGCCATTGAATAATTATAGAATGGCAACATGAATGAACAAATAATCAAAGCATGCTTTAATAAAACAGAGGGTTATTCTCTATGATTAAATGCATTAGACCCATCAAATCATGAGTCAGCTTCATGTACAACTGCTTTGAAACACATGGCCTTCTACTCCTTCACTGATTCTTCCTTTGTTCTCTCTCCCTGTCTCCAGCTGTCTCCATCTGTCCTCACTATTCCCTCACTTCACAAATAATTTAGGCATTATTACTCTCACAAAACAGTATAATATACAAGCAATCTCACGCTCACACACAGGACAGTACAACACAGTCTTACCGTGTTAAGGATGTGCTAGACGATGGAGAGCTGGATGCAGTCTGTGGGTGAAGGGTAGTGTGACAAGCCTTTAATGGTGTGTGTGTGCTTAAGTGTGACTGTGCAGACAAGGAGGGTGGGGTGTGGGGGTGGGGGTGGTAGTGTGGAGGGAGGGGGGTCCCATCAGAAAAGCCTTAGGCCTATATCTGTATCTCCACCCCACCCCAACAAAATCAAATATTCATGGCCCTGAAAAAAGACTTGCGTTTTACAGAGAGAATGTGCTGACTATGTACACTCTACTGGCTCCACTTAGCCTAATGCTGAAGACTGTATAAGGATATATACATATTAATTGTATGTTTTTAAAGCAGATAATAAAAAAAGCACACTGAATATAGGTTGATATTTTATCTCACATCAAATGTGACATCACCTTAACACAACTGCAACAGAAAGACAAATATTTTTTAGATGTCAGTCTTCAAACAAAACATTACCATTTTTGACTTTGTAACATTTTTGGTCTCATAGTCCATTTTGGTCATTTCCAGAACACACTTGTTGAGGAAGCCCAGTTTCTTTTAGTTTTAAACATATTATTTTGAAGGGTTGGATGGTTTCAAATCTTTGCTAGCCATGACATTTTTGTCACTCTTCTTATGTATATTCCAATATATGTTCTTTGGCAATTATAGTTTTAGTATTAGCAAATTAAACAGGGGTATTATCTGTAGGGGTGTTCTATTCTTATGGGAAAGTCCCTCACTGTTATAGGCCTCTGTTGGTTTTTTTGGCAGTTTACTACACAGAGATTATATGGGAATTTGTCACTGTATCATTTTCCCATACAGTCATCTTTTTCAAATACCAGTAGTTTTGCCAAGACTGTGGTATAATTATTTTCTAAAAGGAAAAAGCCACAATATTTAGATAATTTCCTCATCATTTAATTTTAGAGACAACTGCATGTGGAATATTTATGGACAGCTGAGAAAGCATAAGTGAGAATTTGTGATTTGCACATAGCTGTAATTCCAATTTTGACCATGAGCTTGAGACAATAGAGGAGACGGGTGTGGTTTGTGTCAGCTGTTGTCTCTGTGTTTCTGAATCTGAACACATGGTCTTTCTGGACAGCTGTGTCAGAGACTCCTCCATATGGAGAGGAGGTGACTGAGAGCCTATCAGTAACACTCAGCTGCCCCCACAGAGGCCCAAGAGAAGAGGGCAAGACCAGAGAGCTGACCTTTGTGCTATGCTTAAAGAAATAGTTCTTACAAAAGCGATTTTAAATGTTTCCCTTTAACAGAAATGTAACTGATCAGCCAAGACATAGTATTCAAACTTAGCTTCAATAGTGTTGCACTGTAAATGGATTCTACATCATCTGTGCATCTATGCTTTCTGTTTCTTTAAGGTGCACCCGTTGTGAACACAAGTTCAGCTGTGTAAAGTCAGCATTTGCAGTCTCAGTACAAACCAATTGCCAATAGAATGGAATGCACATTAGCCCTAGGTCACTAAGCCCAAAGCCAAGAATCAGCTACAGGGGAATAAACCTCTCTAGCTTTGAGACAAATAATTCAATATCCTTACTTGACCTTGCTAATGTTTATGTGGTTGAATGCAATCAAACCCTCTCATTAATGTTTCACCATATAGTGTAATGCTTCCCAGAAGATTAGAGGCTGTTAATACAAGGAAATAAAGTGCCTCCTTTGATTCCTGGATTTTAGAAGAAACATCACACAAGCAGGTGTCTATACTTTTGGCCAAATATAGCATTGCAGGCTAACAGAGCAAGCTAGTAATATAAGCTTAAGGCCATTAATTACCAGAGTGCAAATTAATCCTCCCACATGTGCCTCAAATAAACTGATATGCTAAATAATCTTAAATAAACTTATGCAGTTTCTGAAGATGGTTGATATATTGTCTGAACAACACAGAAGATTCTGTTCACTAGCTAAACACAATACTAGCAATTAGGGATACCAGAGATTCAAAGAGAAGTCAATAAATAAATTAATAAATAAACCAGTGAAATAAATTTTTATTAAAAAGTAGAAATGTGGAAAGTCTTTTCCAGCAAAAAAAAAATTGATTTGTTTGCTGTTGTTTCTAACCCAGTATTCTACTCCTTTAAATGCCAGACGAATTGGAGGATGGGAGCTACACCCTGATAGGCTGTAGAGAAAGGTAACACAAACATAAGGATTACTAATTAAAATTTGGACAGAAAAACTCAAATTTGCTCTTGGTTGAAGGGAACAGCCTAATGCCTGGATCAGACTACACAATATTTTTGTCTTTCACAAAGTTCACTGACAATAGTGAGATTAGCAGTATAAATTCGTGCTGTGTCTTGGTCGGGAGACTGGCAACACTACACGTATGACACGGACCATCCTTCGTTCACGTCATTGCATGAATTCAGAGTTTCTCGGGGAGGCGGGTAAAGAAACTCTCAATCATGGCTACAGAAGCGCCGTTTGTATGGAATGCCGTTGGGCTCCAAATGTGTGAACACGTGCATTAATACGTTATTAAAAATTTGCGTGTTAACACGTAACATTTTGTCGTGATAACGTGACCAAAAATGACACATTTACACACTTCTTAAGGTTTTCGCCAATGGGAGGCCTCAAATCTGGGCGTACTTATATATTCATAATAGGATTTACATCAAACACTGTAGCTGACACGAAACATAAATCCTTTGTGAACGTAGTCCCTACGTTTCTTCTGAATTATTCATAATATAGTGAGTTAAGCACTGACCTATGGCTACATTGAGCCCTACGTGAGAAGTGTGAAGACTAGTAAGCTGATCTCCATGGCAACTGGAAGTTTATTTTTCACAATAAAAGACTCTGGTATTTAATACCTTAAAATGTGTAAACATGCATATTATTATACAACTTCATAAAATGCTCTAAAGCGTTTTATAATTTTATATCACTATTCTCTCACACTATGTAGGTGACACATACTGAGGCATAATTCATTCACATTGATAAATTATGTACATTCTTTTAATAGCATACTGCTAAACAATACAGTGTCAATACAAACCTATAGTGAAATTAACTTTCCAGATCCTCCTCTTTCTGTAAACATGTATAATATGTTTAAAGATACATTAATTTACTCGAGTTTTATTTAATTATGTGTATCTACTTCTATATATACATTAAAAATGTGAGAGGTTAAATCTCCTTCAAAATGGAATTGAACAAAAAAATCGAAATAAAAAAATGGCTTTTTCCAGCAGTGTATATATATATATATATATATATATATATATATATATTTGATAAGATAAGGCTTTGTTATTTCAGCAATAACGCCATACACCAGTAAGTGGCATTAAAATTCCTCTCAGCAAAAAAATCCAAATACACAAACTTAATCACAAAACGCAAGAAGAAAACACAATTGTGGACTCGTTCTTTTGTGTTTCGAGGAGGACACTTGAGGTAATGTGATAACATGTCAAGAGCATTTCCTCAGTTTCATTTTTCCACCTGTGAGCTGTAGCAGCAGCCACCCTCTTTCTCTTCTCTGTGTTTACATATGCGTGTCAGACATATGCGTGTCAAAACCAACAATATTCAACAATATAATGTATTATATTTATATATGTATAAGGTGTATACAAAATCTCATAAAACACATTGTTCAGAACATTAAGTAACAGTAAGTAAATATCTTAGCCTGTTAACACGAAAATTATATGCTACGTGTTAACACGGAGAATCCAACACATTTAGAGACCAACGGCGTTCCAGATCGGTATGCTTTGTGTGTGAGTCGCTTCTGGGCTCTTCAGGCTTTGTGACGCAGCGGTTTTGTTTGGTCATCGGACTTAAACACTAAATATATTCATGTGTAACTTTTTTTTTTCCCCTAACCAGTCGCCGCGGACCTGTTGATTCTCCTGCTGACGCCATTCCTAGTGTTCGTGGTGTTGGTTTATCTTTCTCGGCTTATTAGCTTGTAGGCTAATTATGGTGACCTTTTGTGGTCTGGGAGTTACGTGAAGCCTTCGGTAACTTCGGTACCACAGGAAACAAGAACCGTATTGTTTTCAGTATTTTGGTATCGACTTGGTACAGAAGTGTTGGTTCTTGTGACATCTCTACTAGCAACCATGTTAAAGTTACATTTTTATCCAAACTCTTTTTATAGATAATAAATAAACTAGGTCTAGTGTCTACTTCTCACACTTCAGCAGAGCTTTTTCATTGTTATCCATCAGCCACAAATCCAAGGAGCATTTAAACCTCTTCAAATGACCATGTCGTAATGTGACACATGATCGCTGCAGTAGCTTTTTTAAAGATGGCTAGTTTGTGCTGGATGTCTGCATTTTGTGGTGATTAAAAAGTCTCTGTTGCCAATCGATGCTCTACGTACCAGGTTCTAGATTGCCTAATAGAAAATCAAAAAAGCAGAGTACAGCTGAGTAGATACCATGCAGTGGGAAACTGCCATTTACCTCAGGAGACACATCTGAGATATTTATGAAATCCTTTTTGATTTTTTGACTCTCTACTTTACGCCCTGAAACAAGTCCTACATATATGCCAACATTTGTGAAGGAAAAAGTCCATTATATGTGTAGTATTTTGATCTCGCATAACCCCTAGTACAATGTACATTTCACCTGCAGTCGTAAAAAAACCCCTACAACCTCAGACCAAAAACAAAACAACAGATTCCACCCTTTCATTATTTAACAAAAATTAAATGAGGAGGAGGAATTTTGGCCTATTCTTCTGTACAAAGTTGCTTCCGTTCATTAAAATTTGAGGCTTCCTCTTGGCAACCCTTCCAAACCTGTTCAGACTTTTTCTATCTGTACTGTCATTAACTTGAATATTTACCATGCCAACTAAGGCCTGGTGACTCTTGGGTATTGTTCTGAGCACACTCTGACTTTGGGATAAATTTGCTGGGACATCCACAACTGTGAAGACTGGCAACTATCTTGAATATTTTCACTTGTGAAAATATTATATTCATTCATTCATTCATTATCTGTAACCGCTTATCCAGTTCAGGGTCGCGGTGGGTCCAGAGCCTACCTGGAATCATTGGGCGCAAGGCGAGAATACACCCTGGAGGGGGCGCCAGTCCTTCACAGGGCAACACAGACACACACATTCACACCTACGGACACTTTTGAGTCACCAATCCACCTACCAACGTGTGTTTTTGGACTGTGGGAGGAAACCCACGCGGACACGGGGAGAACACACCAAACTCCTCCCGGAGCAGGAATCGAACCCACAACCTCCAGGTCCCTGGAGATGTGTGACTGCTACACTACCTGCTGCGCCACCGTGCCGCCCTTTATTTCTATTTAAATAATTAAATAATTATTTAAATTTAGATGTAACAGTATGCAACTAACTTTTTAACTATTCTTAGTCCAACAGTGACACAGAGCAGTTTAAATATTCCTTCAACACTTCTGTGTCTGATCCGCTCATACCAGCATATACTTCCTGAGGGGATCCTAACGACTGAAAAACAGGGTGAAAGGGGGTCAACAAAGTATCTAGACAAACAGATGGACTACAGTCTGTAATTGTAGGATTACAAATTACACCTACATTGTAAGTGGAGCTGATAAAATTGACAGTGATTGTGGAAACAAATAGGTCATTTAAAAGATTTGGATGATTAGTATCCAAGTATAATGTGTAGTAATAAGCAGAACAGTGTTAAAAATAGTTGTGCAAGAATAACACAAGGAGAAACATGCAATTCTTTATTTTTAAGAAGATTTCACTTGCCAAGCTCTCATTTTTTGCAGTGTATTTGAATGAGTAATATTTCTCCTCGCTCCTACCACCAGATGGACCCAGTGCACAAGGAACTTTTCTCACATGCTCCCTACTGCTACTACACACTTTGTTGTGGTCAGTATCTTTCCATGTTAATGGACATTTTCATCTTCGTCATTCAAGTGTAGTATTTAGTCACCATTATAGAATACATATGCTGCAGAAAAGCATGTCTGTGATCTTTAAACATAGCGAGTGCAGATGGTACAACCTATAGAATATGTATGAGGTTTGAGTTCATGCTTGGGTCCAAAAGGTGGTGCTGAATAGCTCAAGAAGAATGGCAGGATTAGACTCTTCCCCCAGGCTTAGGTTTGCTTTGTTGTAAGACTTGCAGAGGAGAAAATGGGAAGAAAATTTAGAGGCAAGTCTAGAGTACATTTAAAGGAGCATGAAGAAATATGTAGAAACATTGTGCTCTCAGAGTGATGGCAACTACATGCAATAGTAGAGAGACAATGTTGCTGTATTAAGAAATAGCATTCTTTGAGTAAATCTGATTAACAGGGTTTTCTGAATTATTTAAAATTTCACATCTCAGTGATCACTCTGTTCTGCTACAAACGGGGGCGGATCAGGTGATGTTATGGAAGGAGCTCTCTGATGCCTGGCTGGTTTTAATGATACATGATTTTATCAGACTAGTCTTGGTTCTAGCCCAGTGATGCAACTATGCTCAACAACATCCTCAAGCTTTTGCAGTTTTATACACTGAAAATATTAGTTTGAAAGTTGTCCACTCGAGGGCGCTGTGCAGCTTTCCTGCTACGCTGATCAGCACAGTTATTATGGCTCTTATAGTTATTATAATCTTAGAGTGGTTCATATTACTCACTGCTGCATTAGTCAGCTGCACTCAGACAAGTGTTCAGACTCTCTTCATTGACCATTCAACACTCTCCAGCCGGCTCATGTTTGGGCACGAGCTCAGTCTAGCTCCAGTTCTGTTCCAAAACACGGGACTGAATATGATGTGTCACAAAAAAAGTGAATCAGCTTGACTGATTATTTATTTAAAAGGGCCTCATATTCATTTGAGGGCCTCATAGGTGGTTTGTGTATATATTATTTGTATATTAAAGCCTCTAAAACATAAAAAAACACAAATGGTAGGAGTCCAGAGCCCTTTAGCAGGGCACCTAACCACCAAAATGCTCCCTGGGTGCCAAGGGTACTTGCCTACAGCTCTGACTGTGTGTGTGTGTTAACTTCATCCAGTCTCTAGTGTGTTTTCACTGCCATGGATGGATTAGATGCAGAGGTCAAATATCACTGTATTGTTTTACAATGACCATAAAGCATGATTCACCACAATTTATAATACATAACACAGACCCTTGTTTTTTGCCTTAATTAAAAAGCTGTCCAGGCTACAACACTCCATTTAACTTAATTATCACTAATGGCTGTAGCTAAAGCACTGTAGGATGAATATTTGAACATATGTTAATAAGATTTTTGTGACATCACAGACACTTGAATTGAAGGCAGGCTTAGCTCCATCCATCCATCCATTATCTGTAACCGCTTATCCAATTCAGGGTCACAGTGGGTCCAGAGCCTACCTGGAATCATTGGGCGCAAGGCGGGAATACACCCTGGAGGGGGCGCCAGTTCTTCACAGGGCAACACAGACACACACACATTCACTCACACACTCACACCTACGGACACTTTTGAGTCGCCAATCCACTTGCAACGTGTGTTTTTGGACTGTGGGAGGAAACCGGAGCACCCGGAGGAAACCCACGCGGACACGGGGAGAACACGGCAGGCTTAGCTCTCATGTATGAAATGACTGGCATGGCTTACTCGGTGACTGAGTGAAAAGCAGACACTTGAGGCCTTTAAGACACTCAACAAAAGAATCTGATTTCATATGTTCCCATCTGCAGACAAATTTCCCTTCTCTCGTTCTCCTCCCTCTCTCCCTCCCACTCTCCTCTCTCTCCTTGGAGCCGAATCCACTTGACGTGGCGCAGCTGTGCGCAGCAGAGCAGAGCCATGTTCCCCCTTGTCAAAGTCCACTTCCCACGCCTCCGCCCCTGGCCCTTGCCGTTATCACTTCATCCACACGGCATTAATCACTGTCGTTGAGGGGGGCGTCCGTGGCTCCGCCTCACAAGCAGTCAGGCGTTTAATGCCCTGAACAACCCGATTTATTCTCCTTCTCGAAGGGAAAGAGGTCTGCCGCCACTTCTCTTCTCCCCCGGCTTCCTACGAGACATGTACCATTTGACTCAATAAGCACTTGTCATCACAGGCTTCTGACGCAATAGAACGAGATTTAAGTGCAAAGAAAGCCACTGAAAAAGCTGTGCCCCTGAATGTGCGTGAAAAAAAAATCACCAGCCAGTAACCTCTAAAAGCACTGGATGAATCAACACGGTACTGAGTGAACTCGTTGTTTCCGTCATCTCACGAAACTCATTAACATCAATGGCAATGGAAGTGTGGCCCACCAGTTCAGTATGAATCTATAAGACACTAATCAGAAAGGTCAAAAGGCACAGTAGCAAAACCATCCTGTTTGATTTGATGAGATGTATGTCAACATGTAGTGTCACTGTCACACAGCTCCAGGTTTCTCGGTTTCTGGGGTTGTGGGTTGAAACCATCCAAAGGGTCATAGTCCGTGAGGCGTTTAGTGTGTTCTCACTGTGTCGGTGTGGGTCTACTCTGGTTTCCTCCCAAAGTGCAAAAACACATGTTGGAAAGTGTCCATATTTATGAATGAGGGTGTGGTGCCTTGCGCTTCGGACCCACTGCAACACTGAAGGAGGTAAAGCAGTTACATTAATGATTAATAAATGAATGATCAAGAAAAATATTATTGCAGTACTGCAGTCATATGGAACAAAAAAAAAAAAACACTTAATCCTGATCAGGGTGGGTTCACAGCTTACCCAGAATCATTTGATGCAAGACAGGAGCAACCCCAGGATGAGGCGCCAGTCCATCACACACTCCACCAGCCACACTCTCATTTGTGACTGTGAAATTCGATAAAACCCAGGACCCTGACACCCTGGAGCTTTGTAGCACTGACACTACTTGTAGCACCACTGTGCCACGCAGAACCAAATGTTATGTAGCTGTAATGCTAAGATACCTGGAAACAGTCACAATGTCTACGTGTGCATCTGTGCATATGCATTGACACTGGAAGATACAGTGTGTGCAATACTGAATAGAGTAATATGGAGTACAGAGTGTCAGCATATCTCCATTCTGGTGCGTCCTTACACCAAATGCCAATCTCTGCCCATGTAAGAGAAATGCTGCATGTGTATTTTTGTGCTACAAAGTCACAACATACAACACAACATGCCCAGCTGTACTTTTATAACCACGTGCAATGATTTGCCTTTGGGTAGCCTTTGAGCCTCTCACTCCAGATGTTCCTCAGCTTCAAGCAGCATCTGGCAGCGGTTCTCTAAGAGAGCTGGAGCTGTTACACTGTTATGGGGCTGAAGTGCTAATTTCAATACACAGTTTTGCTGGTGATGGCTTGGCATCGGTGTGGAGTCTAGTGCCATGAAATTTCACAGCCAGATGTTGTTGGGGCACGTGTGCAGTCACTATAAGAGACAACAAGTGAAAACACCACCCAGCTCAAAGCGATAGGTGACAGACAGTCACTAACACTGGCTCGAAGCCTGACGTAAGGCAGCGGTGACGTTCCAGGCGGTGAGCACCAACAGCAGTCTCTTCTGCAGACCTCTTTTAATCTCTAAAGAGCCAACAGAACATCCATTCTTGGTTATCGCCGAGAGCTTTTGCGAGGGGAGCCGGTTGCCATGGCAACCACGTGCTAATGGAAGCCCTGATAGAAAAACAGGGAAAGCGAGACGCCGGCCCGGTCTGACAGAGTGAAAGTGCGAGGACAAAAGCGCGGGAAAAGATTGGGAAAAAACTGTCAATTTTCTTTTCCTGAAGAGAGGGCACTTCTCCTGTCACTGCATCAGAGGCTCTTCAGCAAGACGTGTGTGTGTGTGTGTGTTTGGAGAGGTCATGAAAGGCCCAGCTGTGAGGGCTCAGAAAAACTGAGGTTGACTGCAGGGTAAATGTTCTAAGCTGAACTGGAATCAGAGCAAGAGTGAAATGTTGTAGTCAAAGTTTCTCTCTCTCTCTCTCTCTCTCTCTCTCTCTCTCTCTCTCTCTCAGGTTTACATAAAAGCAGCACGGCTGGCTGTGGAGGCGGTTTACATAAGGACTCCAGCGTAATGCCTCATCATGATGCTGTACACTGCCTGACAAATCACCCTTTCATGAAAGACCCCTTTCTCACTCTCTATCCATTTCCTTTTCTCTCTGTTGATCTGACTCTTTCTCTCACTCACTATTTCCTTTTCTTCCACCTGTCTATCTCTTTCCATCTCTCTTATTCTCTTTTTATTCCTCTATTTTTCTCACCCCAGCTGTATTTCTCATCTTGTTCCACCTCTCAATTTCATTCTCTTTCTCTCTCTCTCTCTCTCGTGTATTAGCGTTCATGTGGTGATTTTCCTACATTAGCCCTGAGATATATCCGTGCCCACTGTGATGGTGCAGTTCAATATTAGCGAACCTCTCCATGCTGTGAAGCTCATGCAGTGGAATGTAGACCTTCTCGTGCTCCATAAGTCACAATGAGCTCTGCAAAATCAGCCATTAAAAAAACCCCTGAGAAACTGGAAATGGAAATGCAAATACTTCACGCGTTGCCTTGCAGTGCTTCATTTGCATGAGACATAGGCGAGGGGATTATACAGGGTATGTTTGTAGACTTTGCTGTATTTATTTAGACAGTGCATTTTTAAAGCCAGTGTTTGGTGGTTACTGAAATGTGGGTTGATGTTCACTTACACACTTGTGCATCTGGTCTAAGGAACGTGATGCTTTCTTGCCTTAATCAAGAGTTTCCTGGACTTTGTAGGAACAGTAGACTTACTCTTTTCTTACAACTTTTTTTGTGTTCATGTTTGTTTGTAGGTGTTTGTGTGTGTGTGTTTGTGTACACTAGTAACTGCACATTTCTGTCAATAGAAAGGAAGAATGCACAGAAGGATGCACAAAATTGAGATGAGGGAGCAGTGAGGAGGAGGAGGGGAGTAATAATAATGATAAAAAAAAGAAAATAGTGCAAATCAGAGTGTTTCTCACACTCCTTGCTGCCACTTATTAGACACCACTTCAGGTGCTTTATCTGACTGATCAGCCTTTTTGCATCTCATCTCAGCCTCGTCTGCTAGACGCAGCATATCCTTGGAGGTCTAACAACCAGTGGTTGGCAGCTGCTGCTCCAACTAGAGAGAGAGAGAGAGAGAGAGAGAGAGAGAGAGAGAGAAAGAAAGAAAGTAAGAAAGTGCTCTCTGGGCTGCCTCTTCCCTTTGGCTTGCAGTCCAGCAGCTACTTCAAAGGCTAACCCTCTCTGCTCTCTCCTGAACAAGAACACAAACACTCTGAGCAAACAATAAAAGGAGGCTTCAACTGTAACAAGTGGAGGGTTCTGTCTCTGTGAAAGGAGGCAGATATATAACCTATCAAAAAATAATGTGTTCAGCAGCAGGAGGCGGTGAGTGATCCTTGGTGCTGCGGGCACATCCAGTGCTGCGTTAATTCTTTCGAGGTTATGAGAGGTGAGATGATGGGAGTTTTTACAGTTGCTCCAGATTAGAGCTCCTAGAGATCATTTAGTGCTGACACAACAGTGGAGCCAAGTGCCTGGGCCCTGGAGGCTGGCGCAAGGCTTCCTGCAAAATCCCATAGCTTTTTGCTGTGGACTGGGAATCGTGAGGACTATTCACAAGTACTGTACTGATGCATCAATTTGCATTTCAGAACTGCACAAGAACTGCACAAGAAGCAGTCGCTCTTCCTGGCTACGGCTGCATTGTCAAGTGTGTCATGTGGTTAGAAAGGTCAACATCAAATAAACAGTACTTTTATTTATGAGAAACAGTAGAAAATCTACTGTTAATAATCCACAATCGTTGCTGTCCATTCTTACTGAGAAACTACAGTGAACAACATTGTTGTGCACTGACTGCCCTAGAACCCAGAGCTGTTAGGGACTTTTTGGGTTGTGAGAAACAGAAAATGCAAGCAGCTTCTAAGACTGACATTTGGAGGTGCGGAAAAGTATTAGTGTCCACCTTGACAACTGGAACTGTAATGAATATCAGTTTGCCAACCCTATTTTGAGTGGAAATTGATAAATAAATGAAAATTGGTCTCTGGGTTGTTTAAAGTGTAAATGGGAAATGGAAGTGGATTCAGTGCAGCCCTTAAGTTAAGAGAGTGTGGCACATGAAGGGTTAATCATTTGTCTTTGTAAACACTAGATTTGAAATGAAATTTAAAAAATGAAGAACGTGAGACTAACACATATAGCATCAGCTTTAAGGGAATCTACATCCAGTGAGTGAGTCAGGAAAGCTCCAGTGCTTCATGGAAGGATACGTAATTGAACAGATTAATATAAGCCTAAAGACCATTTATGTTTATTGATCCTTTGCGATCCTTGCGATGTGTGAGCAATAAAAAACACCAGCTCCTGAGTATTTTCCCAGCTAACACTGATCTAGAGTGCAGATATATTCAGTTTCTACTTGTGCTGTGGGATTCAGTCTCCTGTAAGTGAAATATATTGTTGCTGTCAGAACAAAATCTTGTATTTCAATTTCTGATGTTTTTTCATATTTTGCCATAATCTGAAAATATTAACAGGGTGGCTCGGTGGCGCAGCAGGTAGGTGTCGCAGTCACACAGCTCCAGGGGCCTGGAGGTTGTGGGTTTGATTCCCGCTCCGGGTGACTGTCTGTGAGGAGTTTGGTGTGTTCTCCCTGTGTCTGCATGGGTTTCCTCCGGGTGCTCCGGTTTCCTCCCACAGCCAAAAAACACATGTTGGTAGGTGGATTGGCGACTCAAAAAAAAAAAAAAAAAAAAAAAGTGTCCATAGATGTGAGTGTGTCTCGCCCTGTGAAGGACTGGCGCCCCTCCATGGTGTGTCCCTGCCTTGCGCCCAGTGATTCCAGGTAAGCTCCACACCCACAGCAACCCTGAGTTGGACAAGCAGTTACAGACAATGAATGAATGAAAATATCAGCTGTTGTTCTCAATGAGAATCGACCAAGAAAAATGCTTGAAAATCTTGAATAAATTGTCTTTCCTTTGACTTGCATTGAACGTTTTGGCTGTTTTTTGTTCTCCTGATAATTGATTTTGGAGAAATAAGGTTTTTGCCTGACAATATGATGAGAAGTTTATGTTGAGAGGTTGATTTGGCTAGTCAGGACATTCTACACTTTGGCCCAGAAAACTTTACTAGTCAGATTCTGTCCAGTGTTCTTATGTAGGGTGAATATCCATCCATGCAGTTTTCAGCATTTGATTTGATTGAATTTACGTAGTTATGCTGCTTATATTCAGAATTCCCCTGGCTGCTGCTGATGTACTGTGTAAAAGCATGTATGCACATTCCTCTGTGTTTCACTTGCACTGGCACGAACAGCACATTTTTTTTCCCCTCGTTTCTTCTTTCCATCAGTCTAGTACAAGTTGTTCTTTACTTTCTTTTTTAAGTCTTTTTTTTTTACACTGTCAGAAACTTTGTCACTGTGGTGATACCCTCAAGGCTACATATTTAATTAGGGAACATAATTATTCATACATTATTCTATATTAATTTATATTGTGGTTTTTTTTTATTTGACCCAGTGATTTAATGAAATCTTATAAATATTCTCCTTCTGGAGAAGAGATTGTAATGTACCTTTAGGGAACACAACTGGTCTTTTAAGCACTGTTGTACTTTTGAAGGAACATTTACACAGTTTGTACCTTTAGTGATTAATGTACCTCTATCGTACCTTTTTTTCTGAGAGTGTATATTTTAACTTTCGCTGTTATTGTACTTCAGTCTTATCGTAGTCCAGGTACAAACGCTGTTGTGGTGAACCCAGACTATTACATATTGGGCACTTGGTTTGGGCTATAAATATCAAAAAGTGTTTTAGAAAATCAGTGCTGTATATTTATACTTTCCAGAATTGATTCCATAATCATATCTTAATCATTTTACTGATTATTCTTATGCTTTAGATTTCCCTTGCATCTCCTAAAATCCTGTGTAAACCATTCATTCATTCATTATCTGTAACCTCTTATCCAGTTCAGGGTCACGGTGGGTCCAGAGCCTACCTGGAATCATTGGGCGCAAGGCAGGAATACACCCTGGAGGGGGCGCCAGTCCTTCACAGGGCAACACAGACACATTCACACCTACGGACACTTTTGAGTCACCAATCCACCTACCAACGTGTGTTTTTGGACTGTGGGAGGAAACCGGAGCACCCGGAGAAAACCCACATGGTTCACCCACAGGGAGAACACACCAAACTCCTCAGACAGTCACCTGCAGCGGGAATCGAACCCACAAACTCCAGGTCCCTGGAACTGTGTGACTGCGACACTACCTGCTGTGCCACCGTGCCGCCCTGTGTAAACCAGCCTAGCTGTATTGAGTATGTTCAAGTATATTTCAGAATGTTCATCTTCTAATTTCTGATAACTTTTATATACAGACATAAATATAAGAATGATTCTTCTGACATCCTATCAGCAGAAGAGTCAATTGTACATCTTTTGTTGTGTCTCTTGTGTATGAGCCTATGATGCAAGGACACATTATTGGTGAAATATAACAGAGCAACCTGTTGTTATATTCCCCAAGGAATATAAAAAAAGAACTATGATTTCTTAGGTTTCATCAAATATAAATATAAAACTCTTGAAAGAGTTTTGGTTTCATTCCAAAGTTAGTGTGTCCAATTTATGCACTACACCCTATGCATGCCTCCAGTTCTACACAGTAGGATCTTTCCAGCATGCGATCTCTCAGCAAGGATCTCTCTAGCGTGCATATTTCTCTTTGAGGAAGACAGCTGCTTTATGTAGAACCTCTCCAACCGTTATTATCTGATCTAACTTGAGCACCATCATTCAGAGTTGCACCTCTTTGGGAGGCATCGAGACAGACATTGATGAAGAAGCATGGAGAGCCCTGCTCCCAGTACCTTACAGCTGTGACAGTGAATGATGGGTGTAATCATTGGGTATATTTCTGTGGTCCTTTGAGGGAGGACAGGGAGAAAAAGACCACAGAGTGGCTGCAAGGCAAAGATCAGAAAGCAAAACTCAGACTCATCAACTTTGCTTTTCTAAAGAGGATGTCTTCCCACCCACTGAGCTGTATTATTCATGTGATTTTTGACAATAAACTAGCACAAAGGAGATTGATTTGGAGAAGGAACAACAAAAGACAAAGGCGGAAAGTGTGGGAGGATAAATAGCTCTCTTTTTATATGAAAAAACACGACAAATAATGAGGGTAGACACAAATGCTTCCGTCACCGTACACGCTTGTTCTTAATGTTTATCTGGCTCACTCCGCAACCTGCTATTCCACCATATTCATAAATTTGGTTTTTGGACAGCAGAATATTCTCGTCTATTTAATTATGAGATCTTTGGAATTATAATGTTCGGGTGGCTTTTGATTGGCTATGGTTATCATGTTTTAACATGGATTCCACTATTATAAATAAAGATTTCGAAATGGTTCTTTGCTAAGATATACTTTCTGATAATTTTGGACCCTGTTACATTTTAACATGTGACCCGCATTCCTATATTCATGTGTTTTTATTGTTCTGTAAGGTACTTTAAACATGATCACCCATGATTTTTAATTTTTGTCCTAATCCATATTAAGTGCAGTTCTTTGTGGCATATGATATAAAAAATAAATTCTTGTTCCTTCATAATTCTTACTCAAAATTTAGAGATCTTTCCCTTGTAAAAAGTCTCTTGATGTGGTCACGCACACAAAAACCTCTACATGTGGAACATATGTTAATAAAAAATCAGATCTTTATCTGTGGAGAACAAGTCCAGTATCCTGAGTTGACTAGTGGTCAGTATGCCAATTTGAATGCTATTTACAAGTGGGAACTGGTATAAACCCATTCAGATGTTTCATCTTGACTCTAAAGGGTTAAGCCATATGGTCATTCACATTCCTTAAATAAGCATATATATATATATATAAACGGGCTACGGGGCTATAGCCCTGGATCTTTTCTAACACCATATTCGTATTATGAAGCCAGATCTGGCCTAATTATCACTCTAATATGGCCCGCCAAAATATTCTAATTAAAGGTAGCTAATTTTGTTCAGCGGCCTGAGCCTTCCCCAATTAGACCAATCAGCCACAGCTAATTCCCCATGAGTGTGAGTTCACGTTCGTGGACACACTCCCCCTTCACGAGTCAGATTTAGAGCTGGAGCGCAACGGGACATGATTAAGGGCCAACCGCCCTGTATACGGAAAATAAAAACCGTGTTCTGTTTGGAACCGACAAGGGAGGCGTTTTATTCCGTATTTCTGAGGTGAAACGAAGCTCAGCTCTCCCTCAGCCAGAGGGAGAGGCTAATAATACACAGCATGAGAGAACGTACTTCTCATTGGTCTTCACTTATTTAGCCAATCAGCAGCCAGTGTTAGCTGTCCATCATTTAGTGCTGCAACCAATGTAGTCAAAGTCCCTCCTAGATAAACTGAATAAGAGGTTACAGATACAGATACACCACTACATCCAATGTTTTGCATTGCACCTGATGATGTAAGGCCTAGATTTCATTGAAGCTCTCTACGCACTGTTCTTGAGCTATTCTAAAGGTCACATGAAGTTTGGAGGTGTGTGGTGATTGCCAATGCAGAAAGACCTCTGCGCACTATGTGCCACAGCATCCTCTGATCCTGCGCTGACAGTTTATGTTGCCTACCACTTTGTGGATGAGTTGCTGTGGTTATCAATGGCTTCCACTTTGTTATAATACCACTGACAGTTGACTGGAATATTTGGTAGTGAGGAAATTTCACAACTGGACATGTTGCACAGGTGGCATCCTATTACAGTACTGTTCTATTGCTTCTGAAGGCAACCCATTCTTTCACAAATGTTTGTAGAAACAGTCTGCATGCCTAGATGCTTGGTTTAATACACCTGTGGCTATGGAAGTGACTGGAACACCTGAATCTGAAGAGTGAGTGAATACTTTTGGCAATATAGTGTATACTGTAAAGATTTGATGGCAAACAACCATTTAAGTAGCGTCAAGTATTGATGCTGAATGATTAATATTGGATCACCAAAGGTCCTCAGTTCTGGGGGTTTTATACTGTATTACCTTGGCTTTGAATATGATGACTATTAGCCCTTGTGCAGCTGCTCTAGATTGTGCCCAGATAGGTAATTGCTTTCCACTGAGATGCCTGCAAAGGTGTATTTGCAATTTAATGCCTTTTTCTGATAACATGCTAAACCCATTTTCTGAGAAAGGTGACAGAAAAAGAAAAAACACCAATGTAGTTTTTAGTCCATTTATCTTTGTCACATACAATAAAATGGCACTGATTTACTAATAGTACCAATAGCCTAAGCGTTTGCTGGCTCTGTGCAAAAATACATTTTGATGCAAGTGACTGAAAATGTGTCTGACTGGCTGCAAATCACTCTTTCCCAAAGCTTATGAACCCAATTACCAAAACCATCAGAGCTTGACCCATGGATTACATGCAACAGGAAGGAAGTGAGTATAAAGTTTGGCGTAATTCTGAGTGAACGGCAATTTATTGAGAGAGCACACAAATCTTCCCCTCATCCCTCAAGCTCAGTCATAACATCATTAGTGCTCACCATCTGGATGTTCAGTAATCCAAAAGTCTCTGGTACTAGAAAAAGTTCAACTAAGTAGAATTTTGCCTAAACAAAATATAAATTATACAGAATGTCTGGCAGTCCATTTACAGACCTACATTAATAATGCAGTAACACAGTTTGCAAACAATAAGTACATTACCTTTCAGTGTGACAAGTTCTAATCCTCCAGCAAGTTTGACAGTTCCTCCTGAAGAATTTGAATTTCATTTATTCAGACCTTGTGGTTGCTTATTGCCCTAGTTGCACAGAAATGAATCTATAACCAATTATGACCACGTGTTCTCCCTGTGTCAAGATGTGAATATGTGTTTGTGTGTGTGTCACCCTCCAGGGTGTGTTTCTACCTTGCGCCCAGTGATTCCAGTTAGGCTCTGGACCCACCGTGACCCTGAACTGGATAAGCGGTTAGAGACAATGAATAAATTAATGAATTATGACTACTGTACATCAGTAACTATCATTTAGAAGAACTTACACCATATCCTGTTATCATGCCTGTTTCAGTCCTTCACTGCTTCTATAAAGACAGAAACTCTATCCAGCAGACAATAACTGCATCATAGTGTTCTAGCACTTCCTGCGTCTTGCTGGTTTAACCAAGGACTTAGGAAATGTATCTCATCAAAATGATTTCTACTGTCATGTCCTCCATATGTTTTACCCATACCAGATACATTACGCTGACAACCATTCGGCAATCATAGTGGCCCCCAGGGCAAGTCATGTTGACTCCTGCTGAAAACATCACTTACAACGCCTCATTACAGTAACAGTTGAGTCAGCCATATGTTGGAGTACTTCAACACTTCAAACATCAGACAAATGAAGAAGTAATGGCTACCTTTTATTCCTCGTCCTTGGGAGATGGGAAAACATTAGCTGATGGGAAAACATTAGCTGGATGGGAAAACCATAACTGTTACCTGCCATGGTGGATTGCTGGGTAATCCTGAGCTTGCGGGTAGGGAGAAATTATGCGAACCAGCAACATGGTAATATGTATGGAGTCCTATAATCTGCTTATACTGTATGATGTGAATCATGGAGTTTATGAGGCATGTAAACTGAAGCTCTTCCTTCACTGCTCTTTTCTCAATGTAATACTAGTCAAATCTAACAGCACCGGGTCCTCATATATGGACTACATCCACTTCTAAGTGGTTCTTGGCTTGGATGTATGGATGTAGGAAAGACATTAGCTTGTGGGGATTTTTTTTTTCTTTTGAAAAGTTTAAAAGGTTCTTCACTCCCATGTCACACCAAGTTCCCCATCCAACATTAGAGCCATTAATCAATGCAATGAACCAAATATGCAATCTTTATCTTTAGGTTGTCACTGTTTTAATTTCCTTTGCCTTTAAAAAAAGACTCCTTGTAGAACAATTTTTGAAGGCGATAATTTCCCCATCAAGAAAAAACATTGGAAAACAATATATTAATTTATTGGCTTATATATTTTTTCAATCATATTTATTTTTACATCATGCACGTTGACTAACCCAAACCCTGAATAAACAGTATGTTAAACTCAAAGGCAATGGGGATGATGAGTTATGTAGCATGTAGTGGATGAAAATCCTTGTGAAGCTTTATACGCTGTGGATTTGTACCACACGGTATTGTTTTCTAGTACAACCCTGTGTTGTGTGAAGAGCTTCAGTCATTATTTACTAGGTGTATTTATGGAGTATTCATCTCAAACTGTGTTGTTATAAAGTTTTTAGCTGACTTGCCTCAGTTTTTGAAGACTGATTCTCTCCAGTTTTTCCTCAGTACTCTCTGCAGATGGGTTCAAGCGAAGTGTTTTAAGACAGCATATGTTTTCTCTGTGGGCCTGCTCCAAGACTGACATAACAGACAAGCATGTTACTTGAGAAGACAGTTATCAGAAATCGCTCATCAGCAGACATGGTGTACCTTCCGACTTTCTTGACATTTACCCCTTGAAAGCTAGGTGTACTGCTCAATTATGCATACTATACTTTTAGTAAATAATCTCTTTGTAAAAAAATGCTAGCAGATTTCTTTGGAGTGGTGCAAAAGACAAATGGTGGACTTTTGCTATGGAAGGTTTTTCTATAGGATGATGGAACAGAAAAGCGCTGACTAATAAATGTACCTTATATTGAGCTAATGGAAGTCTTCTTTTAACCCCCGTGCAGTGTCTAAACATTCTGTCAATGAATGGTTCTTTAAAGAATCATTTTTATAAATGAGATATGTAAATGAGTATTTAAGGTGTCATAAGTGGTATGAAATGAGGTGTGATATATATATATATATATATATATATATATATATATATATATATATATATATATATATATATATATATATATATATATATATATATATATTTTCAGTTGCTTTGTATACATTTTTTTTGTACCTCAGTTCATTTTGTTAATTTTAACCATCTTTTCCCACTTGCCTCAGGATTCATTCATGAAGCTTTTATGATTGAAATTACAAACTAAACAAGCTTACAACAAACTTCCCTGTGGTTTTTAGAACATTTCCATTAGCCGTTCTCTGTCTAACACGGAATGCGAGCTTAATTTAAGATTTAAAACGTGTTGTTTAGAGAACGAGCCACCTCAAAGATGTTCTTTGTTTGATTTTGTGCTCGGAGCAGCTCTTGCTTCATCATATTCATGAAAGTGTAAAGTCTCTTATCAGCATCCAGATGGCAAATCAAATTTCAATTGTTCTTCTCTTCATGCAGATATCACATGGCGAGCAGCTTGCTGTGTGCTGGGCCACACCAGAATGCCTCCACTCAATGTGTGCTTCTGAAAGTATTTACAGCGAGGCTTTTCTGGGGCTTTCACAGTGACTCAGTTATTTCACCACGATCCATTTATGCCATCAAAGTTGATCCTTTCAAAAGCCTGTGTGGAAGAAGTTGTTAGCTGCATGCATTTGCACTAGCTGTACAGGCACACAAGAAAAATAAAACATTAGGAGGCTCTGCTTTCATACAAGGCTTTTATGAGCTTTTGTATGTTGTTTTATTTTTAAAGAACGTCATATATTCTGTTAAATATGGTGGAAATGATTGATCAATGTTGTCAGTTGTCTGATTTATTTGGAATTGAATAGCTTATTCAGACACTGTATTAAGCCTACACTACTTTTCCTACATCCTGAATTATTAACTGATCCCTGTGGAATTTTGATTACCAGTTTTTACACTATCCCCCTACAACAGTTTTAACTTGCACCATTAACAAAGCGATTACAGTGCAATAAAAAGACAATAGCAGTGTGCAGGTTATATTCAAGTTAGGACCCAGAACTTTAATTTCAGATCCAAATAAGCTCTCCTCACCAAGTGTAGCAGCCACTATGAGAAAGTCTTCCTGCTGCCCACAGAGCAATTTATTTTCATTATCCTAATCACTAGATCAATACAATGGCAAATAGCACCCATTCATCTTACCAGAAAATATATGGCACCACTGGTGAGCACCAGGCATAAGCGGCAGTTAGTTGCAATGCATAACAGAATTAACTGTGCATAATGACAAATGATTAAAAATGGCCCGATGGGAAGAGAGAGGAGAAATGGATGTTCCTTTGTTGACTGAAACGTGGGGAGCCTTCACTCTGGGGAAGATTTGGCATTTGTTAAACGCAAGGCTACGCTGTTTACTGAGAGCTGACTGGCAGACAGCAATCCATCATGAGTCTTAGTCGTGACTGAAGTGGGACTTTGTCCCACTCCTCTGGAGAAACACCGTCTCCTGTTGTGTACAAAAGCAGTGTACATGCTCTGATACCTGCGGTACACAAGGGAGGTGCAGGCATTTGGCTGCGTTTACAGCCACAGCATACAATAGCAATCTTTTACACACATGTTCCAATCAGTTCATTTTTATGTAACACTTTTACCATGATATGGATGTAATATACTTTGGTCTTGTTTGTTCCATATGTAATCAGTACAAATAATTCCTTTGCACTCTTTTTAACCACATTCTTACATTTCATTACGACTATTTGACACAGAACAGAAAAATACACTGCAAAAAAAAAGTTTGAAAAATGAATTTTTTTTTATTCATGAATGCAGCATTAGTGGTCAGTGGTCTTAATGCCAGCTTTCAAAGATGAGGCACATTTCCGCCTTTTATTCTGAATTTTATTGTAGTTAATACTTAAAACTTGCTTTTCATTGATCATTCTATCATCGTACCTCAATCAATAAGATAATCAATCAAAAGGTCACTATCAGAAGATATACTACCATAACTCAATCAATATGCTGTAAATGAGATTGCCACAGGAAAGTCTGGTAAAATGAGTGATGTGGAGCTGTGGAGCTGTACGGTGGCTGATATGCAAGCTACCCCTGGTGCGATTAAATATCATTTGGTATGCAAAACTGTAAAAGGTAATGTCCATACCCAGCCAAACTAGACATGATTTGTTGGATCCCAACAAATATCCGAACAAGATCCCCAGCCCTTTAGGCCTATAGGCTTTGTTTTAATTTAGAAATATTTTGGTTAAACCCCTTCCTCGACCCATAAAATGTCTACTATACAGTGAAAAATCATACCTCACTGCTGTAATTGGGTAACTTTCAAAGGGTTGTTAGACCTCCATGACACACTCTCTGCCCTTTGGTCATCTCAAGTGCTTGGTGGTGGCCCTTATGTCTTCCTTTCAATTTGTACTTGATAAATCTGATGACAAGCTGTGAAGGTGAGGAAAATCGAATGGTGTGTGAGGCTTTGGACTGGAGAGTAAACCTGCTTGTTTCACTTCACTTTATTTCTCCTTGAGTACACGCATACACATGAACGCCTCCACTGCAGCAGCAGGAAGTACCTGCCTCTGATTATCTATTATTCAGCTCCACTAAAGATGACAGCAGACACTCTGAAACACTGGAGTCATAGTAGATTCTTCATAAGCCATTTTTCCCTCCCAGTCTGACTTTATAATTTTTCATCTGCTGTTTTTTTTGAGCAACTCACATGAACAATGACATTGCTTTATAGTTCCTGAATAAACAACTTTTTGTCATAGTGGGTGCATAAATTCCACGTCAGTTTATTTAATTGGTTCGATGTGGGATTTAGTGGGTTCGATTCCCGCTCCGGGTGACTGTCTGTGAGGAGTTGGTGTGTTCTCCCCGTGTCTGTGTGGGTTTCCTCCGGGTGCTCCGGTTTCCTCCCACAGTCCAAAAACACACTCAAAAGTGTCCGTAGGTGTGAATGTGTGTGTGTGTGTGTATGTGTTGCCCTGTGAAGGACTGGCGCCCCCTCCAGGGTGTATTCCCGCCTTGTGCCCAATGATTCCAGGTAGGCTCTGGACCCCCCGCGACCCTGAATTGGATAAGCGGTTACAGATAATGAATGAATGCTGCTTATTATAAAAAGCAGTAAAATGAAGACTAGATTGTCCAACTTGAAGTGATAATCTAAAGTGATAAAATAGATTCTTATCCATAGATCTGTCTACAACAGAGATATTCAAACTGTGGTGCAAGTTGATGCGTGAAATAACAAGAAATGAATGAAATATTGTATAACTATATTACAAAATGTTTATTATGTCCTGACGTATCCTTTTTTACTCACTCTAGTCATTTATAAATGTGCATATTTTTCCTTTATAATAAAGACCCAATACTATTGTAACATGAGAAGTTTAGAACGTTGGTATTTAGGCTGTGTATGAATACATGAATGAAGAGAGAGCCTCAACATTGAGCACAACATTGCTTTTTATTTTAATTTGTTAGCTAATAAATAATAGGCAATAAAGTTTCAGGACCAATGGGACGCTTTGTCATATTTTCACACATGTGCTGTGCTAATGTACATAATTTTCTATATGTCTTTTTACTGACACCAAATACAGAAGAATACAATGATTTCACATGTGAGGAGTTTGGTGTGTTCTCCGTGTTCACATGGGTTTCCTCCGGGTGCTCCAGTTTCCTCCCACGGTTCAAAAACGCACGTTGGTAGGTGGATTGTCGACTCAAAAGTGTCCATAGGTGCGAGTGTGTGAGTGAATGTGTGTCGCAAATGAATGAATATACATTATACATGTACATTTCATATATTCATTCCTAAAACTACTACATTTATAAGTGTAAAACAGCAAAATTAAGTTGAAGAAAAAAGAGAATAAGTACACAAACAAAAAATAAATAAATAAGGATACACTGCATACACAAATAATAAGGCAATCAATATTGCACTGTTAACAAAGCAGGACATAACCTAGCGGTAACTCTAATAGACTTCATGTCTGTTATAGTTGAGGATATTGTAGTTACATTCAGGACACATTCAGCCACTGCTTCAGCACACGGTAGTGAACCTACTAACTTTATTTTAAGTATTGAGCCCCCCCACCCCAAACAAACGAGGGCCTCTGATTAAATAACATTATTATGCAGCATCTGTAACATATGGTTGACTGTCACATGCAGTAATTTCAACATGATTCCCTGTAATTGATAAAAGAACTGAAAACATATTGACTCCAAACACCCTGATAATAGAAGACAGTAAGTAAATCCTGAAGCAACTGCCCACTGGCTTCTATTACAGTGAAGCTGACAGTTTTTATGTTTCTCTCTGAAAAACTATAAGCCATCTCTTCTTATCACAAGATAAGGCCTAATCTGCAGCTGAAAAAAGGACTGGAAGATTTACCTTTGATACTGCATTTAAACTATATCTACACTATTTATCGAAAACAGCACAAAGTAATTTAGGTTATGCAAAGAAATTCAGCAATACTGAAATATACCATTAAGATTTGTAAGGCCATATCACATTCCCAGTATTACCCTGTCCTCTACTGTAAAATAACGGACTAATATGAAGGAAAGTTCAAATGGCTTTAATGAAAAGGTAAGTGTATGCATTTCCAGGAAATCTGCTGTTCAGACAAAAGTAAATCAGTTTCAGTCATGTCTTCATTTTGGGTACAGGAAGCTTCCCATGTACACATTACTAATAGACACAGCTCTCTTCTTTTGATCCTCTTCTGGTCTTAAAAAATAATTTCCTCAATTTCTATTGAATCATATTCATCAAAGAAGCCATCATCTTTGTTTCTGCTGCTTTGAACATTGTTAAGGAAGATGGTGAGGGTTCCTCTGTACAAATACGTAAAACTGATGAAAGTAAGACTACAAGGTAAAAGTCAACATGACTCAAAAATGATAGCATATGTTCCTTCCGTGCCATGTTACAGGGAAGGTCTCTAGGTGAGTGTTTCTGCTCAGTGACAGAGGGGATGGTGGGAGGAGGAAAGAATGTAATTAATATTGATTAATGTTATTTACCCTTGTATTCTTGCTTGTGGTGGCAAACAAATATTGTAGTGTTTCACTAATTTTTTCTTCTCACGTAATCTGTCCATCCTGATTAGGGTCTAACCAACACAGGACCATTGGCTGAAATGCAGGAACAAACCCTGAACAGAGTTCCAGGCTTCACACACTCACTCAGTCACTCTGTGGACAGTTTTGCTTAGCCAGGTGACTTACCAACATGCAACCCTGTAGACAGCTTGAACCCAGAACCCCAGGAACCAGCAGCTGTGATGCAGCAACAATACCTGCAGTGCAAACGTACAATCTGAATTACAAGAATTTTGTCTTTTAAATGACATGATAATTAAGTGTGCTTAATATGACAGAGGCATGAACTTCAACTGTGGAAAAAGTTACATCTGGATGTCATGGTGACCTTAAGATGAACATTTTAAAGCCATGACTGATTTCTCAGGTAGCTGCTACAGCTTTTGGCTGGTTGGTAGGATGTGTGAGGGTATGATGAAATAATTTTAGTACAGTTTGGTCACAGTTTAATGTACCAAATATAAGCTGAATCTACTATTACTATTTTTTAGCCATTATCCATCTATTTGTTCATTCATTGTCTGTAACTGTTTGTCCAGTTCAGAGTAGCTCTTTTTTCTTAACTGTACCTGAACTCTATGAAAATAATCTCTGCTCTGATTGGCTGCATCATGTTGAATCTTATTCAAAAACGTGCACATTTATGACTTGTAAATGTAAATGAGTGGGGCTACACTGCTGTAGGCTGAATAAGCAGATACACTGTATTACCAAATGTTTTCACACATCCATCAAATAATTCCAATAACTTCCATGGCCACAGGTGTATAATTCCAAACACCTAGGCATGCAGACTGCTTCTACAAGCATTTGTGAAAGAATGGGTCACTCTTAGGAGATAATTGAATTCCAGTGTGGTACCTTGATAGAATGCTACCTGTGCAACAATCCAGTCATGAAATTTCTTCGATAATAAATATTCCACAGTCAAACAAAGTGGAAGTGATTGGGAATAACAGCAACTCAGTGACTAAGTAAAATGACAGAGCGGGGTCAGTAGATGCTGAGGGACCAGGTAACAGAGATGACTATTGGAAAACAAAAGAGCCGAGCCAAGTCGAGTCATGTAGGTTCCGTGCAGTGGAAATGTGCCATTAGTTCTAGTGAATGGAACTCTTAGTGTTTCAGCATACCAAGAGATTTTGGACAATTTTATCCTCTGGCCCTTTAAAGGTTTCAGCTGATAATGCCGATCATGCGGTGAAACTCTGGCTTTGGCATGCTCTGTAATGTTCTGGAACTCTGAATGTACCATGTGCTGTTGCAAATCACTTCCATGCAAACAAAGATGTTTTTCTATGCATTATACCATTGTTATATTTTTTTGCCTTTCACCAATTTACTTGGCCACATTCCTCCATTCTTCTCAGCTTTATAGAGCATCGGCCCCTGTGGAGTAGCAGTAATGTGCTTTGTTGTGTGTCCTGCTGTGCCCCTTTCCCTGTCCACTCATGCATGATGCAGCGTGCAGTGCACCTTCAGTTGCAAGTCAAGCTCACAAATACAGTTTCTAAGTCTGAGGAATGTGTCCCAGTGGTCTTTTCAACTAGGGGCAGAGACGGTGGTCCAGTCATTTAAAAACCCCCTTGCACGTGCTATGTACTCGTATTTGCCTGGAGAGATTCCTCCAGGGTGCTGCTGTAGGCTTATTGCTGGATTTTATTTCTGTTACTCTGACAGGAAAGAGAATGTTGGGAATTATGTGCTGTTTCAGCAGAAAGCATGAAGAAAGCTTGGTTTCTTTCTTTGCTTTGTTACTGAATGGCATATGTCAGACAGATAATATACATAACTGTCATTTTTGTGAGATCTTTTTTTGTGAGAGTTTTTTTGTATTATTCCCATCATTCAGAACCACAATGACTGTCACAGGTGATATAATCTAAATTACACCATTTACCTAGCCATAAGAGCCATGTGGCATGTCCAGATTTATGTGGTTCAGCTCAGGGTTATTGGCCCCAGAAGGCCATCAGTCCAATTCAGTCCACACCTTTTAGTGAGATGGCTTCATTTAGGCCTGACAAACTATGGGGGATTGGGTCAGAAGCTCAGTAGGGTGAAGGAGCCTACAGACTAGATAAAGAACAGGATAACGATTTTACTAATGTACAGTACCATTTAAATGCTGAGACACACAGGGGGCAGCCTTGGCCTAATGATTAGAGGACCGGCCTTGGTACAGGAAGGTTGGTGGTTTGATCCCTAGGACCAGCAGGAACATCCATGGCACTGAAGGCACCGAAGCCCCAAATGCTTCCCGAGTTCAGGGATGGCTGCCTGCCACTCTGGGTGTGTGTTCACAGTCCCTATTGCACTAGTGTGTGTGTGTGTGTATGTGTGTGTGTGTTCACGGCCACAAATGGGTTAAATGCAGAAGACAAATTTCACTGTACAATGACAAATAATTGCACATTATTATCATAGAATGGCTTTGTAAATTTTTACTGTTAATGTTATTTTAGGATAACAGCAATAATTAAACCAGTCTCTCCTTTTAGAACCCTTGGAAGATACAGCTGCCAATTCTGTCTTGTGTTATTAGACATTCATTATTTCTAACTCATAGCTCATTGTGCAGATGGCAAACAGATTTTAATCTTTCAATAATAAATAACAGAGAAGATAATTTATTATGGTTTCTACTGGTTGACAAATTACTGTTGTGGAAAATAAAATCATGTTTTCCCCAAAATGAAATTAACAGAATAAGTCTTTATTGAAGTGATTAAAAAATGCCAGGGTTTAGAAAAATGGTAAATTAGGTAGTGCATACAGTCACATTGTTAATGATGTTTTTAAGATTTTTAGACATTAACAAGGCTAATGATTGCTCTAGCTGGCACATAACGATAATGCTATCTAGCCAGTGAAAACACACCTGGTTTTGATTTTGCAATATGACTTTATATGATTGGAATTATCTGCCAATAATGTCAACCCATATCATCATATTTACCTGTAACCTAGCAACAACTGCTAAATACCTGCTGTTAAAAAAGACATCCAGCAAATTATTAGCCCTCGAATAAGTACCTAGTGTGTTTAAAAAAGACCTATAAATTGTTGTCTTAAAAAATGTTTACATAAAGTATCATATGTTCAGGATTTTAATCCAAAAATACTTTTAAAGTACATTTTAGTGGCTGTTTCCTCATAGAGGATGTTTACATTGCCTGGTGTGAGTAAACAAAAAACAAAATAAGAGTCTTGGTCTGATATGTTAGGCTTTCTCTCTCTTCTTTACTCATTGAGTCATGGCTAAGAAACAGCATCTGGGGGTGTATAGAAGCGAGACCTCCAAATGTTGAAAAGCACAAATCCAGATGAGGATATTGCTCTATTCCTGTATCATAGGTGGGAAATACTGACTTTTTTTTTTTTTTTTTTTTCAGATGACTTATTTTGGAACTGACTCAGTAATTGGGAGAAGGCTAACTGCATGAAAGTAAACACTGACCAAAAGTGCTATGAAAGTACAGCTCGAGTTACAAATGCATAACTCGAGTTACAGTGAATAAAAATGTTCAGTTCAATTTCAGCAATGTAAAAAACTACTTTTGTTTTTCCCCTTAAACATACTGTTCCACATTCTGGGCCTTCTTGTTCTGGGCTTCTGAACGTAAAACAAACAAGAACAGCAGTTCTTCAGAATCATCAATGTTGCTTTTGAGGGTAGCTAAGCCAATCACATTTAGTTAAAGCACACTGTCCAAGAATGGATGTGGATAAACAAATTCATGAGGTGGAGCACAGTTTACTGTATGTCTAAACATGAAATGTTATCCCTTTTATTTAGCAAATTCCAGAGTATACTGTTATTTTACATGTAGTTAAAAAAAGAATGACCTCCATACCTGTTTATACAAAGGCAGGGGTTTAACTCTCTGCAGTTTCTGAAATTATAAAGTAAAGCACATTTTATCACCTCTACAACTGTGGCAGTGTAATAAGAACTCATGTGATGCATTAAATTGGACCAAATTGCACAGAACTCTCAGCATCTTAATAAAGTGGAATATTCAGTGCAATTACAGGCATTCAGCAAAGGAGAGCAAAACTTATTAACCATAAGGTAAAGTAGTTTCTCATTTCAGTTGGCCTGGCCACACTTGCAGACAATTAGAAAAAAAACATGAATTGGGCCTTTGATTATACTGTTGCCCCAATCATATGTAGAAAATAAGCACCTTTATCTATCACTTTTAAATTTGGAAAGTTAAGTCTGTCATAAAAGTGAAATGCCTTGTTGGTAAGTTACTGAGCAAAAAAACAAACAAAAACAAAACAAAAAAACAAACAAACAAACAAACAAAAAAAAACACTCCTCAGGATCAACCTGCAGTAAGAACCAAGGATATAGAGTAAATACACAAACACACTTCATGCACATTTCTACATGTGAATTAACATTTTCTGCTCACTCTGTGAAGGACTTGCATCACGTCCAGAGTGAGATCCTGCATTGAACCTATGGACAATTTTGAGTCACCAGTCCACCTACCAATGTGTGTTTTTGGAGTGTGGGCGGAAACTGGAGTATCTGGAGGAAACCCACGCAGACATGGGGAGAACACATTAAATTCATTCACATCAAACATTCACCTGGAGCAGGACTTGAACCCACAACCTGCAGGTCTCTTGAGCTGTGTGACTGCGACACTACCTGCTGCGCCACTGTGCTGCCCGTATGTGCTCACATATGTGTTCTGTGGGCTCTAAATTTTCATTAGTAACACTAAAAGTTTTAGGTTATTAGCTTAAGTGCTACTTGTTAGCCTGAGCTTAAATTGTGACCTACATAGCAACACTACTTGCTGGGGCACAGCGTCACACTGCAGTTTAAATACCTGTGGTGCCCTTAAATGAATAAAATGTAGGAATGGGCTTTTTGTCTCCTGAGCACTCCCTACCAGTGTTTACACTACTGTCGTGAAATCAAGACTTACACATGTGTAATCAAATAAAATAATGTTGACTACATGATAAAAACCATATATCGCTCATAACACACACTGGACCGTGTTATTACAACCATAACGTTTCAATTTGGTTGTACACTACCTGTTATAACCACAGCCACCAACAGTAAAGCACTTGTTACCAGAATCAATGTCCAATGCTAAAAACTGATTTAATCCGGCTAAAGTAAGCAGGCGCTAACACTCGTCCTTGTTCATCAGTAACTCTCAAAACTGGGTTATAACACTGTTCTCAACAAAGCCTGGCTTCCACAGACACACAGGGTAACTTCAGTCATTTAATCCACATAGCAACTGGCGAAAAGCACTTACTACCAAAATCAATATCTAATGTGAAAAAGTGAGCTAATCTGGGTAAAGTTAGCAGCTGCAAACCCTTGCTCACTGCTCAGCAATTCTCAAAAACTGATTATAACACTTTTGTCAACAAAACTATCACTAACTAGCACATGAAAAAAGGGCAACAAATACTTACTAACTCTTGTACGGCCGCTCATTCTCTCCCTTTCTCCTTTTATTCTCTTTGCTCTCTCTACCATACAATGTCTGTACCAGGAACACTGAGCTAGCTTCTTCTTATAGCTAGGCAACCATCCACCTGTGAGCAATGTGCCATTAATCGTTACTCTTTTCTCGCGAGAGTTCCCCGCCTCATGATTCAGAAGTTGCTTATTGCAGTAAACCAGAAGAGGGCATGACATAGTCGCAACTCAGGCTGTATTCTCCCTATTACAGCTCCGTGGAACATTACAATAATTTAGAAGCTGTCATTTTAAGGTAGAAATACTACATAGTGTTCCTTTAAGTGAGGTGAAAAGTTTTTCAATAAAATTGAGGATGTCAACTTTTATTTTAACCCCAGTTGCGACTGTATAATCTCCAGGCTGGAGTATCGAGTCAAAACAGTGAAAAAGAGCATCTGTCCTAATAAGCGGTGTATTTCTTTGTGATGTTGCTCTTGGTGATCCCTAGTCACATCCTAATGCTCTGACTGTGTTAGCTGCCTCTGTGACAGTTTTGGAATTTGAGGCAGACAGCTCATCTCCTTCTGCTTCTGCAGTCTGCAAATCCTCCTCCATTCCTTGTACCTCATTTTCCTCTCTGAAGAGTGAGTCATGATAAGAAACTAAGGGCTAGAGGGGACTAAGCCATATTGGTTCAAAGGGAAAAAATCCAAATGCAAATCAGTTCTTGGAAAGAAGGAGTCATGATTTAATTTGGAGCAGGAGCTATTTGCCAGTAGGGCTGGTTGGTGAGGGGTTTTTTTACACCCTCTGGAGAAAATGGTTTTAAATGTTCTGACACCTGCATGCAAGGGCACCATAACGCTTTTACAGATGTTACACAGCTCATCTCCATGGGGAGAGCTGCCTGCTTTGCTATTCCAGTCAGATTTACCAGGGAAACACACCGCAGCGCAGGCTCCACTAGGCCCCAGGCCAGATCCTCCTGTACCAGTAGTGCTACTACCCCAATGGACTAGACTGACTTCTCAGACGAAGTTAAAGGGCATATATCAAATAATTCTGACTTTCCCTAAATTCTACTAGATATAACAATCTAGCAAAATTTGTAACATAGAATTCCAGGCATTTTAGCTTGGTCAAGGTGAGGAAACAAGTGCAGTTGTGGTTTTAATGTACAGAACAAACATTAACAAAAATACTAAATAAAGTACAGACCATAAACATGGGCATAAATCCATTGCACATTTTGCACATTAACAAAACAGGAAACACGTGAGCAAGAGAGCCATTCCTGCTCCACCTACAGAAGTTCTGCTTGTCCTGTCATTCTGAAGTTATAGTTTTATAGTTTAAGCTGAATCACTCCTTTATTTAAAACAGCAACCCATCACATAAATGGCAGTTTAGAAATATCAGTAACAGTTACAACAACACCTTGATTAATTGCAAGCAATATTGAGAGACTGGAAAATGCTTCTATGAAAATAAAAAAGGAATGTTTCTTGTGCAAAAAACCCCCACAAAATTGTCATGAATTGCCCCGAGGGTGAGAAAGTAACACAGAATATGGCTCTGTTTGAAAAAATATAAGCGACAGAAAAGCATGAAAAATTCAAACCCGCTCCAGAAGGGAATTGGAGATTGAGGATAGTTGAGCATCTTGTTTATCCTGTCTCCGTACACATTGTCATTATCATTTTACGTGTCTCAGTAGTGCCCCAGTGTTTTTCATTTGTCTTCTGATGGAGAGTGCCAGGCAGACCATCCCACACAGTAGCTTTGAGGTGGCTGCCAAATGGGTTCAGCCACTTTTCTTCACATGATAGAATCTTCCAGTTCTAGTGAAGATTTTAATATAAGCCTTCTCAGCCAAGCCAAGATATACTGACACTGCTAAATGGTGTGATATAACAACAATATCTATCTTGGCTAGTGTGAATATAGAGGAGGAAGTTAGAGAAGCTAAAATCAGAGATTGCCCTAGCAGTGCCCTGATTAAATAACAAATGAGTGCCTTAGTCATAAAATATCCACCGCCATGCAAAACCATGAGCTAACGTTTAAGTTTGTCTTGCATAGGGATTTTACTGTCGTGGCTAAAACAACCCCTGTAAGGACGTTATGTTTCTGAAGGTATTTGTTCTGACATTCCATGGAAATTTTCACTCGTGCCAAAAATATAGCAGTGTATCACAGCCTCATAGCTTTCCCTGTATGTTTTTTCATTTCCTGGCCAGCTCACTATGACTCTACAAACAAAGATAGGGTGTCTGTTGAAAGGTTTTTCATTCTGAGGCAGTGAATGATCTAAAACAAATTGATCTGAATCGATTTTTTATTATTATTATTTTTTTTTTACATAAAATGGCCACATTCGTCTAATACCTATTCAAATATCCTGAACATATACAGGCCCACTTGTAGATGTTAATGATTAGGGGGCTAAGCTTTAACCTGGGGTCTGGGGTAATTGCAAATTTCTTTAAAGTCATAACGTCAGGAAAGAACATAAACATCAATTCAGTCTGCCCTAAATACTGCAGTGTTTCAACATTTTAACTGGCTTTTTCTGTAGGCTTACTTTACATTCATCAATAATCAGGTTCCTCTGCTGCATAATGCTAATTGAACTGGCGCATCAGTGGCTTATCAATGTGATTAATTAAAGAATGTAACAGCCATTCAATGAATCTTTTTCTTTATTTTTGTCGTGAAATGACACTCGCCGACAGAGCACTACACATTCTCCCCGCATACACCGTGTGAGTAGGTTTGCCAGCTTTCTTAATTAGATTGATTTTTATCAATCTAATGAACGCAGACCAGGGACCAGTACGCACTTGTATATCATTTTCAACTGTAGTAAATCAGTTACAGGGGGTCCTCGACTTACGACGTTGATCCGTTCCTACGTCACGTCGTAAACCGATTTTTGGTGTAAGTCGGAACATACGTATATACTGTACGTAAATAACATACTGTAAGCACTTATCCTATCCTAACACCTATCCTCCTCGTTCCCGAGCCGCGTAACCGTGTATTCTTCCGCCGCGAACACCAAACATGAAGTTTACGACGGAAAACCACTTAAGTCGATTTTTCTTTATAAAATAAATGGGAGATATGTCGTAACCATGAAACATTGTAACTCGGGACTGACGTAACCAGAGGACCTCCTGTATAACATTATTATTGTCAGACTTTTATTAAGCTAACTGCCATCAGGACTCAGTGTCTGTCAGTATCCTTTTTGAAGAATGGCAAACAGAATCTCTCATGTATATTGCAAATATTGTATTACCAGTTTATAGTAAATTGTAGTGAAGATGATTGTTTTATTAATTTCTAAAAAGAAATGATACTTTTTGGGACTTAATATGGCAAAAGTCCTCCCTTTACTCTCAGTCACTCTCCTTGAACAGCCCAGATGGGAATTTGAGATAACACAGAGAGAAGAGTCGTAAAACCTCACTCCAGGACGTAATTTACATATGTTTTAAATCCCCTTTTTATATGAAAGTATGTAGGAACCAAGGTAGGCACATACTGTGTGTTATTTGGTTAGGAATGATGTAAAACATGTTTTTTTCTGAATGATATTACTTTGTGTTAACATATAATCTTTTATATTGCAGAAGTTCATTCATTCATTCATTATCTGTAACCGCTTATTCAGTTCAGGGTCACGGTGGGTCCAGAGCCTACCTGGAATCATTGGGCGCAAGGCGGGAATACACCCTGGAGGGGGCGCCAGTCCTTCACAGGGCAACACACACATTCACTCACACAAACACACACACACCTACGGACACTTTTGAGTCGCTAATTCACCTACCAATGTGTGTTTTTGGACCATGGGAGGAAACCCACGCCGACACAGGGAGAACACACCAACTCCTCACAGACAGTCACCCGGAGCAGGAATGGAACCCACAGTCTCCAGGTCCCTGGAGCTGTGTGACTGCAACACTACCTGCTGCGCCACCGTGCCGCCCTATTGCAAAAGTATGATTAAAATTCTGGAATATCCATTCAACAGGGATCGTCTTCAAGTCTTTGGTCTCTCATGTGTCATAAATTTTATGTGATGTCACTACCAAGGTACAGGAAACAGCCAATCAGGAGCAAGAGATGCTCCAATCCTCAATCCCTGAGGGACCAATCAGGTATTCTACAATCAGGCTTAAAAACCAGTGGCACAAAATGACTCTAGCTCTCACTCTAACTCACACTCTCAGAACAGGAGAAGAACAGAAAAGAAAATGTAGGAAGAACATCTCGCTCTTGCTTCCATCGGGCAATGCTTCTCAGCTAGGGTAGTCAATTAAGGGAGAGCCCTGGCTCTCTCTAGAGCTCTCCAGCTCTCTTCAGGCGCCTCTCAGGCGTCACACGCTCTTATGGTCTTGGGCTCCTCAAGCAGGGTCCAGATAGAACAAACCCAGAACTCCCAACCAGAAGTTTTATTTAAATTTTATTTCTAGTAGAAAACTATAGTTAATAGAACTTAGTTTATTCCAGCAAAATTCAATGCCACGTCCAGAGCATGAAGACCTCTGACCCTCAGAGTGGTTACAAGAGCTTCAGGATCGGCGACGGAGAAGGAGGCCACTTGTTCCCTCAGGACGTGTCTCTCACCAGGAGGCAGATCAGCAATGATGAACAGTTCCCACAGAGACCTTCAGGACGCCACCAGCTCCGACGGCATGGTTGCCATGTCTCTGGCCAAGAGGGAGGAGAGTAAAACCAGCGACTGCAGTGCTACGAGGCCTGTGTCTGTAGTGCTCCAGGAAGCCCGCGCCAGAAAGCACCGCACGTCAGTGACATACTCCCAGCTATCTCCAGTCCATCTCCACTGATACGTAAGGTCACATGGTTTCATTTCTTTCATAACTCAAGAGGTTGGTGCTGAATGCTTGCTGGGATAAACTATAGGCTTTCTAGAGTTTAGGGTAATTATCATAAAGAGATTCTCTCATATATTAATCTCCCTGTTCCCTCATGTATCGCTGTAATCCATTTCATTATATGAATGTATTCAATATTCATTATTTGATGTACGGAATTATTACTTTTAGTTCAGATTCAATTTCGGAGCCAAGAACCTACAGCGGGTCAATAAGCATAATTCATTAATAATAATTAATTATAGCTAATTTTGCTATATAATATGTAAAGTCATCCAAACCTGATGACCTACATGTTCAAGCTAAAATTGGACAGGTAAAGGCAATATACATCACTTAATGGTTCCCAAACATGGAGCTTAACAAAATGAATTAAATAATTAATTATTAATCAAATAATAATTAATTATCATTGACTCTGCCATGTAGTATTTATGCTGACACAACGTAAGGCATAATTTGTTTACTACAAAATATTAATTTAAATTGTTCATTAATTATAATAAGATCTGAAGTGAAATAATTAGGGCTGCAACAACTAATCGATTAAAATCGAGTGTTAAAATAGTTGGCAACTAATTTAATAATCGATTAGTTGGGTCTAAGTTATTATACACATAGGTACAGTTGCTACACATGACGAATTCTGGAAGAAGGGTTTGAAAAATGGCGGAGGTGGTCACAGCAGAGGATAATGTTAGCACAAGCAGAGAGAAAAATGTACGACCCAAGTCATCAAAAGTATGGGAACACTTTACATTAACACCTTCAAGGAACAGCGTTAGGTGCAAAATGTGCACAGCTGATCTCGCAGCAGCACATCATCACTGCATGAGGCACCTGAAAAGGAAGCCTGTTGGAGCTGTGTGTGAAAGAGATGAAGTATAGTAAGTTAATTCTACTTTTTCTCTCACCCAATGTTACTAGAGCCTGCTAGAGTGGTTAAACAGCATTTGTTTTCTTAGTACATTGATATTACACTCGCGTTTAGCGAACAAGCCTTAGCCTCCCCCCGAGTTTTCTCTTCCACCTTAAATGTGTCAATGCTCGACCAGCAGTTCCAAAACAAGCCGTAGTTTTAGTCGAGCTAATGTTAGCGACGTTAGTTTTTCTCTCACTCAATGTCACTAGAGCCTGCTAGAGTAGTTAAACAAGATGTCTCACTTTTAGTAAATTTATATCACTCTTGTATTTAGCGAGTTTTCCGTTCCACCTTAAATGTGGCGGCAGTTACATTCAGAGCTAAAAAGAAATTCCAAACATTTTTTAAAATAATATATTTAGAGCCTTTTTCAAGGTCTTTTCTGACTGGCATTGCGTGTTAGTGTTTGAGTATCACAGCCAAGTGTATATTACATTACATACAATTTGTTAAATATTGATAAATATAAAGTTGTAAACGCTAATTTTTAATAATGGTAGGTTGTGGGTGCCTTATATAATTACAACATTAGTTCTCTAAAATTTTAAATATCTTAAAATCTTAGATCAAACCTGGGCATTGTACGGCCCCCGGGCCGCATACGGCCCTTTGATTGACTCTGACCGGCCCGTGTAACGTTAATTTTAAATTACAAAATAAACATATTTTCTTATTTTACCTGATGCATGGACTGAAGCTGAATTGCTTTTATTTTGAAGTTGTTTTTTATTTACGTACATGATGACGCAAAACGTATATTGAGGCATGGGTGTGATTTGATTGTTGTCACTAGCAAGTCACAAGACGACTTTAACCCTCAGAAATGTCTGCTCATGCTAAAAAAAGAAAGGTAGATGCCGAATGCAGGGTTTTCAACAAAAATTTGACTGCTAAGTATTTATTTACTGAAGTGAGAGGTAAAGCCGTGTGTTTAGTTTGCGGGGAGCAGATCGCCGTGTTTAAGGACTACAATTTGAGTCGGCATTACGAGACGAAACACGGGGAGAAATACAAGAACGTGACTGATGCTGAAAGGGCGCGGACATCGGAAGCTTTGCTAGCTAAACTGCAAAAGCAGCAAGACTTTTTTACCAAGCTTCTTTTTTTATTTTTATTGGCATGTTTAGCGTGTTTTTATGATGCCGTTTTAGTGATTAATTACCTTTCCCATTGTTTTGTGAAATTCGCTTGAATAAATTACATTTTTTGGAAGGCAACCTCATGTTTTCATTGCTTAATTATAACATATACTCTTACCAGCTTGTCAAAACAATGCTATTTACTGCTTTTTACAAAGAAGTACAGTTAATATTATGCAGAATTGAGATCAGCCTTTTGGCCGGCCCTCCACAATATTTTCTGTTTCTCATGTGGCCCCATGGAAAAAATAATTGCCCACCCCTGTGTTAGATGAATTTCTCTTTTATTCTCAGCACATGGCAGCATCACCCAATATCCATTTATGTAATTTCAATTTGTCTGCATTTTAGATAAGTTGTTATTAACTTAAAAAAGATGTATGTTCATATCTACACTTTCTCTCTCACCTCAGATAAATACAGCCCAGCATTGCTGACTATGTTTTGAAGATCTACACACCACAGCAAGCAGCTGTTCTCACTGATGGTGTCCTGAATATGCTAGTAACAGACAGGAAACCAAATTTGACTTGTCTTACTTTTTATCCGATTAATAATCGATTAATCGAAAAATAATCGACAGATTAACCGATTATCAAAATAATCATTAGTTGCAGCCCTAGAAATAATCTTATTGGTCTAAGAGTCTAAAAGACACATGTCCAGTCAAAATCTGATAGAATTAATTGCTTATTTAGACTCATTTGTCTTACACTTTAATAATAGTTTGTTCATGTTATTGTTGATCTATATGTAATTATCTAATGTGATTTTTATTTTAAAGAATTATGTTGATTCTAAAATTAATCTGTGATGTGTTGAGGGAGAAGGAAACGTAGTTTCTTCAGGAAACTAATGCTAACATTAGTTCTATCTGAAAGCAGAGCTGTAGTTCCCAATGTTTCAGCACTGACCTGCGCACAGCTGCAGAACAACCCCCTGTGGGAGGGACTGAGACTCCATTGGCTGCAGCACTGAATGATGGACAGATAACTCTGGTTATGATTGGCTAAATAAAAGTGACAACCAATGAAAATCTCGTTCTCTGTTTAGGAGCTGTGGAGAACCTGCCCCTCACTCCGGCATCTCCCTCATACAGAACAATATGGTTCCAAATGGAACACATCTTTTAGTGTCCAAATACGGGACAATTTTGTATTTTACAGAATTTTACAGACATGGTGGTGTGTTAGTGTGTTTTGCTGGTACGAGTGGATCATACACAGCAATGATGCTGGCGTTCTTAAATCCCTTAGTGTTACTGCTGGACTGAGAATAGGACACCAACCAAAAATATCCAGCCAATAGTGTCCTGTGTCCACTGATGAAGGACTGGAGCGTGATCACCACAAACTGTGCAGCAACAGATGAGCGACTGTCTCTGATCTTACATCTACAAGGTGGACCAACTAGGTAGGAGTGTCTGTCTGAGTGGACACTGTCTAAAAACTCTAGCAGCACTGCTGTGTTTGATCCACTTGTACCAGCTCAACACACACTAACACACCACCATCATGTCAGTGTCACTGTAGCATCAAGAATGATCAACCTCCTAAAATTATACCTACTTCGTGGCGGTCCTGTGGGAGGATCAAATCATACACTGACAGGGAGCTCTAAAGCACCACTGGTTAACTTTATCCCCCCAATCTGATTTATCATGATAATGAGTTAATTTTATTTATTTTATGTTGGTAACAGTCTATTTATTTCACTATTGCTACATAAGAAACATTTATCCAGATAACAAAGGTTTTAATTCAGTTTTGTAAAATGAGAAACACAATATATAATTAAAAAAACAAAAAAAACAATTTGGTGTAAGCAATAATTAGCTGCTGGGATGTATACGTCCAAATCTGGGGCAGAGTAGGGGCTCAGCCGAAGATGGCAAATAGGTTCAGAGAGTGTCCTTGGTCTCTAAAGGCAGCTCCATGTGCAGCTTCAGCACAAGGTGTGCACCAAAGTATGGCTCAGAATGTTGGCTTCAGAATGTTTTGGTTCAAAGCTTCGGTCCAGAGCTTCACTTTGTGTTTGGTTTCAAATGTTCAGAGCTCAGTCTTGATCCTGACACGATCAACACAGTTCACCTGAGATTTCTCTCTCAACGTTTCTCTGATTTACTTCAACGATGACCTTCTTCAGACCGACGTTTCTCCAGCCTAGGATTGAGGACCGTCGCTTCATCGAGGGACCGACTGTTTTCTTCAGTCACGGTATGAACAAACTCATTTCTGTTCATGTCGACTGAAATGTTTTGTTAAAACTGAAAAGCTAAAAACATCCTTATTACTAGAAACTTGGAAGTAGTTTAACTGTTACACGACGCAGTTTAAGGCCTTAAGTCAACTGAGAAAGAATTAAAGGGTACAACAGTGGTTTTTAAAAAGATTTTATTAATGCACAGGTTATGAATAAATATTTAAACAATAACAAATTTAAGTATCACTGCTTTGTGGCCATTGAGAGCAGTCTGTACTCAAACCTGCTATAACTGTTCCTAGACCTGCCTTCTGCCTCAGCTGGGGTCCACTTTATGGAAGTCCAGCCAGTTTTCCATCGTTATGGCCCGGAGACACACATCTATCCAGGTTTCCTCCGTCCTGTTGGTGGGTTTCACAGCAGTTTTTCACTTCATTTTAATTATATCTGTTACCTGTCTGATCACTAAAGGTTTTATTGCTTATAGTTTATGTATTGTCTATAAATTGTTTATTTTCGACCCAGCCGTAGCACAGAGTCTCTTTGTGGCACCAGCAGATATTCATTTTAACGCCCCAACGTCTGCAGGTACGGAAACGTGTAACTGAGAGTAACTGTAAGCTTAAACTGTACAAACTGTTTCACACACACCTCTAGCAGACGAACTGAAAGCTGAGTGAAGCATTCACTGGCTACTTTGAAATTTGCAGGTATGCTCTACCCTCCCTGTGCAGCTGGCTGGCTGCCCCTTCAACATCCCTCAGCTGTTAACATCTGGCAGCAGCAGCTCTTCAACCGGTGTCTCCCCCAGCAGCACTGCAGTCAGCTCTTCAGCGTGGAGACAGGGAGGAAGAGGAACAGGGGGCTCTCTGAGGATGAAGAGGTATTCTCTGTGTTTGAACCCCCTTGCAGGAGACCCCGCCTCAGCTCCTCGGAAGACTCCACCACCTCTGACGCAGCTGTGGATGAGGAGGAAGACCTGCTCCTTCCTGACGACGTTGTAGAGCTGTTGGATGAGGAACCAGGAATTTGGGAGCTGGCAGAAGAAATCATCAGTCTTCTGGATGAAGTTCCTGGTATCTGGGACGAGGGCTTCTCTGCAGCTATTTGAATTCTTTCTTCATTTTGTAAATATGTAAATATTGTGTAGATTTCTACATTTAGATTTAGTTAAGTTTCCTTTTAAGTAGGTAAGTATGATTGATGAATGTATTCCATTTTACCATCATTGTAATTTTGACACAATGTAAATGGTTATGTCAGTAATAATTATTTCCTCCTTGTTTCTACACTCACTGTCCATTCTCTCAGCTCCACTGACCACACAGGAGCACTTTGTAGTTCTACAGTTACAGACTGTAGTTCATCTGTTGCTCTGCATACTTTGTATGCCCCTTTCACATGATTCGTCAATGGTCAGGACTCCTGCAGGACAACACCAGGGCATAGAGCACTCCTGCAACACCAGAGCACTCCTGCTGGACACCATACTCCTCGCAGAAAGCAGGAGTCCTTCATCAGTGGACACAGGACACTGCCCAAAGGAAGCTGTCTGGATTTGGTTTGGGGTTTATCTTCAGTCCAGCAGTGACGATGAGGGCTTTAAAAACTCCAGCAGCCCTGCTGTGCCTGATCCACACTAACACCACCGCTATGTCAGTGTCGCTGCAGCACTGAGAATGCTCTGGTGTGGTCCTGCGGGAGCCATGACCGTTGTAGAATCAGGTGAAAGGGGCAAACAAAGTATGCAGAGCAACACATGGACTACAGTCTGTAATTGTAGAACTACAAAGTGCTCCTGTTTGGTCAGTGGAGCTGAGAGAATGGACAGTGAGTGTAGAAAACAATAGGAGGTCATAATGTTCTGATTAGACCTCTGATATGATTATTACTGAAATGAATAAATAAATAGGTTTAATATTTGTCTTCACACAGGTCTTTGTAAGTATTTCATTAGTGTAAATAATCCTCTAAATAATCCGGTGTCGACCCGAGGAGGACGGGTTCCCCCTATGAGTCTTGGTTCCTTCCAAGGTTTCTTCCTCATGAGCTGAGGGAGTTTTTCCTTGCCACTGTCGCCTTTGGCTTGCTCATAGGAGGCTTGGACCCGGACAACTTTCTGTTGGTGAAAAGCACTATAGAAATAACATTTCAGTGATTGATAATTGTAGTATTACATTTATAAGTTTCCTTTCTGAGTTTGTACATTTAGATTTAAATAAGTTTCTTTCAGGTATTTTAATATATAATTAACTCAGTTAAGTTTCCTTTAAAAGTTTTTCATTTAGATTTAGGTTAAGGTTAAGTTCTATTTAATTAAAATTACTTTAGACTTTTATTCTGTCTGGTCTCTCCTTTATTTCTTATGTGTAACACTCTGCCTAATTACCCATGAAATTAAGGCAGAGCCCTGGGTCCCAATGACAAGGGTACTGTACAGTGTATTTTTAAAATTTGTTTTATATAAATGAAGTAGACTTGGGGTGGCACGGTGGCACAGCAGGTAGTGTCGCAGTGTCTGCAGGTTGTGGGTTCGATTCCCGCTCCGGGTGACTGTCTGTGAGAAGTTGGTGTGTTCTCCCCGTGTCCGTGTGGGTTTCCTCCGGGTGCTCCGGTTTCCTCCCACAGTCCAAAAACACACGTTCGTAGGTGGATTGGCGACTCAAAAGTGTCTGTAGGTGTGAGTGTGTGTCTGTGTTGCTCTGTTAAGGACTGGCGCCCCCTCCAGGGTGTATTCCCGCTTTGCGCCCAATGATTCCAGGTGGGCTCTGGACTCACCGCGACTCTGAACTGGATAAGCGGTTACAGATAATGAATGAGTGAATGAATGAAGATTACTGGTTGCTCTTTGTAACATACACTCAATAATCTGCATCATAAACGACTGAGTTGATAGTTGTAACCTAGAAACCCAGCGTTATTTAGCCTCTTATTTCGCTCGTTGGCGTCACTCATTGTTATATCCGTCAATATATCTTAAGTACTACAGGTCCAAAGTCGACAGTCAATGTACCAAATTAAAGCTTAAATCATTTTATATATAATCTCACTCGATAGATAAGTATTTTTGCTGTTATTGGAAATTGTTACGAAAAAATGTTAGTGACAGAACAGATTTTCAGATTTTTCACGGCACCATATTTGAGTAATGTGTACATATCATACACCAATCGAACGGTCAGACTCAGGATCACGAAGATGTACACTAAAATGTAGGACTAAGGAATTAAAGCCAAAAAAACAAGATATTCCAAACTTCCTCATCGATGACAAAACCGCTGCCTCTCGAAGCCTGAAGAGCCCACAAGCGGCTCACACACAAAGTTAGCACAGCAGCGCTTAGCTTAGATAGTCCCCTTCAAAACGAGACTAAATCTGAGTCACAATTCTCCGTCAAACCGTTCGTGAGTAATCCTCATGCTTGTGTCAAGAGTACTGGCCGAAAAAAAAAACTTGAAAACAATAGTACACATTTTCAAAAAATAATTAAAATATGATCCCCGTGGACCCATGTCACTGCAGCGTAGCTTAGGCGCTCAGTTTTCCAACGACATGTCAATCAAATCTGTAGACCAATCAGGGGCAGAGTTATGGCGATGTGCACCCAAGGAGGTGGGACAAACACGCAGCAGGGTTCATGTTTTCAGCGCCTAACAGACCCAGACACCGCGAGAGAGACTCAAACGGTTCTGTTTGACAGCCACAAGCTCCACAAACAATAATCAAGTCAATAAACATGTTTCAAAGCTTAGATGTGTTTTACTAGTTACATTTCCCCCACTGAGGGCATTTAAATGCAGTAGGGGTCTGGGGGAGGTTGCCTTGCTCTACAGCCAATCAGAGTGCAGCTCTCGCCTTTTAACACATCAGTCATTTAAAGGAACACTACCCAGTGAGAAACAAGTGTAAAACATCAGAAATAAACTCAGTACATCAGAATAAAACACACCATAACTAAGGGTTTTTACTGTTTGGTGAGGGGCAAATGGCCACTTGGTGAGGGACAGGAGACGAGTTTCTCATAGAAAGTAAAGAAAAACACTAAGATGTTGACATTAGGTCCAGACAAGATATATACACTGTATTTTTGCAGTAAAAGTAATAATTTTCCTTATGGAGAGCTTGGGGTCTAAAGAGACACTTCGAGAGGCCATCTGTCCACTGTCTGCTCCAGCTGCAATAACTTCAAATCAGTAGGAGGTATCAACACATCTTCCATACCGTGGAAAAACTACACGTTTAGCTTCCTTCCGCGGATATTATCTCTTTATTTTCAGAGTGTCTCAGAAATCTGAAAGACTCACTGAAGATACAATATAACAGACTATTAATATCCTGAAGATGAAGACATTTTACCGTGGAGATTTTTTGTAAAGGCCCTGTGAACAGAGCATGTGATATGACAGAATTTGGAAACATGAACTGTGGGGATACAGTCGTGTGAAAGTTAGGACATCCCATGAAAGCCTTTGTGTTTTTAAACATATTTATATTTGACTTTCATTTGAACAGCACTGAGAGATAGAGCTTATGCAAATAAAATTGAAGAAATTACTTATAAACCTAGGTTGTACAATGTAATTGTCATTGACAGAGAGGATTTGGCAAATTTTTCATGGGCGCAACCCACACACTCAGCTCTACTGCTCCACCCACAAACGCATCATCATCATTTTCTTTTCCACTTCTCCATTTCAGGGTCGCGGTGGCAACAGGGCGAGCAAAGAAGCCCAGACGTCTCTGTCCCTTGCAACATCCACCAATTCCTCCTAGGGGATCCCAAGGCGTTCCCAGGACAGCTGGGAGACATATTATTATCTACCCCGGGGCCTCCTTCCAGTTGGACATGCCTGGTATACCTCCAGTGGGAGGCGTCCAGGAGGCATCCTGATAAAATGCCCAAACCACCTCAAATGACTTCTCTCAATGCGAAGGAGCAGTGACTCTACTCCGAGCTCCTCCCTAGTCACTGAGCTCCTCACCCGATCACGGAGAGTACGCCCAGTGACCCGTCGGAGAAAGCTCATTTCGGCCGCTTGTATCCACTATCTTGTTCTTTCAGTCATTACCCAGAGCTCATGACCATAGGTGAGAGTGGGGATGTAGACTGACCGGTAAATTGAGAGCTTTGTTTTATGGTTCAGCTCTCCTCACCACAACGGTGCGGTACAGTGACTGCATTACTGCAGACACTGCACCTATCCTACGGTCAATCTCACCGTCCCTCTTCCACTCACTTGTGAACAAGAACCCGAGATACTTGAACTCCTTCACTTGGGGCAGGTTCTCACCCCTTACCTGAAGGGAGCATGCCATCTGTTTCCGGGAGATAACCATGGCCTCAGACTTGGAGGTGCTGATCCGCATACCGACCGCTTCACAGTCAGCTGCAAACTGCTCAAGTGAACGCTGGAGGCCTCCGTGCGAAGAAGCCAGAAGAACAACATCGTCAGCAAAAAGCAGAGATGCCGCCTCCTGAGCTCCTCGACGGAAGCCCTCCTGCCCCAGGCTACGCCATGCCACCCTGTCCATGAATATCAGGAACAGGAGTGGAGATAAGGCACAGCCCTGACGGAGTCCAATGCCCACACTGAACAAGCTTGACTTACTACCAAGGATGCAAAAACAACTCACACTCTGAGAGTACAAGGACCGTACGGCTCACCAGAGCGACCCTGGCACCCCATACTCCCGGAGCACCTCCCACAGAATCTCTCGGGGAACATGGTCATATGCCTTCTCCAAATCCACAAAGCATGTGTAGAGTGGAGTAGCAAATTCCCACGCCCTCTCAATCATCTGTGCAAAGGTAAAGAGTAGGTCCATAGTTCCACAGCCAGGACGAAATCCGCATTGTTCCTCCAAAATCCTAGGTTCGACTATCGGACAGATTCTCCTTTCCAGCACCTTGGCATCGACTTTCCCCAGGAGGCTGAGAAGTGTAATGCCACGATAATTGGCACACTTTCTCCGGTCCCCTTTTTTGAAAATAGGAACCACCACCCCGGTTTGCCAATCCAAAGGCACCGTTCCCGAGGTCCATGCAATATTGTATAGGCGTGTCATCCAAGACAGCCCCACAGTATCGAATGCCTTCAGTAACTCTGGGTGAATCTCATCCACGCCTGGAGCTTTGCCACTGCAAAGCTTTTTCACCACCTCAGTGACTTCAGCCAAGGAAATGGAATCTGACCCCCCAGACACTTCTGGCCCTACCTCCTGCACAAGAGGCATATCTCTCGGGTTAAGGAGTTCCTCAAAGTGCTCCTTCCAACGCCCAACAATTCGCTCAGTCGAGTTTAGAGTTTCACCATCCTTACTGAGCACAGCTTGGACAGTGTCCCCCCTCCCTCTCCTGAGCTGACGGAGTGTTTTGCAGAACCTCTTTGAGGCCACCCGGAAGTCATTCTCCATGGCCTCTCCAAACTCCTCCCATGCTCTGGATTTTGTTTCAGAAACTGCCACAGCTGCAGCCTTTTTCGCCTGAATCGGCACCCACTTTTTCACCCATCTGCAGAATCGGAAGTTCCCCGAACTAGCCAATCTCAAAAAGCGTCCTTCTTCCGCTTGACAGCTTCCCTCACCCCCGCTTTCCACCAACGGGTTCTTGGGTTGCCGCCATAACAGGCACCGACAAGCTTTTGACCACAGCTACATGCAGCCGCTTCCACGATGGAGGTCCGGTACAGTGTCCATTCACAGTACAGACTCCATTCCCCCTACCTCCTCCGGAACATGTGAGAAGTTCTCTCGGAGGTGAGAGTTGAAATCCATCCGGACAGAGTCATCTGCCAGCTTTTCCCAGCACACCCTCACTATATGTTTGGGTTTACCAGGTCTGTCCAGCAGCTTTCCCCGCCATCGGATCCAACTCACCACCAGATGGTGATCGGTTGACAGCTCAGCCCCTCCTTACCCGAGTGTCCAAAACATACTGCCTCAGGTCAGAAGACACAACCACAAAGTCAATCATTGAGTGCTCTGGTACCAAGTGCACTTATGAGCAATCTTATGTTCGAACATGGTGTTTGTTATGGACAAACCATGGCTAGCACAGAAGTCCAACAACATCACACCACTCGGGTTTAGATCAGGCAGTCCGTTCCTCCCAATCACTCCTCTCCAGGTTTCCCAGTCATTGCCAACGTGAGCACTGAAGTCCCCCAGTAAAACAATAGAGTCAGTGCATGGAATCCCCTCTAGAACTCCCCTCACTGTCTCCAAGGAGGCCGAATACTCTGAGCTGCTGTTCGGTGCATACGCACACACAACAGTCAAAGTTTTCCTTTCTGCAAGCCGGAGCCGCATTGAGGCGACCCTCTCATTTACTGGGCTAAACTCCAGCTGTACAGGAGCCAGCCGGGGACTTGTGAGTATCCCCACACCCGCCCGGCGCCTCTCACCCTGTGCAACTCCTGAGTAGGAGAGAGACCAACCCCTATCGAGGAGTTTGGTTCCAGAGCCTACACTGTGTGTAGAGGTGAGCCCAACTATATCTAGCTGGTATCTCTCAACCTCACGCACCAGCTCTGGCTCTTTCCCCCCCAGTGAGGTTATGTTCCACGTACCAAGAACCACTGACAAGTTCCACGACGCCAGGGGCCCCTTCGCCCCCGCTCTGTGCCCGATGGGCATAGCACCGCACCCCTACTCTGGATCTTGCGGGTGGTGAGCCCACATGATCCTCCCACGTTTCCGTTTCGGGCTGAGCCTGGCCGGGTTGTGTGGGCTGCCCGGCCACCAGGCGCTCGCCATCGGACAATACCCCCAGGCCTGGCTCCAGGGGTAGGTCCCGGTAACCCTTTCCCGGGCAGGGTACACTGAATTTTAATGGATGTACTCATAGGAATGCTTTTGGATTATGTTTGTCTGGATCTTCACTCCAGACCTGTTCGCCATGGGAGACCCTACTGGGAGCTAACAGCTCCCAACGACATAGCCCTGGAGGTCATGAGACCACACAAGCCCTTCCGCCACGACAAGGCCCTGATCCACAAACACATGTCCCTTACAAATGTGGCACCATTGAAAAGGGAAATTAACAGGTTTTCAATGATATAAGATTTATTGCCAAGAAGCATTGTTACAACAAGTAAATAATCTACAAACACAAATTTCTATATAAATGTTTATAATACTAGAAATAACCAGACATTGTTAATATACACACACAGACATTCAGTGTTTAAACAAACACAACTTTATGAATTAAACTCTGCACTTTGGGATATTATATTTGTACTACACCTTCTGTAAAATCAATTTCAGATTCTTGATAATCTAACATTTAAAAAATAAAAATGCCATAGGACATTTACTTCAAAGTTCATGTTTCCACATATTCTCTCATTATCACATGCTATATTCATAGGACCATGACAAAAATTTCCACAGTAAAATATCTTCATCTTCACGACATTAATAGTCTGTTATATTGTGTCGTCTTTCAGATTTCTGAGACACTTTGAAAATAAAGAGATAATATCCGCGGAAGGAAGCTAAACGTGTATTTTTCCACGGTATGGAGGTTTTGTTTGTATTTTGTAATTTTGTTGTATTTTGTATCTAGCGGCGACAGAATGAAACTAGTGCAGCATTTTAAAGTGAAAGAGAAAATCCAAATGAATCATTTGCTTATCCTTTGTATCCCGGATGTGTATCTGAATTTTTTGTAACTCGTATTTTGGCATCTGAATTTCATCTGTCGAATTTGAGCCACTACGAAATATATTGTTTGATTTTTTTTATCTGAATTTATTAACCTTAAATAATAACAGAGAAAAAAAGAGTCTTGAAAATTCACGGGTTCTATTCAAGAGCAATTATATTCAGATGCATAATTGTGAAGCTAAATATTCAGAGGTGGAAATCTGAAGACTTAAATTCAAAAGCAACAAAATTCAGATGCATAATTTCAGTTAAAAAAAAATAAATACTTCAGTGCTGCAAATTCAAAAGGTGGTAATATTTCAAAGTCTGATGAGACAGATTTGCTTCTATAGTATTCTTTTAAGTGTAAACCTTTAACTTGACTGGGCTTTGGTGGAGCTGCTGTCTTTACAAAAATATTTTTTGTGAACAACTATTTACTGATTATATACAGGTATCTGTAAAATACAAAGTCATAACGTCTGGTAAGAACATAAAACATCAATTCAGTCTGCCATAGATACTGCCGTGTTTAATGCATGAACATTTTAACAGGCTTTTTCAGTAGTCTTACTTTATGTTCATTAATAATCAGGTTTCCTCTGCTGCATAATGCTATTTCCACTGGTGCATCAGTAGCTTTTCAGTGTGATTAATGGAATATTGTAAAGGGGCATTCAATTAAAGTTTTTTCATTATTTTTGTCTTGAAATGACTCTCGCAGTCAGTAACTAAACACACCAGTGGTCATCAACAAGTCAATAGCGATCGACAGGTCGGTCTCCAAGACTGTGATGAATCATCGCGGCTTCAGTTATGGCATTTATAGCGTCATTCTCTATCCGACCGCAGTGGTTCGCTGGCTGGTTGAGCAGGGACATATAAAGTTGCGATCACACTGTGTTTGTGTCTGCGAGTTCTGACACGTGAATTCACACTGTTGGAAAGCAGATTTACAGTGAAAACATTTAAAATTCTGGGTCTGAGCATGTGCAGAGTTGCTGTACTATAGGTAGTAAAACTTTACAAAGCAATTGCAGACACAAGCATCACCACAGCCAATATTCAGCTTTTCATTAAAAGAAGTAAGTTAACAGTTTTATTCTATGTTATGGAGGCTATGGGGACATATACACATTTGATATTTTAAACAGCCTAAGCCTGGCATTTACATTGGTAGAGCTTTCATTTGTTCTGGTTTCAAAAGGTGAACTTAACGTACGTAAAAATGTTGGAGACCACTGCACTACACCCTCTCCCCGCATACACCGTGTGTGTATTCAGTCAAGAAAGCAATACAGACCAATAGCCAACGTTACAACATCAAAAGATGTGGGGGATCAAATCATACACTGACAGGGAGCTCTAAAGCACCACTGGTTAACTTTTTTTCCTCTATCTGTTTTATCATGATAATTAGTTACTTTTAATTATTTTATGTAGGTAACAGTCTATTTCACTATTACTACAGTTGTGTTCAAAATGATTCCAGTCCAATATGACTAACCAGATAATCACTGTTTTTGGTATAAATTATATTACCACATGACAAACAATGTAACAGTTGGTGCAGTAGATTCTTAGAAAAGCAACAGACTCAACATTCGTGATATCATGCTCTTGAGTCTGTGCATTTGCATAATTAATTGAAAGGGGTGTGTTCAAAATAATAGCAGCGTGGAGTTCAATTAGTGAGGTCAATCATTCTGTGAGGAAACAGATGTGAATCAGGTGTCCCTTATTTAAGGGTGAAGCCAGCACATGCTCTACATGCATTTCTCCTTGAAAGCTTGAGAACAATGGGTCGATCGAGACATTGTTCAGAAGAACAGCGAGCTTTGATTTAAAAGTTGATTGGAGAGGGTAAAACTTACAAAGAAGTGCAGACAATAATAGGCTGTTCAGCCAAAATGATCTCCAATGCTTTAAAATGGAGAGGAAAACCAGAGAGACGTGGAAGAAAACGGAAGACTACCATTCGAATGGATCGAAGAATAGTCAGAATGGCAAAGACAATGATCAGCTGAAGGATGATCAAAGACAGTCTCAGGTTACCTGTGAGTACTGTGACAGTTAGAAGACGCCTGTGTGAAGCTAATCTATTAGAAAGAAGTCCCCGCAAAATCCCATCGTTAAAAAAACAACAAAGAAAGACATGTACTGAAGCGGATACAATTTGCCAAAGAACACATCAACTGGCCTAAAGAGAAATGGAGAAACATATTGTAGACTGATGAAATTAAAATTGTTCTTTTTGGGTCCAAGGGCCGCAGACAGTTCGTCAGACGACCCCCAAACTCTGAATTCAAGCCACAGTACCCTCTGAAGACAGTGAAGCATGGTGGTGCAAGCATCATCATATGGGCATGTTTCTCTTACTATGGTGCTGGGCCTATTTACCGCGTACCAGGGATCATGGACCAGTTTGCATATATCAGAATACTTGAGCAGGTCATGTTGCCTTACGCTGAAGAGGAAATGCCCTTGAAATGGCTGTTTCAACAAGACAACGACCCTAAACACACTAGTAAACGAGCAAAATCTTGGTTCCAGTCCAACAAAATTCAGGTTATGGAGCGGCCAGCCCAATCTCCGGACCTTAATCTGATAGAAAACTTGTGGGGTGACATCAAAGATGCAGTTTCTGAGGCAAAACCAAGAAATGCAAATGAATTGTGGGATGTAGTCAAAGCATCCTGGACTGGAATACCAATTGACATGTGCCAGAAGTTGGTTGACTCTATGCAACACAGAAAAACTCTTCATGTGTTGATTTGGAAAACAGTATGCAATGTTCTCAATTCATGGAAATAAAAACTACTATTAAGATTTTGTGCTTAAGTAATGTTTTTGAACACACTGCTATTATTTTGAACACAAATGTACATAAGAAACATTTATCCAGGTAACAAAGGTTTTAATTCAGTATTGTAAAATGACAAACACAAAATATAATAAGAAAAAACAAAACAATTTGGTGTAAGCAATAATTAGCTGCTGGGATGTATACGTCCAAATCTGGGGCAGAGTAGGGGCTCAGCCGAAGATGGCAAATAGGTTCAGAGAGTGTCCTTGGTCTCTAAAGGCAGCTCCATGTGCAGCTTCAGCACAAGGTGTGCACCAAAGTATGGCTCAGAATGTTGGGTTTAGAATGTTTTGGTTCAAAGCTTCGGTCCAGAGCTTCACTTTGTGTTTGGTTTCAAATGTTCAAAGCTCAGTCTTGATCCTGACACGATCAACACAGTTCACCTGAGATTTCTCTCTCAACGTTTCTCTGATTTACTTCAACGATGACCTTCTTCAGACCGACGTTTCTCCAGCCTAGGATTGAGGACCGTCGCTTCATCGAGGGACCGACTGTTTTCTTCAGTCACGGTATGAACAAACTCATTTCTGTTCATGTCGACTGAAATGTTTTGTTAAAACTGAAAAGATAAAAACATCCTTATTACTAGAAACTTAGAAGTAGTTTAACTGTTACACGACGCAGTTTAAGGCCTTAAGTCAACTGAGAAAGATTTAAAGGGTACAACTGTGGTTTTTAAAAAGATGTTATTATTAATGCACAGGTTATGAATAAATATTTAAAAAATAACAAATTTAAGTATCACTGCTTTGTGGCCATTGAGAGCAGTCTGTACTCAAACCTGCTATAACTGTTCCTAGACCTGCCTTCTGCCTCAGCTGGGGTCCACTTTATGGCAGTCCAGCCAGTTTTCCATCGTTATGGCCCGGAGACCCACATCTATCCAGGTTTCCTCCGTCCTGTTGGTGGGTTTCACATCAGTTTTTCACTTCATTTTAATTATATCTGTTACCTGTCTGATCACTAAAGGTTTTATTGCTTATAGTTTATGTATTGTCTATAAATTGTTTATTTTCGACCCAGCCGTAGCACAGAGTCTCTTTGTGGCACCAGCAGATATTCATTTTAACGCCCCAACGTCTGCAGGTACGGAAAGGTGTAACTGAGAGTAACTGTAAGTTTAAACTGTACAAACTGTTTCAGACACACCTCTAGCAGACGAACTGAAAGCTGAGTGAAGCATTCACTGGCTACTTTGAAATTTGCAGGTATGCTCTACACCCCCTGTGCAGCTGGCTGGCTGCCCCTTCAACATCCCTCAGCTGTTAACATCTGGCAGCAGCAGCTCTTCAGCCGGTGTCTCCCCCAGCAGCACTGCAGTCAGCTCTTCAGCGTGGAGACAGGGAGGAAGAGGAACAGGGGGCTCTCTGAGGACGAAGAGGTATTCTCTGTGTTTGAACCCCCTTGCAGGAGACCCCGCCTCAGCTCCTCGGAAGACTCCACCACCTCTGACGCAGCTGTGGATGAGGAGGAAGACCTGCTCCTTCCTGACGAGGTTGTAGAGCTGTTGGATGAGGAACCAGGAATTTGGGAGCTGGCAGAAGAAATCATCAGTCTTCTGGATGAAGTTCCTGGTATCTGGGAAGAGGGCTTCTCTGCAGCTATTTGAATTCTTTCTACATTTTGTAAATATGTAAATATTGTGTAGATTTCTACATTTAGATTTAGTTAAGTTTCCTTTTAAGTAGGTAAGTATGATTGATGAATGTATTCCATTTTACCATCATTGTAATTTTGACACAATGTAAATGGATATTTCAGTAATAATAATTATTCCCTCCTTGTTTCTACACTCACTGTCCATTCTCTCAGCTCCACTGACCACACAGGAGCACTTTGTAGTTCTACAATTACAGACTGTAGTTCACCCGTTACTCTGCATACTTTGTTTGCCCCTTTCACATGATTGTTCAATGGTCAGGACTCCTGCAAGACAACACCAGGGCATAGAGCACTCCTGAAACACCAGAGCACTCCTGCTGGACACCATACTCCTCGCAGAAAGCAGGAGTCCTTCATCAGTGGACACAAGACACTGCCCAAAGGAAGCTGTTTGCGTTTGGTTTGGGGTTTATCTTCAGTCCAGCAGTGACGATGAGGGCTTTAAAAACTCCAGCAGCCCTGCTGTGTCTGATCCACACTAACACCACCGCTATGTCAGTGTCGCTGCAGCACTGAGAATGCTCTGGTGTGGTCCTGCGGGAGCCATGACCGTTGTAGAATCAGGTGATCGGGGCAAACAAAGTATGCAGAGCAACACATGGACTACAGTCTGTAATTGTCGAACTACAAAGTGCTCCTGTGTGGTCAGTGGAGCTGAGAGAATGGACAGTGAGTGTAGAAAAAAACAGGAGGTCATAATGTTCTGATTAGACCTCTGATATGATTATTACTGAAATGAATGAATAAATAGGTTTAATGTTTGTCTTCACACAGGTCTTTGTAAGTATTTCATTAGTGTAAATAATCCTCTAAATAATCCGGTGTCGACCCGAGGAGGACGGGTTCCCCCTATGAGTCTTGGTTCCTTCCAAGGTTTCTTCCTCATGAGCTGAGGGAGTTTTTCCTTGCCACTGTCGCCTTTGGCTTGCTCATAGGAGGCTTGGACCCGGACAACTTTCTGTTGGTGAAAAGCGCTATAGAAATAACATTTCAGTGATTGATAATTGTGGTATTACATTTATAAGTTTCCTTTCTGAGTTTCTGCATTTAGATTTAAATAAGTTTCTTTTAAAGTATTTTAATATATCATTAACTCGGTTAAGTTTCCTTTTAAAGTTTTTCATTTAGATTTAGGTTAAGGTTAAGTTCTATTTAATTAAAATTACTTTAGACTTTTATTCTGTGTGGTCTCTCTTTTATTTCTTATGTGTAACACTCTGCCTAATTACCTATGAAATAAAGGCCCTGGGTCCCAATGACAAGGGTACTGTACAGTGTATTATTAAAATTTGTTTTATATAAATGAAGTAGACTTGGGGCGGCACTGTGGTGCAGCAGGTAGTGTCGCAGTCACACAGCTCCAGGGGCCTGGAGGTTGTGGGTTTGATTCCCGCTCCAGGTGACTGTGAGGAGTTGGTGTGTTCTCCCCATGTCCGTTTCCTCCAGGTGCTCTGGTTTCCTCCCACAGTCCAAAGACACACGTTGGTAGGTGGATTGGCGACTCAAAAGTGTCCTTAGGTGTGAGCGAGTGTGTGTCGGTGTTGCCCTGTGAAGGACTGGCAGGGTGTTCCTGCCTTGCGCCCAATGATTCCAGGTAGGCTCTGGACCCACCACGATAAATGAATTTTTTTTCTTCACAAAACCCAAATAAATTTCAGTTAATCCTAAAGTATATAAATCAAAAAAAAAAAAAAAAAAAAAAATATATATATATATATAGATAGATAGTAGATTAGTCAAATGAGAACACCAAAGCCTCAAAAAACACATTTTTAGCTGTATCAAATTTTACTCTGAAAGTTATATGAATTAGACGTGGATATCAGAGTATTAAATAGAAAAGTAAATATTCACTTGAATGAATACTATTGTCCCAATATCTTAAGGTATTGTATTGTGGCGTGGTGGACGAGGAAGGAGGCTTAGAAGGATTCAGCCTAATGCAGAACGTTCTCTTTCAGTGAATAACGTTAACACGTATTCCACCTGAATAAATACTTCCCTTACACAGACAGAGTGGCTGACAACACCAAACCATTACCACAACACGAAAATGGTAAGTCACATAATTAATCAAATTAACCACATATAACAACAAAAGCTAAAACGACGATGCACAAAACCCACATAAACCACTACATAAACTGAAACACTCAAACAATTATTACAATAAAACACGACTATTTACAACCCGGGTGTTCATGGGTAGTGACGATGTATGTAGCCCACCTAATCCACATAGTGGCCGATGCCACATACCCCCCTCCCCGCCAACACCAAAAGTTCAGCCGTCCCCGGCGACCAAATTACCCACATGGGCCCAAAGCAAAGTAGTGATCGACCGATATATCGACCAATATATGGCATTTTTTATAAAATCGGCATCGCCCAATATATTAGAGCAAGAGGCCAATATTTACACAATGCACACAGGCAATACTGTGGGCAGCTCCATCATTCTGGCTGTTAGAGCGCCCCTTGCGTCCATTTTGCCATCTTACAGACAGACATCATTGAGCACAAGTACAGGAGTACAAGCCTCCAACCTGTAGCTGCATGCCGTCTCAGAATAAATGGTATGAATTATAATCTCTTCTTCAGCTCTCACTATTTGGTACTGGCTGCTCTTTGTAACATAGACTCAATAATCTGCATCATAAACGACTGAGTTGATAGTTGTAACCTAGAAACCCAGCGTTATTTAGCCTCTTATTTCACTCATTGGTGTCACTCATTGTTATATCCGACAATGAGACTAAATCTGAGTCAAGCTTCTCCGTCAAACCATTCGTGAGTAATCCTCATGTTTGTGTCAAGAAAACTTGAAAACAATAGTACACGTTTTCAAAAAATAATTAAAATATGATCCCCGTGGACCCATGTCACTGCAGCGAAGCTTAGGCGCTCAGTTTTCCAACGACATGTCAATCAAATCTGTAGACCAATCAGGGGCAGAGTTATGGCGATGTGCACCCTAGGAGGTGGGACAAACACGCAGCAGGGCTCATGTTTTCAGCGCCTAACAGACCCAGACACCGCGAGAGAGACTCAAACGGTTCTGTTTGACAGCCACAAGCTCCACAAACATCAATCAAGTCAATAAACATGTTTCAAAGCTTAGAAGTCTTTTACTAGTTACATTTCCCCCACTGAGGACATTTAAATGCAGCAGGGGGTGTGGGGGAGGTTGCCTTGCTCTACAGCCAATCAGAGTGCAGCTCTCGCCTTTAAACACATCAGTCATTTAAAGGAACACTACCCAGTGAGAAACAAGTGTAAAACATCAGAAATAAACTCAGTACATCAGAATAAAACACACCATAACTAAGGGTTTTTACTGTTTGGTGAGGGGCAAATGGCCACTTGGTGAGGGACAGGAGACGAGTTTCTCATAGAAAGTAAAGAAAAACACTAAGATGTTGACATTAGTTCTAGACAAGATATATACACTGTATTTTTGCAGTAAAAGTAATCATTTTCCTTATGGAGAGCTTGGGGTCTAAAGAGACACTTCGAGAGGCCATCTGTCCACTGTCTGCTCCAGCTTTAAAAACTTCAAATCAGTAGGAGGTATCAACTCCAAATTTTACCTGATAAAAGTAGACCCCTGGAGACACAATTTTAAAAAGAAAAAAAGGTAATGGGAACTCTTCAGTTTATAGTCACTAATATTTTTTTTTTTCAAATATAAGACAAGTGCTTACATTTCTTGTGGTTTTCATAAGCTTTTGACCACTTCATATATATTTCAGGATCTCTAAATCGTTTCTTTTACAAATTTGAAGGGTTTTCTGTAAAAATAAATCATAATAATGCCTCTAGTTTATTCACTGCCTGAGGAATGGAAATATCGACTTTACATATCGGCCATCGGCCACTACTGCTGTCTAAAAATCGGCATCGGCCATCAAAAGACCCATATCGGCCGATCACTAAAACAAAGTCCCGCATGTGACTCGGAGGCCTCCGCACCCGTTGCGGTCTAGCCAACACAGTCCTGGGAGAAACTGAGGTGGATGGAGGCGCTGGAGAATCCAGATTAGTGCAGAGCCCGAGAGTCTTGGCCTGTAAGGGGCCAAGCGGTTGCGATGCACAACGAGTCGCTGACAGCCCCAGCAAACCCTGTAACCCACCTCTCCCAAACGTGAAAGCACAGAGCAGGGTCCCACCCAGGCCAACTGCAGTTTCGGACACAGTCATTTCTTTCGCTGTGGGTTGTACAACACGTTCGAACCCACAGATAGAGGCTCACCATAGCAGCGCATGTCATACGCTCGCTTCTGTTTTGTTCCCGCCCCGGTCTGGTTCGATCTGGCCAGTTCGTAAACTCCATGCATTTGTGACAATAGTTCAGAAACAAAAACAGGTCAGGGCTCCATGTCCCCACGCTCGTTCAGAGGTGCGCCGAAAACCAAGTCCACTGGTGTCTGTAACTCGCAACTGAACAAGAGCATGAACGGTGTAAATCCAGTAGTTTCCTGAACCGCAGGGTGGCATGCCAACAAAACAATTTGCAAAGGTTTGTCCCAATTATGCTGCTGTCCTTGAGTAATCATGGCCAGTTGTGTTGCCAAAGTCCGGTTAAAAACGTTTGACAAGTCCGTCACTTTGCGGGTGAAGAGGGGTCATCCTGGTCTTATGGATGCCCAACAAGCAGCAAACCTCACTCAAGACCTCAGATTCAAAGTTGCGACCTTGGTCGCTGTGCAGTTCCTCTGGTACCCCGAACCGGCAGAAAAACTCCCTCACAAGCACGCCAGCTGTTGTAACTGCGCTCTGGTCGGGCACAGCATAAGCCTCAGGCCACTTGGTAAAATAATCCATAGCGACAAGCACATAGCGGTTACCCAAGTCGGTCAATGGAAAGGGACCCAGTTTGTCCACAGCCACCCGCTCCATTGGACTGCTGGACTGCAACGGGTGAGGTGGTGCCCGCGCTTGTCTCGATGGTCCTTTCTTTGCCGCACAAACATCGCAAACGTACATGTCCCACGTCTGAGCGGCAGCTGGGAGAGTAGAAACGTTGCCACAAACGCTTTATAGTCTTTATTATTCCAAAATGTCCGGATCTGGGCGAACCGTGAACAGCCCGTAAAATCGTATATCGCAGAGCTCGCAGAACCACAGTTTGTGTAACTTTACGCCCATTAGACGGGTCTTCCCATACAAAACCTCTAAACCAAGTTCACGGCTCTGAACAAGTACACATGAATTGTTACCAATCTGAACAGTGGGCCCACCACACATGTGCGCGCACACACACTCAGCAAATGTAAACGGACAAAAACGTTGCAGGCCTGAATCGTAGCTTGTGTACAGTGAGGCTCAAAACATCAAAAGCCACTTCAGTTGCTTAATGCAACCAAACAACACTTTAGTTGGTGCGCGCTCAGTACTCATGACCTCTCTAGGGACATTTCTGGGTCTCTGGTGCTAGTAGGATGATGTGGAACCAGTCCTAGAGCAGCAAAGGGAAAAACCGAGGCCCATGGAGTGGTGAAAAGTCCGAACAGGTAAATACAGCTCTCAATTTGACATCTCTAGCTCTGTGTAGCTCACTGAGCTCTGGGGAAAAACTATGGAATCAGATTTGTGCCAAAAAGAATCGCACAAACAAATTCATCTCAAACGTAAAACTTAGAATTTTCAAACAAAATATCCAGCTCTGACCATGTGCTCCATGGTTTTAGTTCGTGAGCTATGAGTGGAGCCTTCCCATTGGCTAATGAGTTTTTGAGTGACAACTCAGTGCCCAAGGCATTCGTTGCAGCTCAGTAGTGGAGAGACAGGAAATATTTCAACATTAAAGAGTTAGTAATTTTACACAAACACGAATTCTCTTTGTACTTTACTGTTTAAAAACTATGAAATACCTGCAAACTCTGACAATAAATGTAGATATTGAGGTAATGTTCTGTCTAAATCAAAACATTAAAGATTTTACTGTGAGTATAAACCTGTTTGTCCCTCATTACCAGATACTGATCTGAGGTAAATGCACACCGATGTCTGTTTACTCAGTGTGAAACAGAATAAATGAGCGTTTATTTCTTTATTTGTAAAATATTATTAATGAGTGCTTGATTTTCTTTTCAGAAACCTATCGTGTACTAACACAGAGGGTCTTCCCTTTCCCGTAATCACTGTTAGACGGTTTAAATGCTCAAATGTTCTTTTGAAGATCACAGTTAATCTGTTTTTAACAAATGCCTTATGTGCATTTTGTTACAGGTCTCAGAGAAAAGAGAAACATCACAGACAAGAGTGTTCCTGTTCCTTTAATGACTACAAATTTAATAATGTTGTATCAAACTTCTGCAAATTCCACTGTCATTTTTGGATTTTGAGAGGAAATGTGAATAATTATTAATAATAACAATGATTATTAATACTGATATTTATAAACAAGAAGTCAAAATGTTCTAACACTATACAGTTCAAGCAAAAGAACTATCTGTTTAAATATTATGAAAGAGGAAATTATATCAGAGCTATTCAGCGTGTAAATGCGTTATATTCTTCAAAAGCGGAATCCCAAAGCCGAATACACACGCTTCCTGCACACAGAGTCGTGAAACAACGTCCAGGGCACTGAGTTGTCACTCAAAAACTCATTAGCCAATGGGAAGGCACCACTGAGAAGTCCCGCCCACGCGAGAGCTTTGTGCCAAAACTGCTCGCAAAACTCGGGGATCAGGCGCAGAACTCAGAGCTCACGAACTAAAACCATGGAGCACAAAGGTCAGAGCTGGATATTTTGTTTGAAAATTATAAGTTTTACGTTTGAGATGAATTTTTTTTGTGCGATTCTTTTTGGCACAAATCTGATTCCATAGAAAACGGGCCGTGTCCTTTTCCCGTGCTTAAAAATGTCTCACAAGTGGTCTAACTGTCCATTAGCCACATTTTGGCGGCATTTTAGGCACGAAAACTAGATTTGTTTTCGCCGTATTGCTGAATCAGCGTGGCTCTCTCTCTCTCTCCTTGCTCACCCCACAGCTCTTAGCCCCGCCCACTCCTAGACTCTTAATTGATAGGCAGCATCCAATCGCCGAGCACAGACAACAAATAAAAATATCTCGACAGAAATCAGTGAAAAGTAAGATGTGAGAACATGAGCTGTTACACCAAATAACATGAACTTTCTAGAATTTACTGTACAAATTATACATTTTAAAACAACTTTAATAACGGGGAAATTCAACCAGGTTACACGTGTGTTACATTGTGCTGCGGTGTGTAATTAAACAACAGGCTTCTCAGTCATTTCTGGATCTCTACATTAAACGTCAGGCTAAAGACAGTTACTTAATATTTTATATATTTACTATTCAGCTGAAATAATTTCTCCATTAAATTTGTATTTATTTCCATATAAGAACATATTACAGATCATTTATTATCATCATTATTTATTATCTTTTTTTTAATCAAGCGCCAGTTAAAGCTAATTAGAATGTACTTTGAAATATTACCACCTTTGAATTTGCAGCACTGAATTGTTTTGCACTGAAATTTTGAATCTGAATTTTGTTGCTTTTGAATTTAAGTCTTCAGATTTCCACCTCTGAATATTTTGCTTCACAATTATGAATCTGAATATAATTGCTCTTGAATTGAACTCGTGAATTTTCAAGAACACGTTTTCACTGTTATTATTCAAGGTTAATGAATTCAGATAAAAAAAAAATTAAAAAAATATAATTTGTAGTTGCTCAAATTCGACAGATGAAATTCAGATGCCAAAATACGAGTGAAAAACTTCAGATACACATCCGGGATACAAAGGATAAGCAATTGATTCATTTGGATTTTCTCTTTCACTTTAAAATGCTGCACTAGTTTCATTCTGTCGCCGCTAGATGGTGAAATAAAAACACATCTTCCATACCGTGGAAAAACTACACGTTTAGCTTCCTTCCGTGGATATTATCTCTTTATTTTCAGAGTGTCTCAGAAATCTGAAAGACTCACTGAAGATACAATATAACAGACTATTGATATCCTGAATATGAAGACATTTTACTGTGGATGTCATGAAGTGTGGGGATACAGTCGTGTGAAGGTAGGACACCCCATGAAAGCCTTTGTGTTTTTAAACATATTTAAACATATGTACATTTGACTTTCATTTGAACAGCACTGAGAGATAGAGCTTATGCAAATAAAATTGAAGAAATTACTTATAAACATAGGTTGAACAATGTAATTGTCATTGACAGAGGATTTGGCAAATTTTTCATGGGCGCAACCCACACACTCAGCTCTACTGCTCCTCCCACAAACGCATGTTCCTTACAAATGTGGCACCATTGAAAAGGGAAATTAACAGGTTTTCAATGATATAAGATTTATTGCCAAGAAGCATTGTTACAACAAGTAAATAATCTACAAACACAAATTTCTATATAAATGTTTACAATACTAGAAATAACCAGACATTGTTAATATACACACACCAACATTCAGTGTTTAAACAAACACAACTTTATGAATTAAACTCTGCACTTTGGGATATTATATTTGTACTACACCTTCTGTAAAATCAATTTCAGATTCTTGATACTCTAACATTTAAAAAATAAAAATGCCATAGGACACATACTCCACAGTTCATGTTTCCACATATTCTCTCATTATCACATGCTATATTCACAGGACCATGACAAAAATCTCCACAGTAAAATGTCTTCATCTTCAGGATATCAATAGTCTGTTATATTGTATCTTCAGTGAGTCTTTCAGATTTCTGAGACACTTTGAAAATAAAGAGATAATATCCGCGGAAGGAAGCTAAACGTGTAGTTTTTCCACGGTATGGAAGATGTGTTTTTATTTCACCATCTAGCGGCGACAGAATGAAACTAGTGCAGAATTTTAAAGAGTAAGAGAAAATCCAAATGAATCATTTGCTTATTCTTTGTATCCCGGATGTGTATCTGAATTTTTTGTAACTCGTATTTTGGCATCTGAATTTTATCTGTCGAATTTGAGCCACTACGAAATATATTGTTTGATTTTTTTTATCTGAATTTATTAACCTTAAATAATAACAGAGAAAAAAAGAGTCTTGAAAATTCACGGGTTCTATTCAAGAGCAATTATATTCAGATGCATAATTGTGAAGCAAAATATTCAGAGGTGGAAATCTGAAGACTTAAGCATTCAAAAGCAACAAAATTCAGATGCATAATTTCAGTGCAAAAAAAAAAAATAATAATTCAGTGCTGCAAATTCAAAAGGTGGTAATATTTCAAAGTCTGATGAGACAGATTTGCTTCTATAGTATTCTTTTAAGTGTAAAACTTTAACTTGACTGGGCTTTGGTGGAGCTGCTGTCTTTACAAAAATATTTTTTGTGAACAACTATTTACTGATTATATGCAGGTATCTGTAAAATACACAGTCATAACGTCTGGTAAGAACATAAACATCAATTCAGTCTGCCCTAAATACTGCCGTGTTTAATGCATGAACATTTTAACAGGCTTTTTCAGTAGTCTTACTTTACGTTCATTAATAATCAGGTTCCTCTGCTGCATAATGCTATTTCCACTGGTGCATCAGTAGCTTTTCAGTGTGATTAATTAAATATTGTAAAGGGGCATTCAATTAAAGTTTTTTCATTATTTTTGTCTTGAAATGACTCTCGCAGTCAGTAGCTAAACACACCAGTGGTCATCAACAAGTCAATAGCGATCGACAGGTCGGTCTCCAAGACTGTGATGAATCATTGCAGCTTCAGTTATGGCATTTATAGCGTCATTCTCTATCCGACCGCAGTGGTTCGCTGGCTAGTTGAGCAGGGACATATACAGCTGCGATCACACTGTATTTGTGTCTGACACGTGAATTCACACTGTTGGAAAACAGATTTACAGTGAAAACATTTAAAATTGTGGGTCTGAGCATGTGCAGAGTTGCTGTAGTATAGGAAGTAAAACTTTACAAAGCAATTGCAGACACAAGCACCACCACAGCCAATATTCAGCTTTTCATTAAAAGAAGTAAGTTAACAGTTTTATTCTATGTTATGGAGGCTATGGGGACATATACAGATTTGTTATTTTAAACATTTTGCATTGGTAGAGCTTTCATTTGTTCTGGTTTCAAAAGGTGAACTTAACGTACGTAAAAAGGTTGGAGACCACTGCACTACACCCTCTCCCCGCATACACCGTGTGTGTATTCAGTCAAGAAAGCAATACAGACCCATAGCCAACGGAGTCAAAAGATGTGGGGGGATCAAATCATACACTGACAGGGAGCTCTAAAGCACCACTGGTTAACTTTTTTTCCTCTATCTGTTTTATCATGATAATTAGTTACTTTTAATTATTTTATGTAGGTAACAGTCTATTTCACTATTACTACAGTTGTGTTCAAAATGATTCCAGTCCAATATGACTAACCAGATAATCACTGTTTTTGGTATAAATTATATTACCACATGACAAACAATGTAACAGTTGGTGCAGTAGATTCTTAGAAAAGCAACAGACTCAGCATTCGTGATATCATGCTCTTGAGTCTGTGCATTTGCATAATTAATTGAAAGGGGTGTGTTCAAAATAATAGCAGCGTGGAGTTCAATTAGTGAGGTCAATCATTCTGTGAGGAAACAGATGTGAATCAGGTGTCCCTTATTTAAGGGTGAAGCCAGCACATGATCTACATGCATTTCTCCTTGAAAGCTTGAGAAAAATGGGTCGATCGAGACATTGTTCAGAAGAACAGCGAGCTTTGATTTAAAAGTTGATTGGAGAGTGTAAAACTTACAAAGAAGTGCAGACAATAATAGGCTGTTCAGCCAAAATGATCTCCAATGCTTTAAAATGGAGAGGAAAACCAGAGAGACATGGAAGAAAACGGAAGACTACCATTCGAATGGATCGAAGAATAGTCAGAATGGCAAAGACAATTATCAGCTGAAGGATGATCAAAGACAGTCTCAGGTTACCTGTGAGTACTGTGACAGTTAGAAGACGCCTGTGTGAAGCTAATCTATTAGAAAGAAGTCCCCGCAAAATCCCATCGTTAAAAAAACAACAAAGAAAGACATGTACTGAAGCGGATACAATTTGCCAAAGAACACATCAACTGGCCTAAAGAGAAATGGAGAAACATATTGTAGACTGATGAAAGTAAAATTGTTCTTTTTGGGTCCAAGGGCCGCAGACAGTTCGTCAGACGACCCCCAAACTCTGAATTCAAGCCACAGTACCCTCTGAAGACAGTGAAGCATGGTGGTGCAAGCATCATCATATGGGCATGTTTCTCTTACTATGGTGCTGGGCCTATTTACCGCGTACCAGGGATCATGGACCAGTTTGCATATATCAGAATACTTGAGCAGGTCATGTTGCCTTACGCTGAAGAGGAAATGCCCTTGAAATGGCTGTTTCAACAAGACAACGACCCTAAACACACTAGTAAACGAGCAAAATCTTGGTTCCAGTCCAACAAAATTCAGGTTATGGAGCGGCCCTTAATCTGATAGAAAACTTGTGGGGTGACATCAAAGATGCAGTTTCTGAGGCAAAACCAAGAAATGCAAATGAATTGTGGGATGTAGTCAAAGCATCCTGGACTGGAATACCAATTGACACGTGCCAGAAGTTGGTTGACTCTATGCAACACAGAAAAACTCTTCATGTGTTGATTTGGAAAACAGTATGCAATGTTCTCAATTCATGGAAATAAAAACTACTATTAAGATTTTGTGCTTAAGTAATGTTTTTGAACACACTGCTATTATTTTGAACACAAATGTACATAAGAAACATTTATCCAGGTAACAAAGGTTTTAATTCAGTATTGTAAAATGACAAACACAAAATATAATAAGAAAAAACAAAACAATTTGGTGTAAGCAATAGTTAGCTGCTGGGATGTATACGTCCAAAACTGGGGCAGAGTAGGGGCTCAGCCGAAGATGGCAAATAGGTTCAGAGCATGTCCTTGGTCTCTAAAGGCAGCTCCATGTGCAGCTTCAGCACAAGGTGTGCACCAAAGTATGGCTCGGAATGTTGGCTTCAGAATGTTTTGGTTCAAAGCTTCGGTCCAGAGCTTCACTTTGTGTTTGGTTTCAAATGTTCAGAGCTCAGTCTTGATCCTGACACGATCAACACAGTTCACCTGAGATTTCTCTCTCAACGTTTCTCTGATTTACTTCAACGATGACCTTCTTCAGACCGACGTTTCTCCAGCCTAGGATTGAGGACCGTCGCTTCATCGAGGGACCGACTGTTTTCTTCAGTCACGGTATGAACAAACTCATTTCTGTTCATGTCGACTGAAATGTTTTGTTAAAACTGAAAAGATAAAAACATCCTTATTACTAGAAACTTAGAAGTAGTTTAACTGTTACACGACGCAGTTTAAGGCCTTAAGTCAACTGAGAAAGATTTAAAGGGTACAACAGTGGTTTTTAAAAAGATTTTTTTATTAATGCACAGGTTATGAATAAATATTTAAAAAATAACAAATTTAAGTATCACTGCTTTGTGGCCATTGAGAGCAGTCTGTACTCAAACCTGCTATAACTGTTCCTAGACCTGCCTTCTGCCTCAGCTGGGGTCCACTTTATGGCAGTCCAGCCAGTTTTCCATCGTTATGGCCCGGAGACACACATCTATCCAGGTTTCCTCCGTCCTGTTGGTGGGTTTCACAGCAGTTTTTCACCTCATTTTAATTATATCTGTTACCTGTCTGATCACTAAAGGTTTTATTGCTTAAAGTTTACGTATTGTCTATAAATCGGCCCAGCCGTAGCACAGAGTCTCTTTGTGGCACCAGCAGATATTCATTTTAACGCCCCAACGTCTGCAGGTACGGACAGGTGTAACTGAGAGTAACTGTAAGTTTAAACTGTACAAACTGTTTCACACACACCTCTAGCAGACGAACTGAAAGCTGAGTGAAGCATTCACTGGCTACTTTGAAATTTGCAGGTATGCTCTACACCCCCTGTGCAGCTGGCTGGCTGCCCCTTCAACATCCCTCAGCTGTTAACATCTGGCAGCAGCAGCTCTTCAGCCGGTGTCTCCCCCAGCAGCACTGCAGTCAGCTCTTCAGCGTGGAGACAGGGAGGAAGAGGAACAGGGGGCTCTCTGAGGACGAAGAGGTATTCTCTGTGTTTGAACCCCCTTGCAGGAGACCCCGCCTCAGCTCCTCGGAAGACTCCACCACCTCTGACGCAGCTGTGGATGAGGAGGAAGACCTGCTCCTTCCTGACGAGGTTGTAGAGCTGTTGGATGAGGAACCAGGAATTTGGGAGCTGGCAGAAGAAATCATCAGTCTTCTGGATGAAGTTCCTGGTATCTGGGAAGAGGGCTTCTCTGCAGCTATTTGAATTCTTTCTACATTTTGTAAATATGTAAATATTGTGTAGATTTCTACATTTAGATTTAGTTAAGTTTCCTTTTAAGTAGGTAAGTATGATTGATGAATGTATTCCATTTTACCATCATTGTAATTTTGACACAATGTAAATGGATATTTCAGTAATAATAATTATTCCCTCCTTGTTTCTACACTCACTGTCCATTCTCTCAGCTCCACTGACCACACAGGAGCACTTTGTAGTTCTACAATTACAGACTGTAGTTCACCCGTTACTCTGCATACTTTGTTTGCCCCTTTCACATGATTGTTCAATGGTCAGGACTCCTGCAAGACAACACCAGGGCATAGAGCACTCCTGAAACACCAGAGCACTCCTGCTGGACACCATACTCCTCGCAGAAAGCAGGAGTCCTTCATCAGTGGACACAAGACACTGCCCAAAGGAAGCTGTTTGCGTTTGGTTTGGGGTTTATCTTCAGTCCAGCAGTGACGATGAGGGCTTTAAAAACTCCAGCAGCCCTGCTGTGTCTGATCCACACTAACACACCACCGCTATGTCAGTGTCGCTGCAGCACTGAGAATGCTCTGGTGTGGTCCTGCGGGAGCCATGACCGTTGTAGAATCAGGTGAAAGGGGCAAACAAAGTATGCAGAGCAACACATGGACTACAGTCTGTAATTGTAGAACTACAAAGTGCTCCTGTGTGGTCAGTGGAGCTGAGAGAATGGACAGTGAGTGTAGAAAACAACAGGAGGTCATAATGTTCTGATTAGACCTCTGATATGATTATTACTGAAATGAATAAATAAATAGGTTTAATGTTTGTCTTCACACAGGTCTTTGTAAGTATTTCATTAGTGTAAATAATCCTCTAAATAATCCGGTGTCGACCCGAGGAGGACGGGTTCCCCCTATGAGTCTTGGTTCCTTCCAAGGTTTCTTCCTCATGAGCTGAGGGAGTTTTTCCTTGCCACTGTCGCCTTTGGCTTGCTCATAGGAGGCTTGGACCCGGACAACTTTCTGTTGGTGAAAAGCGCTATAGAAATAACATTTCAGTGATTGATAATTGTGGTATTACATTTATAAGTTTCCTTTCTGAGTTTCTGCATTTAGATTTAATTATGTAAGCTTCTTTTCAGGTATTTTAATATATCATTAACTCGGTTAAGTTTCCTTTTAAAGTTTTTCATTTAGATTTAGGTTAAGGTTAAGTTCTATTTAATTAAAATTACTTTAGACTTTTATTCTGTCTGGTCTCTCCTTTATTTCTTATGTGTAACACTCTGCCTAATTACCCATGAAATTAAGGCAGAGCCCTGGGTCCCAATGACAAGGGTACTGTACAGTGTATTTTTAAAATTTGTTTTATATAAATGAAGTAGACTTGGGGTGGCACAGTGGCACAGTAGGTAGTGTCGCAGTGTCTGCAGATTGTGGGTTCGATTCCCGCTCCGGGTGACTGTCTGTGAGAAGTTGGTGTGTTCTCCCCGTGTCCGTGTGGGTTTCCTCCGGGTGCTCCGGTTTCCTCCCACAGTCCAAAAACACACGTTCGTAGGTGGATTGGTGACTCAAAAGTGTCTGTAGGTGTGAGTGTGTGTCTGTGTTGCTCTGTTAAGGACTAGCGCCCCCTCCAGGGTGTATTCCCGCCTTGCGCCCAATGATTCCAGGTGGGCTCTGGACTCACCGCGACTCTGAACTGGATAAGCAGTTACAGATAATGAATGAGTGAATGAATGAAGATTACTGGTTGCTCTTTGTAACATACACTCAATAATCTGCATCATAAACGACTGAGTTGATAGTTGTAACCTAGAAACCCAGCACTATTTAGCCTCTTATTTCGCTCGTTGGCGTCACTCATTGTTATATCCGTCAATATATCTTAAGTACTACAGGTCCAAAGTCGACAGTCAATGTACCAAATTAAAGCTTAAATCATTTTATATATAATCTCACTCGATAGATAAGTATTTTTGCTGTTATTGGAAATTGTTATGAAAAAATGTTAGTGACAGAACAGATTTTCAGATTTTTCACGGCACCATATTTGAGTAATGTGTACATATCATACACCAATCTAACGGTCAGACACAGGATCACGAAGATGTACACTAAAATGTAGGACTAAGGAATTAAAGCCAAAAAAACAAGATATTCCAAACTTCCTCATCGATGACAAAACCGCTGCCTCTCGAAGCCTGAAGAGCCCATAAGCGGCTCACACACAAAGTTAGCACAGCAGCGCTTAGCTTAGATAGTCCCCTTCAAAACGAGACTAAATCTGAGTCACAATTCTCCGTCAAACCGTTCGTGAGTAATCCTCATGCTTGTGTCAAGAGTACTGGCCAAAAAAAAAAAAAAACTTGAAAACAATAGTACACATTTTCAAAAAATAATTAAAATATGATCCCCGTGGACCCATGTCACTGCAGCTTAGCTTAGGCGCTCAACAACGACATGTCAATCAAATCTGTAGACCAATCAGGGGCAGAGTTATGGCGATGTGCACCCACCAAGGAGGTGGGACAAACACGCAGCAGGGCTCATGTTTTCAACGCCTAACAGACCCAGACACCGCGAGAGAGACTCAAACGGTTCTGTTTGACAGCCACAAGCTCCACAAACAATAATCAAGTCAATAAACATGTTTCAAAGCTTAGATGTGTTTTACTAGTTACATTTCCCCCATTGAGGGCATTTAAATGCAGTAGGGGTCTGGGGGAGGTTGCCTTGCTCTACAGCCAATCAGAGTGCAGCTCTCGCCTTTTAACACATCAGTCATTTAAAGGAACACTACCCAGTGAGAAACAAGTGTAAAACATCAGAAATAAACTCAGTACATCAGAATAAAACACACCATAACTAAGGGTTTTTAGTGTTTGGTGAGGGGTAAACGGCCACTTGGTGAGGGACAGGAGACGAGTTTCTCATAGAAAGTAAGATTGGAGATTTTTTGTAAAGGCCCTGTGAACAGAGCATGTGATATGACAGAATGTGGAAACATGAACTGTGGGGATACAGTCGTGTGAAAGTTAGGACATCCCATGAAATCCTTTGTGTTTTTAAACATATTTACATTTGACTTTCATTTGAACAGCACTGAGAGATAGAGCTTATGCAAATAAAATTGAAGAAATTACTTATAAACCTAGGTTGTACAATGTAATTGTCATTGACAGAGAGGATTTGGCAAATTTTTCATGGGCGCAACCCACACACTCAGCTCTACTGCTCCTCCCACAAACGCATCATCATCATTTTCTTTTCCGCTTCTCCATTTCAGGGTCGCGGTGGCAACAGGGCGAGCAAAGAAGCCCAGACATCTCTGTCCCTTTGCAACATCCACCAATTCCTCCTAGGGGATCCCAAGGCGTTCCCAGGACAGCTGGGAGACATATTATCCCTCCAGCGTGTTCTGGGTCTACCCCGGGGCCTCCTTCGAGTTGGACATGCCTGGTATACCTCCAGTGAGAGGCGTCCAGGAGGCATCCTGATAAAATGCCCAAACCACCTCAAATGACTTCTCTCAATGCGAAGGAGCAGTGACTCTACTCCGAGCTCCTCCCTAGTCACTGAGCTCCTCACCCGAGCACAGAGAGTAAGCCCAGTGACCCGTCGGAGAAAGCTCATTTCGGCCGCTTGTATCCACTATCTTGTTCTTTCAGTCATTACCCAGAGCTCATGACCATAGGTGAGAGTGGGGACGTAGACTGACCGGTAAATTGAGAGCTTTGTTTTATGGTTCAGCTCTCTTCACCACAACGGTGCGGTACAGTGACCGCATTACTGCAGACACTGCACCTATCCTACGGTCAATCTCACCGTCCCTCATCCCATCACTCGTGAACAAGAACCCGAGATACTTGAACTCCTTCACTTGGGGCAGGTTCTCACCCCTTACCTGAAGGGAGCATGCCATCTGTTTCCGGGAGATAACCATGGCCTCAGACTTGGAGGTGCTGATCCGCATACCGACCGCTTCACACTCAGCTGCAAACTGCTCAAGTGAACGCTGGAGGCCTCCGTGCGAAGAAGCCAGAAGAACAACATCGTCAGCAAAAAGCAGAGATGCCGCCTCCTGAGCTCCTCGACGGAAGCCCTCCTGCCCCAGGCTACGCCACGCCACCCTGTCCATGAATATCAGGAACAGGAGTGGAGATAAGGCACAGCCCTGACGGAGTCCAATGCCCACACTGAACAAGCTTGACTTACTACCAAGGATGCAAAAACAACTCAAACTCTGAGAGTACAAGGACCGTACGGCTCACCAGAGCGACCCTGGCACCCCATACTCCCGGAGCACCTCCCACAGAATCTCTCGGGGAACATGGTCATATGCCTTCTCCAAATCCACAAAGCATGTGTAGAGTGGAGTAGCAAATTCCCACGCCCTCTCAATCATCTGTGCAAAGGTAAAGAGTTGGTCCATAGTTCCACAGCCAGGACGAAATCCGCATTGTTCCTCCAAAATCCTAAGTTCGACTATCGGACAGATTCTCCTTTCCAGCACCTTGGCATCGACTTTCCACGGGAGGCTGAGAAGTGTAATGCCACGATAATTGGCACACTTTCTCCGGTCCCCTTTTTTGAAAATAGGAATCACCACCCCGGTTTGCCAATCCAAAGGCACCGTTCCCGAGGTCCATGCAATATTGTATAGGCGTGTCATCCAAGACAGCCCCACAGTATCGAATGCCTTCAGTAACTCTGGGTGAATCTCATCCACTCCTGGAGCTTTGCCACTGCAAAGCTTTTTCACCACCTCAGTGACTTCAGCCAAGGAAATGGAATCTGACCCCCCAGACACTTCTGGCCCTACCTCCTGCACAGGAGGCATATCTCTCGGGTTAAGGAGTTCCTCAAAGTGCTCCTTCCAACGCCCAACAATTCGCTCAGTCGAGTTCAGAGTTTCACCATCCTTACTGAGCACAGCTTGGACAGTGTCCCCTCTCCCTCTCCTGAGCTGACGGAGTGTTTTGCAGAACCTCTTTGAGGCCATCCGGAAGTCATTCTCTATGGCCTCTCCAAACTCCTCCCATGCTCTGGATTTTGTTTCAGAAACTGCCACAGCTGCAGCCTTTTTCGCCTGCCGGTACCCATCCGCAGAATCGGAAGTTCCCCGAACTAGCCAATCTCAAAAAGCGTCCTTCTTCCGCTTGACAGCTTCCCTCACCCCCGCTTTCCACCAACGGGTTCTTGGGTTGCCGCCGTAACAGGCACCGACAAGCTTTTGACCACAGCTACATGCAGCCGCTTCCACGATGGAGGTCCGGTACAGTGTCCATTCACAGTACAGACTCCATTCCCCCTACCTCCTCCGGAACATGTGAGAAGTTCTCTCGGAGGTGAGAGTTGAAATCCATCCGGACAGAGTCATCTGCAAGCTTTTCCCAGCACACCCTCACTATACGTTTGGGTTTACCAGGTCTGTCCGGCAGCTTTCCCCGCCATCGGATCCAACTCACCACCAGATGGTGATCGGTTGACAGCTCAGCCCCTCTTTACCCGAGTGTCCAAAACATACTGCCTCAGGTCAGAAGACACAACCACAAAGTCAATCATTGAGTGCTCTGGTACCAAGTACACTTATGAGCAATCTTATGTTCGAACATGGTGTTCGTTATGGACAAACCATGGCTAGCACAGAAGTCCAACAACATCACACCACTCGGGTTTAGATCAGGCAGTCCGTTCCTCCCAATCACTCCTCTCCAGGTTTCCCAGTCATTGCCAACGTGAGCACTGAAGTCCCCCAGTAAAACAATAGAGTCAGTGCATGGAATCCCCTCTAGAACTCCCCTCACTGTCTCCAAGGAGGCCAAATACTCTGAGCTGCTGTTCGGTGCATACGCACACACAACAGTCAAAGTTTTCCTCTCTGCAAGCCGGAGCCGCATTAAGGCGACCCTCTCATTTACTGGGCTAAACTCCAGCTGTACAGGAGCCAGCCAGGGACTTGTGAGTATCCCCACACCCGCCCGGCGCCTCTCACCCTGTGCAACTCCTGAGTAGGAGAGAGACCAACCCCTATCGAGGAGTTTGGTTCCAGAGCCTACACTGTGTGTAGAGGTGAGCCCAACTATATCTAGCTGGTATCTCTCAACCTCACGCACCAGCTCTGGCTCTTTCCCCCCAGTGAGGTTATGTTCCACGTACCAACAACCACTGACAAGTTCCACGACGCCAGGGGCCCCTTCGCCCCGCTCTGTGCCCGATGGGCATAGCACCGCACCCCTACTCTGGATCTTGCGGGTGGTGAGCCCACATGATCCTCCCACGTTTCCGTTTCGGGCTGAGCCTGGCCGGGTTGTGTGGGCTGCCCGGCCACCAGGCGCTCGCCATCGGACAATACCCCCAGGCCTGGCTCCAGGGGTAGGTCCCGGTAACCCTTTCCCGGGCAGGGTACACTGAATTTTAATGGATGTACTCATAGGAATGCTTTTGGATTATGTTTGTCTGGATCTTCACTCCAGACCTGTTCGCCATGGGAGACCCTACTGGGAGCTAACAGCTCCCAACGACATAGCCCTGGAGGTCATGAGACCACACAAGCCCTTCCGCCACGACAAGGCCCTGATCCACAAACACATGTCCCTTACAAATGTGGCACCATTGAAAAGGGAAATTAACAGGTTTTCAATGATATAAGATTTATTGCCAAGAAGCATTGTCACAACAAGTAAATAATCTACAAACACAAATTTCTATATAAATGTTTATAATACTAGAAATAACCAGACATTGTTAATATACACACACCAACATTCAATGTTTAAACAAACACAACTTTATGAATTAAACTCTGCACTTTGGGATATTATATTTGTACTACACCTTCTGTAAAATCAATTTCAGATTCTTGATACTCTAACATTTAAAAAATAAAAATGCCATAGGACATTTACTTCAAAGTTCATGTTTCCACATATTCTCTCATTATCACATGCTATATTCATAGGACCATGACAAAAATTTCCACAGTAAAATATCTTCATCTTCAGGATATTAATAGTCTGTTATATTGTGTCGTCTTTCAGATTTCTGAGACATTTTGAAAATAAAGAGATAATATCCGCGGAAGGAAGCTAAACGTGTATTTTTCCACGGTATGGAGGTTTTGTTTGTATTTTGTAATTTTGTTGTATTTTGTATCTAGCGGCGACAGAATGAAACTAGTGCAGCATTTTAAAGTGAAAGAGAAAATCCAAATGAATCATTTGCTTATTCTTTGTATCCCGGATGTGTATCTGAATTTTTTGTAACTCGTATTTTGGCATCTGAATTTCATCTGTCGAATTTGAGCCACTACGAAATATATTGTTTGATTTTTTTTATCTGAATTTATTAACCTTAAATAATAACAGACAAAAAAAGAGTCTTGAAAATTCACGGGTTCTATTCAAGAGCAATTATATTCAGATGTATAATTGTGAAGCTAAATATTCAGAGGTGGAAATCTGAAGACTTAAATTCAAAAGCAACAAAATTCAGATGCATAATTTCAGTTAAAAAAAAAAAATACTTCAGTGCTGCAAATTCAAAAGGTGGTAATATTTCAAAGTCTGATGAGACAGATTTGCTTCTATAGTATTCTTTTAAGTGTAAAACTTTAACTTGACTGGGCTTTGGTGGAGCTGCTGTCTTTACAAAAATATTTTTTGTGAACAACTATTTACTGATTATATACAGGTATCTGTAAAATACAAAGTCATAACGTCTGGTAAGAACATAAAACATCAATTCAGTCTGCCATAGATACTGCCGTGTTTAATGCATGAACATTTTAACAGGCTTTTTCAGTAGTCTTACTTTACGTTCATTAATAATCAGGTTTCCTCTGCTGCATAATGCTATTTCCACTGGTGGATCAGTAGCTTTTCAGTGTGATTAATGGAATATTGTAAAGGGGCATTCAATTAAAGTTTTTTCATTATTTTTGTCTTGAAATGACTCTCGCAGTCAGTAACTAAACACACCAGTGGTCATCAACAAGTCAATAGCGATCGACAGGTCGGTCTCCAAGACTGTGATGAATCATTGCGGCTTCAGTTATGGCATTTATAGCGTCATTCTCTATCCGACCGCAGTGGTTCGCTGGCTAGTTGAGCAGGGACATATAAAGTTGCGATCACACTGTGTTTGTGTCTGCGAGTTCTGACACGTGAATTCACACTGTTGGAAAACAGATTTACAGTGAAAACATTTAAAATTGTGGGTCTGAGCATGTGCAGAGTTGCTGTACTATAGGTAGTAAAACTTTACAAAGCAATTGCAGACACAAGCATCACCACAGCCAATATTCAGCTTTTCATTAAAAGAAGTAAGTTAACAGTTTTATTCTATGTTATGGAGGCTATGGGGACATATACACATTTGATATTTTAAACAGCCTAAGCCTGGCATTTACATTGGTAGAGCTTTCATTTGTTCTGGTTTCAAAAGGTGAACTTAACGTACGTAAAAAGGTTGGAGACCACTGCACTACACCCTCTCCCCGCATACACCGTGTGTGTATTCAGTCAAGAAAGCAATACAGACCCATAGCCAACGGAGTCAAAAGATGTGGGGGGATCAAATCATACACTGACAGGGAGCTCTAAAGCACCACTGGTTAACTTTTTTTCCTCTATCTGTTTTATCATGATAATTAGTTACTTTTAATTATTTTATGTAGGTAACAGTCTATTTCACTATTACTACAGTTGTGTTCAAAATGATTCCAGTCCAATATGACTAACCAGATAATCACTGTTTTTGGTATAAATTATATTACCACATGACAAACAATGTAACAGTTGGTGCAGTAGATTCTTAGAAAAGCAACAGACTCAGCATTCGTGATATCATGCTCTTGAGTCTGTGCATTTGCATAATTAATTGAAAGGGGTGTGTTCAAAATAATAGCAGCGTGGAGTTCAATTAGTGAGGTCAATCATTCTGTGAGGAAACAGATGTGAATCTGGTGTCCCTTATTTAAGGGTGAAGCCAGCACATGATCTACATGCATTTCTCCTTGAAAGCTTGAGAACAATGGGTCGATCGAGACATTGTTCAGAAGAACAGCAAGCTTTGATTTAAAAGTTGATTGGAGAGGGTAAAACTTACAAAGAAGTGCAGACAATAATAGGCTGTTCAGCCAAAATGATCTCCAATGCTTTAAAATGGAGAGGAAAACCAGAGAGACGTGGAAGAAAACGGAAGACTACCATTCGAATGGATCGAAGAATAGTCAGAATGGCAAAGACAATGATCAGCTGAAGGATGATCAAAGACAGTCTCAGGTTACCTGTGAGTAATGTGACAGTTAGAAGACACCTGTGTGAAGCTAATCTATTAGAAAGAAGTCCCCGCAAAATCCCATCGTTAAAAAAACAACAAAAAAAAGACATGTACTGAAGCGGATACAATTTGCCAAAGAACACATCAACTGGCCTAAAGAGAAATGGAGAAACATATTGTAGACTGATGAAAGTAAAATTGTTCTTTTTGGGTCCAAGGGCCGCAGACAGTTCGTCAGATGACCCCCAAACTCTGAATTCAAGCCACAGTACCCTCTGAAGACAGTGAAGCATGGTGGTGCAAGCATCATCATATGGGCATGTTTCTCTTACTATGGTGCTGGGCCTATTTACCGCGTACCAGGGATCATGGACCAGTTTGCATATATCAGAATACTTGAGCAGGTCATGTTGCCTTACGCTGAAGAGGAAATGCCCTTGAAATGGCTGTTTCAACAAGACAACGACCCTAAACACACTAGTAAACGAGCAAAATCTTGGTTCCAGTCCAACAAAATTCAGGTTATGGAGCGGCCCTTAATCTGATAGAAAACTTGTGGGGTGACATCAAAGATGCAGTTTCTGAGGCAAAACCAAGAAATGCAAATGAATTGTGGGATGTAGTCAAAGCATCCTGGACTGGAATACCAATTGACACGTGCCAGAAGTTGGTTGACTCTATGCAACACAGAAAAACTCTTCATGTGTTGATTTGGAAAACAGTATGCAATGTTCTCAATTCATGGAAATAAAAACTACTATTAAGATTTTGTGCTTAAGTAATGTTTTTGAACACACTGCTATTATTTTGAACACAAATGTACATAAGAAACATTTATCCAGGTAACAAAGGTTTTAATTCAGTATTGTAAAATGACAAACACAAAATATAATAAGAAAAAACAAAACAATTTGGTGTAAGCAATAGTTAGCTGCTGGGATGTATACGTCCAAAACTGGGGCAGAGTAGGGGCTCAGCCGAAGATGGCAAATAGGTTCAGAGCGTGTCCTTGGTCTCTAAAGGCAGCTCCATGTGCAGCTTCAGCACAAGGTGTGCACCAAAGTATGGCTCGGAATGTTGGCTTCAGAATGTTTTGGTTCAAAGCTTCGGTCCAGAGCTTCACTTTGTGTTTGGTTTCAAATGTTCAGAGCTCAGTCTTGATCCTGACACGATCAACACAGTTCACCTGAGATTTCTCTCTCAACGTTTCTCTGATTTACTTCAACGATGACCTTCTTCAGACCGACGTTTCTCCAGCCTAGGATTGAGGACCGTCGCTTCATCGAGGGACCGACTGTTTTCTTCAGTCACGGTATGAACAAACTCATTTCTGTTCATGTCGACTGAAATGTTTTGTTAAAACTGAAAAGATAAAAACATCCTTATTACTAGAAACTTAGAAGTAGTTTAACTGTTACACGACGCAGTTTAAGGCCTTAAGTCAACTGAGAAAGATTTAAAGGGTACAACAGTGGTTTTTAAAAAGATTTTTTTATTAATGCACAGGTTATGAATAAATATTTAAAAAATAACAAATTTAAGTATCACTGCTTTGTGGCCATTGAGAGCAGTCTGTACTCAAACCTGCTATAACTGTTCCTAGACCTGCCTTCTGCCTCAGCTGGGGTCCACTTTATGGCAGTCCAGCCAGTTTTCCATCGTTATGGCCCGGAGACACACATCTATCCAGGTTTCCTCCGTCCTGTTGGTGGGTTTCACAGCAGTTTTTCACCTCATTTTAATTATATCTGTTACCTGTCTGATCACTAAAGGTTTTATTGCTTAAAGTTTACGTATTGTCTATAAATTGTTTATTTTCGGCCCAGCCGTAGCACTGTCTCTTTGTGGCACCAGCAGATATTCATTTTAACGCCCCAACGTCTGCAGGTACGGACAGGTGTAACTGAGAGTAACTGTAAGTTTAAACTGTACAAACTGTTTCACACACACCTCTAGCAGACGAACTGAAAGCTGAGTGAAGCATTCACTGGCTACTTTGAAATTTGCAGGTATGCTCTACACCCCCTGTGCAGCTGGCTGGCTGCCCCTTCAACATCCCTCAGCTGTTAACATCTGGCAGCAGCAGCTCTTCAGCCGGTGTCTCCCCCAGCAGCACTGCAGTCAGCTCTTCAGCGTGGAGACAGGGAGGAAGAGGAACAGGGGGCTCTCTGAGGACGAAGAGGTATTCTCTGTGTTTGAACCCCCTTGCAGGAGACCCCGCCTCAGCTCCTCGGAAGACTCCACCACCTCTGACGCAGCTGTGGATGAGGAGGAAGACCTGCTCCTTCCTGACGAGGTTGTAGAGCTGTTGGATGAGGAACCAGGAATTTGGGAGCTGGCAGAAGAAATCATCAGTCTTCTGGATGAAGTTCCTGGTATCTGGGAAGAGGGCTTCTCTGCAGCTATTTGAATTCTTTCTACATTTTGTAAATATGTAAATATTGTGTAGATTTCTACATTTAGATTTAGTTAAGTTTCCTTTTAAGTAGGTAAGTATGATTGATGAATGTATTCCATTTTACCATCATTGTAATTTTGACACAATGTAAATGGATATTTCAGTAATAATAATTATTCCCTCCTTGTTTCTACACTCACTGTCCATTCTCTCAGCTCCACTGACCACACAGGAGCACTTTGTAGTTCTACAATTACAGACTGTAGTTCACCCGTTACTCTGCATACTTTGTTTGCCCCTTTCACATGATTGTTCAATGGTCAGGACTCCTGCAAGACAACACCAGGGCATAGAGCACTCCTGAAACACCAGAGCACTCCTGCTGGACACCATACTCCTCGCAGAAAGCAGGAGTCCTTCATCAGTGGACACAAGACACTGCCCAAAGGAAGCTGTTTGCGTTTGGTTTGGGGTTTATCTTCAGTCCAGCAGTGACGATGAGGGCTTTAAAAACTCCAGCAGCCCTGCTGTGTCTGATCCACACTAACACACCACCGCTATGTCAGTGTCGCTGCAGCACTGAGAATGCTCTGGTGTGGTCCTGCGGGAGCCATGACCGTTGTAGAATCAGGTGAAAGGGGCAAACAAAGTATGCAGAGCAACACATGGACTACAGTCTGTAATTGTAGAACTACAAAGTGCTCCTGTGTGGTCAGTGGAGCTGAGAGAATGGACAGTGAGTGTAGAAAACAACAGGAGGTCATAATGTTCTGATTAGACCTCTGATATGATTATTACTGAAATGAATAAATAAATAGGTTTAATGTTTGTCTTCACACAGGTCTTTGTAAGTATTTCATTAGTGTAAATAATCCTCTAAATAATCCGGTGTCGACCCGAGGAGGACGGGTTCCCCCTATGAGTCTTGGTTCCTTCCAAGGTTTCTTCCTCATGAGCTGAGGGAGTTTTTCCTTGCCACTGTCGCCTTTGGCTTGCTCATAGGAGGCTTGGACCCGGACAACTTTCTGTTGGTGAAAAGCGCTATAGAAATAACATTTCAGTGATTGATAATTGTGGTATTACATTTATAAGTTTCCTTTCTGAGTTTCTGCATTTAGATTTAATTATGTAAGCTTCTTTTCAGGTATTTTAATATATCATTAACTCGGTTAAGTTTCCTTTTAAAGTTTTTCATTTAGATTTAGGTTAAGGTTAAGTTCTATTTAATTAAAATTACTTTAGACTTTTATTCTGTCTGGTCTCTCCTTTATTTCTTATGTGTAACACTCTGCCTAATTACCCATGAAATTAAGGCAGAGCCCTGGGTCCCAATGACAAGGGTACTGTACAGTGTATTTTTAAAATTTGTTTTATATAAATGAAGTAGACTTGGGGTGGCACAGTGGCACAGTAGGTAGTGTCGCAGTGTCTGCAGATTGTGGGTTCGATTCCCGCTCCGGGTGACTGTCTGTGAGAAGTTGGTGTGTTCTCCCCGTGTCCGTGTGGGTTTCCTCCGGGTGCTCCGGTTTCCTCCCACAGTCCAAAAACACACGTTCGTAGGTGGATTGGTGACTCAAAAGTGTCTGTAGGTGTGAGTGTGTGTCTGTGTTGCTCTGTTAAGGACTAGCGCCCCCTCCAGGGTGTATTCCCGCCTTGCGCCCAATGATTCCAGGTGGGCTCTGGACTCACCGCGACTCTGAACTGGATAAGCAGTTACAGATAATGAATGAGTGAATGAATGAAGATTACTGGTTGCTCTTTGTAACATACACTCAATAATCTGCATCATAAACGACTGAGTTGATAGTTGTAACCTAGAAACCCAGCACTATTTAGCCTCTTATTTCGCTCGTTGGCGTCACTCATTGTTATATCCGTCAATATATCTTAAGTACTACAGGTCCAAAGTCGACAGTCAATGTACCAAATTAAAGCTTAAATCATTTTATATATAATCTCACTCGATAGATAAGTATTTTTGCTGTTATTGGAAATTGTTATGAAAAAATGTTAGTGACAGAACAGATTTTCAGATTTTTCACGGCACCATATTTGAGTAATGTGTACATATCATACACCAATCTAACGGTCAGACTCAGGATCACGAAGATGTACACTAAAATGTAGGACTAAGGAATTAAAGCCAAAAAAACAAGATATTCCAAACTTCCTCATCGATGACAAAACCGCTGCCTCTCGAAGCCTGAAGAGCCCATAAGCGGCTCACACACAAAGTTAGCACAGCAGCGCTTAGCTTAGATAGTGCCCTTCAAAACGAGACTAAATCTGAGTCACAATTCTCCGTCAAACCGTTCGTGAGTAATCCTCATGCTTGTGTCAAGAGTACTGGCCAAAAAAAAAAAAAAACTTGAAAACAATAGTACACATTTTCAAAAAATAATTAAAATATGATCCCCGTGGACCCATGTCACTGCAGCTTAGCTTAGGCGCTCAACAACGACATGTCAATCAAATCTGTAGACCAATCAGGGGCAGAGTTATGGCGATGTGCACCCACCAAGGAGGTGGGACAAACACGCAGCAGGGCTCATGTTTTCAACGCCTAACAGACCCAGACACCGCGAGAGAGACTCAAACGGTTCTGTTTGACAGCCACAAGCTCCACAAACAATAATCAAGTCAATAAACATGTTTCAAAGCTTAGATGTGTTTTACTAGTTACATTTCCCCCATTGAGGGCATTTAAATGCAGTAGGGGTCTGGGGGAGGTTGCCTTGCTCTACAGCCAATCAGAGTGCAGCTCTCGCCTTTTAACACATCAGTCATTTAAAGGAACACTACCCAGTGAGAAACAAGTGTAAAACATCAGAAATAAACTCAGTACATCAGAATAAAACACACCATAACTAAGGGTTTTTAGTGTTTGGTGAGGGGTAAACGGCCACTTGGTGAGGGACAGGAGACGAGTTTCTCATAGAAAGTAAGATTGGAGATTTTTTGTAAAGGCCCTGTGAACAGAGCATGTGATATGACAGAATGTGGAAACATGAACTGTGGGGATACAGTCGTGTGAAAGTTAGGACATCCCATGAAATCCTTTGTGTTTTTAAACATATTTACATTTGACTTTCATTTGAACAGCACTGAGAGATAGAGCTTATGCAAATAAAATTGAAGAAATTACTTATAAACCTAGGTTGTACAATGTAATTGTCATTGACAGAGAGGATTTGGCAAATTTTTCATGGGCGCAACCCACACACTCAGCTCTACTGCTCCTCCCACAAACGCATCATCATCATTTTCTTTTCCGCTTCTCCATTTCAGGGTCGCGGTGGCAACAGGGCGAGCAAAGAAGCCCAGACATCTCTGTCCCTTTGCAACATCCACCAATTCCTCCTAGGGGATCCCAAGGCGTTCCCAGGACAGCTGGGAGACATATTATCCCTCCAGCGTGTTCTGGGTCTACCCCGGGGCCTCCTTCGAGTTGGACATGCCTGGTATACCTCCAGTGAGAGGCGTCCAGGAGGCATCCTGATAAAATGCCCAAACCACCTCAAATGACTTCTCTCAATGCGAAGGAGCAGTGACTCTACTCCGAGCTCCTCCCTAGTCACTGAGCTCCTCACCCGAGCACAGAGAGTAAGCCCAGTGACCCGTCGGAGAAAGCTCATTTCGGCCGCTTGTATCCACTATCTTGTTCTTTCAGTCATTACCCAGAGCTCATGACCATAGGTGAGAGTGGGGACGTAGACTGACCGGTAAATTGAGAGCTTTGTTTTATGGTTCAGCTCTCTTCACCACAACGGTGCGGTACAGTGACCGCATTACTGCAGACACTGCACCTATCCTACGGTCAATCTCACCGTCCCTCATCCCATCACTCGTGAACAAGAACCCGAGATACTTGAACTCCTTCACTTGGGGCAGGTTCTCACCCCTTACCTGAAGGGAGCATGCCATCTGTTTCCGGGAGATAACCATGGCCTCAGACTTGGAGGTGCTGATCCGCATACCGACCGCTTCACACTCAGCTGCAAACTGCTCAAGTGAACGCTGGAGGCCTCCGTGCGAAGAAGCCAGAAGAACAACATCGTCAGCAAAAAGCAGAGATGCCGCCTCCTGAGCTCCTCGACGGAAGCCCTCCTGCCCCAGGCTACGCCACGCCACCCTGTCCATGAATATCAGGAACAGGAGTGGAGATAAGGCACAGCCCTGACGGAGTCCAATGCCCACACTGAACAAGCTTGACTTACTACCAAGGATGCAAAAACAACTCAAACTCTGAGAGTACAAGGACCGTACGGCTCACCAGAGCGACCCTGGCACCCCATACTCCCGGAGCACCTCCCACAGAATCTCTCGGGGAACATGGTCATATGCCTTCTCCAAATCCACAAAGCATGTGTAGAGTGGAGTAGCAAATTCCCACGCCCTCTCAATCATCTGTGCAAAGGTAAAGAGTTGGTCCATAGTTCCACAGCCAGGACGAAATCCGCATTGTTCCTCCAAAATCCTAAGTTCGACTATCGGACAGATTCTCCTTTCCAGCACCTTGGCATCGACTTTCCACGGGAGGCTGAGAAGTGTAATGCCACGATAATTGGCACACTTTCTCCGGTCCCCTTTTTTGAAAATAGGAATCACCACCCCGGTTTGCCAATCCAAAGGCACCGTTCCCGAGGTCCATGCAATATTGTATAGGCGTGTCATCCAAGACAGCCCCACAGTATCGAATGCCTTCAGTAACTCTGGGTGAATCTCATCCACTCCTGGAGCTTTGCCACTGCAAAGCTTTTTCACCACCTCAGTGACTTCAGCCAAGGAAATGGAATCTGACCCCCCAGACACTTCTGGCCCTACCTCCTGCACAGGAGGCATATCTCTCGGGTTAAGGAGTTCCTCAAAGTGCTCCTTCCAACGCCCAACAATTCGCTCAGTCGAGTTCAGAGTTTCACCATCCTTACTGAGCACAGCTTGGACAGTGTCCCCTCTCCCTCTCCTGAGCTGACGGAGTGTTTTGCAGAACCTCTTTGAGGCCATCCGGAAGTCATTCTCTATGGCCTCTCCAAACTCCTCCCATGCTCTGGATTTTGTTTCAGAAACTGCCACAGCTGCAGCCTTTTTCGCCTGCCGGTACCCATCCGCAGAATCGGAAGTTCCCCGAACTAGCCAATCTCAAAAAGCGTCCTTCTTCCGCTTGACAGCTTCCCTCACCCCCGCTTTCCACCAACGGGTTCTTGGGTTGCCGCCGTAACAGGCACCGACAAGCTTTTGACCACAGCTACATGCAGCCGCTTCCACGATGGAGGTCCGGTACAGTGTCCATTCACAGTACAGACTCCATTCCCCCTACCTCCTCCGGAACATGTGAGAAGTTCTCTCGGAGGTGAGAGTTGAAATCCATCCGGACAGAGTCATCTGCAAGCTTTTCCCAGCACACCCTCACTATACGTTTGGGTTTACCAGGTCTGTCCGGCAGCTTTCCCCGCCATCGGATCCAACTCACCACCAGATGGTGATCGGTTGACAGCTCAGCCCCTCTTTACCCGAGTGTCCAAAACATACTGCCTCAGGTCAGAAGACACAACCACAAAGTCAATCATTGAGTGCTCTGGTACCAAGTACACTTATGAGCAATCTTATGTTCGAACATGGTGTTCGTTATGGACAAACCATGGCTAGCACAGAAGTCCAACAACATCACACCACTCGGGTTTAGATCAGGCAGTCCGTTCCTCCCAATCACTCCTCTCCAGGTTTCCCAGTCATTGCCAACGTGAGCACTGAAGTCCCCCAGTAAAACAATAGAGTCAGTGCATGGAATCCCCTCTAGAACTCCCCTCACTGTCTCCAAGGAGGCCAAATACTCTGAGCTGCTGTTCGGTGCATACGCACACACAACAGTCAAAGTTTTCCTCTCTGCAAGCCGGAGCCGCATTAAGGCGACCCTCTCATTTACTGGGCTAAACTCCAGCTGTACAGGAGCCAGCCAGGGACTTGTGAGTATCCCCACACCCGCCCGGCGCCTCTCACCCTGTGCAACTCCTGAGTAGGAGAGAGACCAACCCCTATCGAGGAGTTTGGTTCCAGAGCCTACACTGTGTGTAGAGGTGAGCCCAACTATATCTAGCTGGTATCTCTCAACCTCACGCACCAGCTCTGGCTCTTTCCCCCCAGTGAGGTTATGTTCCACGTACCAACAACCACTGACAAGTTCCACGACGCCAGGGGCCCCTTCGCCCCGCTCTGTGCCCGATGGGCATAGCACCGCACCCCTACTCTGGATCTTGTGGGTGGTGAGCCCACATGATCCTCCCACGTTTCCGTTTCGGGCTGAGCCTGGCCGGGTTGTGTGGGCTGCCCGGCCACCAGGCGCTCGCCATCGGACAATACCCCCAGGCCTGGCTCCAGGGGTAGGTCCCGGTAACCCTTTCCCGGGCAGGGTACACTGATTTTAATGGATGTACTCATAGGAATGCTTTTGGATTATGTTTGTCTGGATCTTCACTCCAGACCTGTTCGCCATGGGAGACCCTACTGGGAGCTAACAGCTCCCAACGACATAGCCCTGGAGGTCATGAGACCACACAAGCCCTTCCGCCACGACAAGGCCCTGATCCACAAACACATGTCCCTTACAAATGTGGCACCATTGAAAAGGGAAATTAACAGGTTTTCAATGATATAAGATTTATTGCCAAGAAGCATTGTCACAACAAGTAAATAATCTACAAACACAAATTTCTATATAAATGTTTATAATACTAGAAATAACCAGACATTGTTAATATACACACACCAACATTCAATGTTTAAACAAACACAACTTTATGAATTAAACTCTGCACTTTGGGATATTATATTTGTACTACACCTTCTGTAAAATCAATTTCAGATTCTTGATACTCTAACATTTAAAAAATAAAAATGCCATAGGACATTTACTTCAAAGTTCATGTTTCCACATATTCTCTCATTATCACATGCTATATTCATAGGACCATGACAAAAATTTCCACAGTAAAATATCTTCATCTTCAGGATATTAATAGTCTGTTATATTGTGTCGTCTTTCAGATTTCTGAGACATTTTGAAAATAAAGAGATAATATCCGCGGAAGGAAGCTAAACGTGTATTTTTCCACGGTATGGAGGTTTTGTTTGTATTTTGTAATTTTGTTGTATTTTGTATCTAGCGGCGACAGAATGAAACTAGTGCAGCATTTTAAAGTGAAAGAGAAAATCCAAATGAATCATTTGCTTATTCTTTGTATCCCGGATGTGTATCTGAATTTTTTGTAACTCGTATTTTGGCATCTGAATTTCATCTGTCGAATTTGAGCCACTACGAAATATATTGTTTGATTTTTTTTATCTGAATTTATTAACCTTAAATAATAACAGACAAAAAAAGAGTCTTGAAAATTCACGGGTTCTATTCAAGAGCAATTATATTCAGATGTATAATTGTGAAGCTAAATATTCAGAGGTGGAAATCTGAAGACTTAAATTCAAAAGCAACAAAATTCAGATGCATAATTTCAGTTAAAAAAAAAAAATACTTCAGTGCTGCAAATTCAAAAGGTGGTAATATTTCAAAGTCTGATGAGACAGATTTGCTTCTATAGTATTCTTTTAAGTGTAAAACTTTAACTTGACTGGGCTTTGGTGGAGCTGCTGTCTTTACAAAAATATTTTTTGTGAACAACTATTTACTGATTATATACAGGTATCTGTAAAATACAAAGTCATAACGTCTGGTAAGAACATAAAACATCAATTCAGTCTGCCATAGATACTGCCGTGTTTAATGCATGAACATTTTAACAGGCTTTTTCAGTAGTCTTACTTTACGTTCATTAATAATCAGGTTTCCTCTGCTGCATAATGCTATTTCCACTGGTGGATCAGTAGCTTTTCAGTGTGATTAATGGAATATTGTAAAGGGGCATTCAATTAAAGTTTTTTCATTATTTTTGTCTTGAAATGACTCTCGCAGTCAGTAACTAAACACACCAGTGGTCATCAACAAGTCAATAGCGATCGACAGGTCGGTCTCCAAGACTGTGATGAATCATTGCGGCTTCAGTTATGGCATTTATAGCGTCATTCTCTATCCGACCGCAGTGGTTCGCTGGCTAGTTGAGCAGGGACATATAAAGTTGCGATCACACTGTGTTTGTGTCTGCGAGTTCTGACACGTGAATTCACACTGTTGGAAAACAGATTTACAGTGAAAACATTTAAAATTGTGGGTCTGAGCATGTGCAGAGTTGCTGTACTATAGGTAGTAAAACTTTACAAAGCAATTGCAGACACAAGCATCACCACAGCCAATATTCAGCTTTTCATTAAAAGAAGTAAGTTAACAGTTTTATTCTATGTTATGGAGGCTATGGGGACATATACACATTTGATATTTTAAACAGCCTAAGCCTGGCATTTACATTGGTAGAGCTTTCATTTGTTCTGGTTTCAAAAGGTGAACTTAACGTACGTAAAAAGGTTGGAGACCACTGCACTACACCCTCTCCCCGCATACACCGTGTGTGTATTCAGTCAAGAAAGCAATACAGACCCATAGCCAACGGAGTCAAAAGATGTGGGGGGATCAAATCATACACTGACAGGGAGCTCTAAAGCACCACTGGTTAACTTTTTTTCCTCTATCTGTTTTATCATGATAATTAGTTACTTTTAATTATTTTATGTAGGTAACAGTCTATTTCACTATTACTACAGTTGTGTTCAAAATGATTCCAGTCCAATATGACTAACCAGATAATCACTGTTTTTGGTATAAATTATATTACCACATGACAAACAATGTAACAGTTGGTGCAGTAGATTCTTAGAAAAGCAACAGACTCAGCATTCGTGATATCATGCTCTTGAGTCTGTGCATTTGCATAATTAATTGAAAGGGGTGTGTTCAAAATAATAGCAGCGTGGAGTTCAATTAGTGAGGTCAATCATTCTGTGAGGAAACAGATGTGAATCAGGTGTCCCTTATTTAAGGGTGAAGCCAGCACATGATCTACATGCATTTCTCCTTGAAAGCTTGAGAACAATGGGTCGATCGAGACATTGTTCAGAAGAACAGCAAGCTTTGATTTAAAAGTTGATTGGAGAGGGTAAAACTTACAAAGAAGTGCAGACAATAATAGGCTGTTCAGCCAAAATGATCTCCAATGCTTTAAAATGGAGAGGAAAACCAGAGAGACGTGGAAGAAAACGGAAGACTACCATTCGAATGGATCGAAGAATAGTCAGAATGGCAAAGACAATGATCAGCTGAAGGATGATCAAAGACAGTCTCAGGTTACCTGTGAGTAATGTGACAGTTAGAAGACACCTGTGTGAAGCTAATCTATTAGAAAGAAGTCCCCGCAAAATCCCATCGTTAAAAAAACAACAAAAAAAAGACATGTACTGAAGCGGATACAATTTGCCAAAGAACACATCAACTGGCCTAAAGAGAAATGGAGAAACATATTGTAGACTGATGAAAGTAAAATTGTTCTTTTTGGGTCCAAGGGCCGCAGACAGTTCGTCAGATGACCCCCAAACTCTGAATTCAAGCCACAGTACCCTCTGAAGACAGTGAAGCATGGTGGTGCAAGCATCATCATATGGGCATGTTTCTCTTACTATGGTGCTGGGCCTATTTACCGCGTACCAGGGATCATGGACCAGTTTGCATATATCAGAATACTTGAGCAGGTCATGTTGCCTTACGCTGAAGAGGAAATGCCCTTGAAATGGCTGTTTCAACAAGACAACGACCCTAAACACACTAGTAAACGAGCAAAATCTTGGTTCCAGTCCAACAAAATTCAGGTTATGGAGCGGCCCTTAATCTGATAGAAAACTTGTGGGGTGACATCAAAGATGCAGTTTCTGAGGCAAAACCAAGAAATGCAAATGAATTGTGGGATGTAGTCAAAGCATCCTGGACTGGAATACCAATTGACACGTGCCAGAAGTTGGTTGACTCTATGCAACACAGAAAAACTCTTCATGTGTTGATTTGGAAAACAGTATGCAATGTTCTCAATTCATGGAAATAAAAACTACTATTAAGATTTTGTGCTTAAGTAATGTTTTTGAACACACTGCTATTATTTTGAACACAAATGTACATAAGAAACATTTATCCAGGTAACAAAGGTTTTAATTCAGTATTGTAAAATGACAAACACAAAATATAATAAGAAAAAACAAAACAATTTGGTGTAAGCAATAATTAGCTGCTGGGATGTATACGTCCAAAACTGGGGCAGAGTAGGGGCTCAGCCGAAGATGGCAAATAGGTTCAGAGCGTGTCCTTGGTCTCTAAAGGCAGCTCCATGTGCAGCTTCAGCACAAGGTGTGCACCAAAGTATGGCTCGGAATGTTGGCTTCAGAATGTTTTGGTTCAAAGCTTCGGTCCAGAGCTTCACTTTGTGTTTGGTTTCAAATGTTCAGAGCTCAGTCTTGATCCTGACACGATCAACACAGTTCACCTGAGATTTCTCTCTCAACGTTTCTCTGATTTACTTCAACGATGACCTTCTTCAGACCGACGTTTCTCCAGCCTAGGATTGAGGACCGTCGCTTCATCGAGGGACCGACTGTTTTCTTCAGTCACGGTATGAACAAACTCATTTCTGTTCATGTCGACTGAAATGTTTTGTTAAAACTGAAAAGATAAAAACATCCTTATTACTAGAAACTTAGAAGTAGTTTAACTGTTACACGACGCAGTTTAAGGCCTTAAGTCAACTGAGAAAGATTTAAAGGGTACAACAGTGGTTTTTAAAAAGATTTTTTTATTAATGCACAGGTTATGAATAAATATTTAAAAAATAACAAATTTAAGTATCACTGCTTTGTGGCCATTGAGAGCAGTCTGTACTCAAACCTGCTATAACTGTTCCTAGACCTGCCTTCTGCCTCAGCTGGGGTCCACTTTATGGCAGTCCAGCCAGTTTTCCATCGTTATGGCCCGGAGACCCACATCTATCCAGGTTTCCTCCGTCCTGTTGGTGGGTTTCACAGCAGTTTTTCACCTCATTTTAATTATATCTGTTACCTGTCTGATCACTAAAGGTTTTATTGCTTAAAGTTTACGTATTGTCTATAAATTGTTTATTTTCGGCCCAGCCGTAGCACAGAGTCTCTTTGTGGCACCAGCAGATATTCATTTTAACGCCCCAACGTCTGCAGGTACGGACAGGTGTAACTGAGAGTAACTGTAAGTTTAAACTGTACAAACTGTTTCACACACACCTCTAGCAGACGAACTGAAAGCTGAGTGAAGCATTCACTGGCTACTTTGAAATTTGCAGGTATGCTCTACACCCCCTGTGCAGCTGGCTGGCTGCCCCTTCAACATCCCTCAGCTGTTAACATCTGGCAGCAGCAGCTCTTCAGCCGGTGTCTCCCCCAGCAGCACTGCAGTCAGCTCTTCAGCGTGGAGACAGGGAGGAAGAGGAACAGGGGGCTCTCTGAGGACGAAGAGGTATTCTCTGTGTTTGAACCCCCTTGCAGGAGACCCCGCCTCAGCTCCTCAGAAGGCTCCACCACCTCTGACGCAGCTGTGGATGAGGAGGAAGACCTGCTCCTTCCTGACGAGGTTGTAGAGCTGTTGGATGAGGAACCAGGAATTTGGGAGCTGGCAGAAGAAATCATCAGTCTTCTGGATGAAGTTCCTGGTATCTGGGAAGAGGGCTTCTCTGCAGCTATTTGAGTTCTTTCTACATTTTGTAAATATGTAAATATTGTGTAGATTTCTACATTTAGATTTAGTTAAGTTTCCTTTTAAGTAGGTAAGTATGATTGATGAATGTATTCCATTTTACCATCATTGTAATTTTGACACAATGTAAATGGATATTTCAGTAATAATAATTATTCCCTCCTTGTTTCTACACTCACTGTCCATTCTCTCAGCTCCACTGACCACACAGGAGCACTTTGTAGTTCTACAATTACAGACTGTAGTTCACCCGTTACTCTGCATACTTTGTTTGCCCCTTTCACATGATTGTTCAATGGTCAGGACTCCTGCAAGACAACACCAGGGCATAGAGCACTCCTGAAACACCAGAGCACTCCTGCTGGACACCATACTCCTCGCAGAAAGCAGGAGTCCTTCATCAGTGGACACAAGACACTGCCCAAAGGAAGCTGTTTGCGTTTGGTTTGGGGTTTATCTTCAGTCCAGCAGTGACGATGAGGGCTTTAAAAACTCCAGCAGCCCTGCTGTGTCTGATCCACACTAACACACCACCGCTATTTCAGTGTCGCTGCAGCACTGAGAATGCTCTGGTGTGGTCCTGCGGGAGCCATGACCGTTGTAGAATCAGGTGAAAGGGGCAAACAAAGTATGCAGAGCAACACATGGACTACAGTCTGTAATTGTAGAACTACAAAGTGCTCCTGTGTGGTCAGTGGAGCTGAGAGAATGGACAGTGAGTGTAGAAAACAACAGGAGGTCATAATGTTCTGATTAGACCTCTGATATGATTATTACTGAAATGAATAAATAAATAGGTTTAATGTTTGTCTTCACACAGGTCTTTGTAAGTATTTCATTAGTGTAAATAATCCTCTAAATAATCCGGTGTCGACCCGAGGAGGACGGGTTCCCCCTATGAGTCTTGGTTCCTTCCAAGGTTTCTTCCTCATGAGCTGAGGGAGTTTTTCCTTGCCACTGTCGCCTTTGGCTTGCTCATAGGAGGCTTGGACCCGGACAACTTTCTGTTGGTGAAAAGCGCTATAGAAATAACATTTCAGTGATTGATAATTGTGGTATTACATTTATAAGTTTCCTTTCTGAGTTTCTGCATTTAGATTTAATTATGTAAGCTTCTTTTCAGGTATTTTAATATATCATTAACTCGGTTAAGTTTCCTTTTAAAGTTTTTCATTTAGATTTAGGTTAAGGTTAAGTTCTATTTAATTAAAATTACTTTAGACTTTTATTCTGTCTGGTCTCTCCTTTATTTCTTATGTGTAACACTCTGCCTAATTACCCATGAAATTAAGGCAGAGCCCTGGGTCCCAATGACAAGGGTACTGTACAGTGTATTTTTAAAATTTGTTTTATATAAATGAAGTAGACTTGGGGTGGCACAGTGGCACAGTAGGTAGTGTCGCAGTGTCTGCAGATTGTGGGTTCGATTCCCGCTCCGGGTGACTGTCTGTGAGAAGTTGGTGTGTTCTCCCCGTGTCCGTGTGGGTTTCCTCCGGGTGCTCCGGTTTCCTCCCACAGTCCAAAAACACACGTTCGTAGGTGGATTGGTGACTCAAAAGTGTCTGTAGGTGTGAGTGTGTGTCTGTGTTGCTCTGTTAAGGACTAGCGCCCCCTCCAGGGTGTATTCCCGCCTTGCGCCCAATGATTCCAGGTGGGCTCTGGACTCACCGCGACTCTGAACTGGATAAGCAGTTACAGATAATGAATGAGTGAATGAATGAAGATTACTGGTTGCTCTTTGTAACATACACTCAATAATCTGCATCATAAACGACTGAGTTGATAGTTGTAACCTAGAAACCCAGCACTATTTAGCCTCTTATTTCGCTCGTTGGCGTCACTCATTGTTATATCCGTCAATATATCTTAAGTACTACAGGTCCAAAGTCGACAGTCAATGTACCAAATTAAAGCTTAAATCATTTTATATATAATCTCACTCGATAGATAAGTATTTTTGCTGTTATTGGAAATTGTTATGAAAAAATGTTAGTGACAGAACAGATTTTCAGATTTTTCACGGCACCATATTTGAGTAATGTGTACATATCATACACCAATCTAACGGTCAGACTCAGGATCACGAAGATGTACACTAAAATGTAGGACTAAGGAATTAAAGCCAAAAAAACAAGATATTCCAAACTTCCTCATCGATGACAAAACCGCTGCCTCTCGAAGCCTGAAGAGCCCATAAGCGGCTCACACACAAAGTTAGCACAGCAGCGCTTAGCTTAGATAGTGCCCTTCAAAACGAGACTAAATCTGAGTCACAATTCTCCGTCAAACCGTTCGTGAGTAATCCTCATGCTTGTGTCAAGAGTACTGGCCAAAAAAAAAAAAAACTTGAAAACAATAGTACACATTTTCAAAAAATAATTAAAATATGATCCCCGTGGACCCATGTCACTGCAGCTTAGCTTAGGCGCTCAACAACGACATGTCAATCAAATCTGTAGACCAATCAGGGGCAGAGTTATGGCGATGTGCACCCACCAAGGAGGTGGGACAAACACGCAGCAGGGCTCATGTTTTCAACGCCTAACAGACCCAGACACCGCGAGAGAGACTCAAACGGTTCTGTTTGACAGCCACAAGCTCCACAAACAATAATCAAGTCAATAAACATGTTTCAAAGCTTAGATGTGTTTTACTAGTTACATTTCCCCCATTGAGGGCATTTAAATGCAGTAGGGGTCTGGGGGAGGTTGCCTTGCTCTACAGCCAATCAGAGTGCAGCTCTCGCCTTTTAACACATCAGTCATTTAAAGGAACACTACCCAGTGAGAAACAAGTGTAAAACATCAGAAATAAACTCAGTACATCAGAATAAAACACACCATAACTAAGGGTTTTTAGTGTTTGGTGAGGGGTAAACGGCCACTTGGTGAGGGACAGGAGACGAGTTTCTCATAGAAAGTAAGATTGGAGATTTTTTGTAAAGGCCCTGTGAACAGAGCATGTGATATGACAGAATGTGGAAACATGAACTGTGGGGATACAGTCGTGTGAAAGTTAGGACATCCCATGAAATCCTTTGTGTTTTTAAACATATTTACATTTGACTTTCATTTGAACAGCACTGAGAGATAGAGCTTATGCAAATAAAATTGAAGAAATTACTTATAAACCTAGGTTGTACAATGTAATTGTCATTGACAGAGAGGATTTGGCAAATTTATCATGGGCGCAACCCACACACTCAGCTCTACTGCTCCTCCCACAAACGCATCATCATCATTTTCTTTTCCGCTTCTCCATTTCAGGGTCGCGGTGGCAACAGGGCGAGCAAAGAAGCCCAGACATCTCTGTCCCTTTGCAACATCCACCAATTCCTCCTAGGGGATCCCAAGGCGTTCCCAGGACAGCTGGGAGACATATTATCCCTCCAGCGTGTTCTGGGTCTACCCCGGGGCCTCCTTCGAGTTGGACATGCCTGGTATACCTCCAGTGAGAGGCGTCCAGGAGGCATCCTGATAAAATGCCCAAACCACCTCAAATGACTTCTCTCAATGCGAAGGAGCAGTGACTCTACTCCGAGCTCCTCCCTAGTCACTGAGCTCCTCACCCGAGCACAGAGAGTAAGCCCAGTGACCCGTCGGAGAAAGCTCATTTCGGCCGCTTGTATCCACTATCTTGTTCTTTCAGTCATTACCCAGAGCTCATGACCATAGGTGAGAGTGGGGACGTAGACTGACCGGTAAATTGAGAGCTTTGTTTTATGGTTCAGCTCTCTTCACCACAACGGTGCGGTACAGTGACCGCATTACTGCAGACACTGCACCTATCCTACGGTCAATCTCACCGTCCCTCATCCCATCACTCGTGAACAAGAACCCGAGATACTTGAACTCCTTCACTTGGGGCAGGTTCTCACCCCTTACCTGAAGGGAGCATGCCATCTGTTTCCGGGAGATAACCATGGCCTCAGACTTGGAGGTGCTGATCCGCATACCGACCGCTTCACACTCAGCTGCAAACTGCTCAAGTGAACGCTGGAGGCCTCCGTGCGAAGAAGCCAGAAGAACAACATCGTCAGCAAAAAGCAGAGATGCCGCCTCCTGAGCTCCTCGACGGAAGCCCTCCTGCCCCAGGCTACGCCACGCCACCCTGTCCATGAATATCAGGAACAGGAGTGGAGATAAGGCACAGCCCTGACGGAGTCCAATGCCCACACTGAACAAGCTTGACTTACTACCAAGGATGCAAAAACAACTCAAACTCTGAGAGTACAAGGACCGTACGGCTCACCAGAGCGACCCTGGCACCCCATACTCCCGGAGCACCTCCCACAGAATCTCTCGGGGAACATGGTCATATGCCTTCTCCAAATCCACAAAGCATGTGTAGAGTGGAGTAGCAAATTCCCACGCCCTCTCAATCATCTGTGCAAAGGTAAAGAGTTGGTCCATAGTTCCACAGCCAGGACGAAATCCGCATTGTTCCTCCAAAATCCTAAGTTCGACTATCGGACAGATTCTCCTTTCCAGCACCTTGGCATCGACTTTCCACGGGAGGCTGAGAAGTGTAATGCCACGATAATTGGCACACTTTCTCCGGTCCCCTTTTTTGAAAATAGGAATCACCACCCCGGTTTGCCAATCCAAAGGCACCGTTCCCGAGGTCCATGCAATATTGTATAGGCGTGTCATCCAAGACAGCCCCACAGTATCGAATGCCTTCAGTAACTCTGGGTGAATCTCATCCACTCCTGGAGCTTTGCCACTGCAAAGCTTTTTCACCACCTCAGTGACTTCAGCCAAGGAAATGGAATCTGACCCCCCAGACACTTCTGGCCCTACCTCCTGCACAGGAGGCATATCTCTCGGGTTAAGGAGTTCCTCAAAGTGCTCCTTCCAACGCCCAACAATTCGCTCAGTCGAGTTCAGAGTTTCACCATCCTTACTGAGCACAGCTTGGACAGTGTCCCCTCTCCCTCTCCTGAGCTGACGGAGTGTTTTGCAGAACCTCTTTGAGGCCATCCGGAAGTCATTCTCTATGGCCTCTCCAAACTCCTCCCATGCTCTGGATTTTGTTTCAGAAACTGCCACAGCTGCAGCCTTTTTCGCCTGCCGGTACCCATCCGCAGAATCGGAAGTTCCCCGAACTAGCCAATCTCAAAAAGCGTCCTTCTTCCGCTTGACAGCTTCCCTCACCCCCGCTTTCCACCAACGGGTTCTTGGGTTGCCGCCGTAACAGGCACCGACAAGCTTTTGACCACAGCTACATGCAGCCGCTTCCACGATGGAGGTCCGGTACAGTGTCCATTCACAGTACAGACTCCATTCCCCCTACCTCCTCCGGAACATGTGAGAAGTTCTCTCGGAGGTGAGAGTTGAAATCCATCCGGACAGAGTCATCTGCAAGCTTTTCCCAGCACACCCTCACTATACGTTTGGGTTTACCAGGTCTGTCCGGCAGCTTTCCCCGCCATCGGATCCAACTCACCACCAGATGGTGATCGGTTGACAGCTCAGCCCCTCTTTACCCGAGTGTCCAAAACATACTGCCTCAGGTCAGAAGACACAACCACAAAGTCAATCATTGAGTGCTCTGGTACCAAGTACACTTATGAGCAATCTTATGTTCGAACATGGTGTTCGTTATGGACAAACCATGGCTAGCACAGAAGTCCAACAACATCACACCACTCGGGTTTAGATCAGGCAGTCCGTTCCTCCCAATCACTCCTCTCCAGGTTTCCCAGTCATTGCCAACGTGAGCACTGAAGTCCCCCAGTAAAACAATAGAGTCAGTGCATGGAATCCCCTCTAGAACTCCCCTCACTGTCTCCAAGGAGGCCAAATACTCTGAGCTGCTGTTCGGTGCATACGCACACACAACAGTCAAAGTTTTCCTCTCTGCAAGCCGGAGCCGCATTAAGGCGACCCTCTCATTTACTGGGCTAAACTCCAGCTGTACAGGAGCCAGCCAGGGACTTGTGAGTATCCCCACACCCGCCCGGCGCCTCTCACCCTGTGCAACTCCTGAGTAGGAGAGAGACCAACCCCTATCGAGGAGTTTGGTTCCAGAGCCTACACTGTGTGTAGAGGTGAGCCCAACTATATCTAGCTGGTATCTCTCAACCTCACGCACCAGCTCTGGCTCTTTCCCCCCAGTGAGGTTATGTTCCACGTACCAACAACCACTGACAAGTTCCACGACGCCAGGGGCCCCTTCGCCCCGCTCTGTGCCCGATGGGCATAGCACCGCACCCCTACTCTGGATCTTGTGGGTGGTGAGCCCACATGATCCTCCCACGTTTCCGTTTCGGGCTGAGCCTGGCCGGGTTGTGTGGGCTGCCCGGCCACCAGGCGCTCGCCATCGGACAATACCCCCAGGCCTGGCTCCAGGGGTAGGTCCCGGTAACCCTTTCCCGGGCAGGGTACACTGAATTTTAATGGATGTACTCATAGGAATGCTTTTGGATTATGTTTGTCTGGATCTTCACTCCAGACCTGTTCGCCATGGGAGACCCTACTGGGAGCTAACAGCTCCCAACGACATAGCCCTGGAGGTCATGAGACCACACAAGCCCTTCCGCCACGACAAGGCCCTGATCCACAAACACATGTCCCTTACAAATGTGGCACCATTGAAAAGGGAAATTAACAGGTTTTCAATGATATAAGATTTATTGCCAAGAAGCATTGTCACAACAAGTAAATAATCTACAAACACAAATTTCTATATAAATGTTTATAATACTAGAAATAACCAGACATTGTTAATATACACACACCAACATTCAATGTTTAAACAAACACAACTTTATGAATTAAACTCTGCACTTTGGGATATTATATTTGTACTACACCTTCTGTAAAATCAATTTCAGATTCTTGATACTCTAACATTTAAAAAATAAAAATGCCATAGGACATTTACTTCAAAGTTCATGTTTCCACATATTCTCTCATTATCACATGCTATATTCATAGGACCATGACAAAAATTTCCACAGTAAAATATCTTCATCTTCAGGATATTAATAGTCTGTTATATTGTGTCGTCTTTCAGATTTCTGAGACATTTTGAAAATAAAGAGATAATATCCGCGGAAGGAAGCTAAACGTGTATTTTTCCACGGTATGGAGGTTTTGTTTGTATTTTGTAATTTTGTTGTATTTTGTATCTAGCGGCGACAGAATGAAACTAGTGCAGCATTTTAAAGTGAAAGAGAAAATCCAAATGAATCATTTGCTTATTCTTTGTATCCCGGATGTGTATCTGAATTTTTTGTAACTCGTATTTTGGCATCTGAATTTCATCTGTCGAATTTGAGCCACTACGAAATATATTGTTTGATTTTTTTTATCTGAATTTATTAACCTTAAATAATAACAGACAAAAAAAGAGTCTTGAAAATTCACGGGTTCTATTCAAGAGCAATTATATTCAGATGTATAATTGTGAAGCTAAATATTCAGAGGTGGAAATCTGAAGACTTAAATTCAAAAGCAACAAAATTCAGATGCATAATTTCAGTTAAAAAAAAAAAATACTTCAGTGCTGCAAATTCAAAAGGTGGTAATATTTCAAAGTCTGATGAGACAGATTTGCTTCTATAGTATTCTTTTAAGTGTAAAACTTTAACTTGACTGGGCTTTGGTGGAGCTGCTGTCTTTACAAAAATATTTTTTGTGAACAACTATTTACTGATTATATACAGGTATCTGTAAAATACAAAGTCATAACGTCTGGTAAGAACATAAAACATCAATTCAGTCTGCCATAGATACTGCCGTGTTTAATGCATGAACATTTTAACAGGCTTTTTCAGTAGTCTTACTTTACGTTCATTAATAATCAGGTTTCCTCTGCTGCATAATGCTATTTCCACTGGTGGATCAGTAGCTTTTCAGTGTGATTAATGGAATATTGTAAAGGGGCATTCAATTAAAGTTTTTTCATTATTTTTGTCTTGAAATGACTCTCGCAGTCAGTAACTAAACACACCAGTGGTCATCAACAAGTCAATAGCGATCGACAGGTCGGTCTCCAAGACTGTGATGAATCATTGCGGCTTCAGTTATGGCATTTATAGCGTCATTCTCTATCCGACCGCAGTGGTTCGCTGGCTAGTTGAGCAGGGACATATAAAGTTGCGATCACACTGTGTTTGTGTCTGCGAGTTCTGACACGTGAATTCACACTGTTGGAAAACAGATTTACAGTGAAAACATTTAAAATTGTGGGTCTGAGCATGTGCAGAGTTGCTGTACTATAGGTAGTAAAACTTTACAAAGCAATTGCAGACACAAGCATCACCACAGCCAATATTCAGCTTTTCATTAAAAGAAGTAAGTTAACAGTTTTATTCTATGTTATGGAGGCTATGGGGACATATACACATTTGATATTTTAAACAGCCTAAGCCTGGCATTTACATTGGTAGAGCTTTCATTTGTTCTGGTTTCAAAAGGTGAACTTAACGTACGTAAAAAGGTTGGAGACCACTGCACTACACCCTCTCCCCGCATACACCGTGTGTGTATTCAGTCAAGAAAGCAATACAGACCCATAGCCAACGGAGTCAAAAGATGTGGGGGGATCAAATCATACACTGACAGGGAGCTCTAAAGCACCACTGGTTAACTTTTTTTCCTCTATCTGTTTTATCATGATAATTAGTTACTTTTAATTATTTTATGTAGGTAACAGTCTATTTCACTATTACTACAGTTGTGTTCAAAATGATTCCAGTCCAATATGACTAACCAGATAATCACTGTTTTTGGTATAAATTATATTACCACATGACAAACAATGTAACAGTTGGTGCAGTAGATTCTTAGAAAAGCAACAGACTCAGCATTCGTGATATCATGCTCTTGAGTCTGTGCATTTGCATAATTAATTGAAAGGGGTGTGTTCAAAATAATAGCAGCGTGGAGTTCAATTAGTGAGGTCAATCATTCTGTGAGGAAACAGATGTGAATCAGGTGTCCCTTATTTAAGGGTGAAGCCAGCACATGATCTACATGCATTTCTCCTTGAAAGCTTGAGAACAATGGGTCGATCGAGACATTGTTCAGAAGAACAGCAAGCTTTGATTTAAAAGTTGATTGGAGAGGGTAAAACTTACAAAGAAGTGCAGACAATAATAGGCTGTTCAGCCAAAATGATCTCCAATGCTTTAAAATGGAGAGGAAAACCAGAGAGACGTGGAAGAAAACGGAAGACTACCATTCGAATGGATCGAAGAATAGTCAGAATGGCAAAGACAATGATCAGCTGAAGGATGATCAAAGACAGTCTCAGGTTACCTGTGAGTAATGTGACAGTTAGAAGACACCTGTGTGAAGCTAATCTATTAGAAAGAAGTCCCCGCAAAATCCCATCGTTAAAAAAACAACAAAAAAAAGACATGTACTGAAGCGGATACAATTTGCCAAAGAACACATCAACTGGCCTAAAGAGAAATGGAGAAACATATTGTAGACTGATGAAAGTAAAATTGTTCTTTTTGGGTCCAAGGGCCGCAGACAGTTCGTCAGATGACCCCCAAACTCTGAATTCAAGCCACAGTACCCTCTGAAGACAGTGAAGCATGGTGGTGCAAGCATCATCATATGGGCATGTTTCTCTTACTATGGTGCTGGGCCTATTTACCGCGTACCAGGGATCATGGACCAGTTTGCATATATCAGAATACTTGAGCAGGTCATGTTGCCTTACGCTGAAGAGGAAATGCCCTTGAAATGGCTGTTTCAACAAGACAACGACCCTAAACACACTAGTAAACGAGCAAAATCTTGGTTCCAGTCCAACAAAATTCAGGTTATGGAGCGGCCCTTAATCTGATAGAAAACTTGTGGGGTGACATCAAAGATGCAGTTTCTGAGGCAAAACCAAGAAATGCAAATGAATTGTGGGATGTAGTCAAAGCATCCTGGACTGGAATACCAATTGACACGTGCCAGAAGTTGGTTGACTCTATGCAACACAGAAAAACTCTTCACGTGTTGATTTGAAAAACAGTATGCAATGTTCTCAATTCATGGAAATAAAAACTACTATTAAGATTTTGTGCTTAAGTAATGTTTTTAAACACACTGCTATTATTTTGAACACAAATGTACATAAGAAACATTTATCCAGGTAACAAAGGTTTTAATTCAGTATTGTAAAATGACAAACACAAAATATAATAAGAAAAAACAAAACAATTTGGTGTAAGCAACAGTTAGCTGCTGGGATGTATACGTCCAAAACTGGGGCAGAGTAGGGGCTCAGCCGAAGATGGCAAATAGGTTCAGAGAGTGTCCTTGGTCTCTAAAGGCAGCTCCATGTGCAGCTTCAGCACAAGGTGTGCACCAAAGTATGGCTCGGAATGTTGGCTTCAGAATGTTTTGGTTCAAAGCTTCGGTCCAGAGCTTCACTTTGTGTTTGGTTTCAAATGTTCAGAGCTCAGTCTTGATCCTGACACGATCAACACAGTTCACCTGAGATTTCTCTCTCAACGTTTCTCTGATTTACTTCAACGATGACCTTCTTCAGACCGACGTTTCTCCAGCCTAGGATTGAGGACCGTCGCTTCATCGAGGGACCGACTGTTTTCTTCAGTCACGGTATGAACAAACTCATTTCTGTTCATGTCGACTGAAATGTTTTGTTAAAACTGAAAAGATAAAAACATCCTTATTACTAGAAACTTAGAAGTAGTTTAACTGTTACACGACGCAGTTTAAGGCCTTAAGTGAACTGAGAAAGATTTAAAGGGTACAACAGTGGTTTTTAAAAAGATTTTTTTATTAATGCACAGGTTATGAATAAATATTTAAAAAATAACAAATTTAAGTATCACTGCTTTGTGGCCATTGAGAGCAGTCTGTACTCAAACCTGCTATAACTGTTCCTAGACCTGCCTTCTGCCTCAGCTGGGGTCCACTTTATGGCAGTCCAGCCAGTTTTCCATCGTTATGGCCCGGAGACCCACATCTATCCAGGTTTCCTCCGTCCTGTTGGTGGGTTTCACAGCAGTTTTTCACCTCATTTTAATTATATCTGTTACCTGTCTGATCACTAAAGGTTTTATTGCTTAAAGTTTACGTATTGTCTATAAATTGTTTATTTTCGGCCCAGCCGTAGCACAGAGTCTCTTTGTGGCACCAGCAGATATTCATTTTAAGTTGATTGAAGCATTCACTGGCTACTTTGAAATTTGCAGGTATGCTCTACCCCCCCTGTGCAGCTGGCTGGCTGCCCCTTCAACATCCCTCAGCTGTTAACATCTGGCAGCAGCAGCTCTTCAGCCGGTGTCTCCCCCAGCAGCACTGCAGTCAGCTCTTCAGCGTGGAGACAGGGAGGAAGAGGAACAGGGGGCTCTCTGAGGACGAAGAGGTATTCTCTGTGTTTGAACCCCCTTGCAGGAGACCCCGCCTCAGCTCCACGGAAGACACCACCACCACTGACGCAGCTGTGGAAGAGGAGGAAGACCTGCTCCTTCCTGACGACGTTGTAGAGCTGTTGGATGAGGAACCAGGAATTTGGGAGCTAGCAGAAGAAATCATCACTCTTCTGGATGAAGTTCCTGGTATCTGGGAAGAGGGCTTCTCTGCAGCTATTTGAATTCTTTCTTCATTTTGTAAATATGTAAATATTGTGTAGATTTCTACATTTAGATTTAGTTAAGTTTCCTTTTAAGTAGGTAAGTATGATTGATGAATTTATTCCATTTTACCATCATTGTAATTTTGACACAATGTAAATGGATATTTCAGTAATAATAATTATTCCCTCCTTGTTTCTACACTCACTGTCCATTCTCTCAGCTCCACTGACCACACAGGAGCACTTTGTAGTTCTACAATTACAGACTGTAGTTCATCCGTTGCTCTGCATACTTTGTTTGCCCCTTTCACATGATTGTTCAATGGTCAGGACTCCTGCAGGACAACACCAGAGTATAGAGCACTCCTGCTGGACATAATACTGCTCGCAGAAAGTAGCTCATTTGTCATCCTCTAGTCCTTCATCAGTGGACACAGGACATCGCCGAAAGGAAGCTGCTCTTGGCTTGGGGTTTATTTTCAGTCCAGCAGTGACGATGAGGGCTTTAAAAACTCCAGCAGCCCTGCTGTGTCTGATCCACACTAACACCACCGCTATGTCAGTGTCGCTGCAGCACTGAGAATGCTCTGGTGTGGTCCTGCGGGAGCCATGACCGTTGTAGAATCAGGTGATAGGGGCAAACAAAGTATGCAGAGCAACACATGGACTACAGTCTGTAATTGTTGAACTACAAAGTGCTCCTGTGTGGTCAGTGGAGCTGAGAGAATGGACAGTGAGTGTAGAAAACAACAGGAGGTCATAATGTTCTGATTAGACCTCTGATATGATTATTACTGAAATGAATAAATAAATAGGTTTAATGTTTGTCTTCACACAGGTCTTTGTAAGTATTTCATTAGTGTAAATAATCCTCTAAATAATCCGGTGTCGACCCGAGGAGGACGGGTTCCCCCTATGAGTCTTGGTTCCTTCCAAGGTTTCTTCCTCATGAGCAGAGGGAGTTTTTCCTTGCCACTGTCGCCTTTGGCTTGCTCATAGGAGGCTTGGACCCGGACAACTTTCTGTTGGTGAAAAGCACTATAGAAATAACATTTCAGTGATTGATAACTGGTATTACATTTATAAGTTTCCTTTCTGGGTTTCTGCATTTAGATTTAAATAAGTTTCTTTTAAAAATTTTAATATATCATTAACTCAGTTAAGTTTCCTTTTAAAGTTTTTAATTTAGATTTAGGTTAAGTTTACGTTCTATTTAATTAAAATTACTTTAGACTTTTATTCTGTCTGGTCTCTCCTTTATTTCTTATATGTTTTACATTGTGCGTAATTAAACAACAGGGTTTTCAGTCATTTCTGGATCTGTACATTAAATGTCAGGCTAAAGACTTAATATTTTATATATATACTATTCAGCTCAAATAGTTTCTCCATTAAATTTGTATTTATTTCTATATAAGGATATATTACATTATTTATTATTATTAATTTTATTTATTTATTTTCATCAAGAGGCAGTTAAAACTAATTAGAATGTATTCTTTTAAGTGTAAAGCATCCTTTAACTTGACTGGCCTTTGGTGGAGCTGCTGTCTTTATAAAAATGTTTTTTGTGAACAACTGATTACTTACTTTACTGATTATATGCAGGTATCTGTAAAATACACAGTCATAATGTCTGGTAAGAACATAAACATCAATTCAGTCTGCCATAGATACTGCCGTGTTTAATGCATGGACATTTTAACAGGCTTTTTCAGTAGTCTTACTTTATGTTCATTAATAATCAGGTTCCTCTGCTGCATAATGCTATTTCCACTGGTGCATCAGTAGCTTTTCAGTGTGATTAATTAAATATTGTAACGGGCATTTAATTAAAGTTTTTTCATTACTTTTGTCTTGAAATGACTCTCGCCGTCAGTAACTAAATACACCAGGGGTCGTCAACAAGTCAATAGCGATCGACAGGTCGGTCTCCATGTTATGGAGGCTATGGGGACATATACAGATTTGTTATTTTAAACAGCCTAAGCCTGGCATTTACATTGGTAGATCTTTCATTTGTTCTGATTTCAAAAGGTGAACTTAACGTACATAAAAAGGTTAATGACCACTGCACTACACTCTCCCCGCATACACCATGTGTGTATTCTGTCGAGAAAGCAATACAGATCCATAACCAACGGCGTCAAAAGATTAACAGCATCAGCTCCCCCAGGTCCTAGTGCGTCTAAGTTTCAATATATTTTTTACATGGAAAGTGAGACAACCGTCACACTTCCTGCTCTGTTTCTCTTTTCTGTGTTTCCTTGTTTTTTGTTTTGTTTCAGTCTCTGCCCTAGCATCGCCTTGTGCCTGTGTCTTTGTTGCCCTGCCCTCTCGTTATCTGTCCCAGGTATTCCTAGTGTGTTTTCTTTGTAAACATAGTCCCTTGTTTTAGTGCTCCCTTGTCTGGTGTTGTGTATAGATGTGTGTTTTGTGTTGTACGTAGGTCTATACCAGTTTGCGGTTGTTTTCTTGTTTTAGTTCTGTGCAGTTTAGTCCAGCTTGTGTTTACTTTCAGTGTTTGTTTTTGTTTAAAAAAAAGATTTTTTGCGTGTATGTCCACCTCCCTCGGCTCTCCCTTCAACCGTGACAGAAAGAATTTGGGTTTTTTTTGTAAATCACTCACTTACTCACAGTTGATACTTTTTGTCCTTGTTTGAACATTGAAGATTTATTAACTTCCGTTAGGCCTTATTTTATTGTGTCTCTCTGAGAGACTGACCCAGTTGGTGAAGTTTTACAGCAGGGGTCCTCAAAACTTTTTTTTAATTAATTCAGGGGCCTGACTGCAGCCCGAGAAACAACTTCACAAAAAAGTCATAATTATTTTGAAGTTAAAGACATTGATATTTCAAGATTAAAGTCATTTAAAAAATAGTCACTGTGGAGTACAGGACGGCAATTAGTCCTGCTGGCACATCTATGGTATATGGGTGTGAGTGCACAGGGAAAACTCACTTAAAAGCGCACATATTGAATATCCAAAAGAGCTGGGTTGAAGTGGCTCTAAAACACCATTGTAGCTGGTGGCACTGTCCCTTAATCAATACAAGACTCAAAGTAGTGTCTATCATCCATTCATGTGTTTACAGCACTTTGTCTCATTAAATTCTTGTATGCACAGACTACAGGGCCTGTCTACAGGCACTCAAATCCCTCAAAACCAACCACCCAACAATCCTGAATGTTCTACAGGAAGTGTACTGGTTAACACTACGAAATTACGTCTTCATCTTTTGTTGGATACCTGGACACTGTGGACTTTTAGGCAATGAAAGAGTCGATCAAGCTGCCAAAATGGCCCCATACAACCCAGATCGGACATACCAGATTCCACCAATGGACATTAAACCTGTAATATACAGAATAAACCGAATCTCATTATTGGACGAAAAACGCAGACCTACCTTGAAAACCACTGGGACCAAGCAGTGTACAGAAGATGACGTATTGGACATACCAGATTTACTCATATGTATCTAGTACTGGTAAAAGCAGCCCCATATTGTGCAACATGCCAAACTCAGCTTAGGATAAAACATTTAATGTTGGACTGTATTGATTTTGGCCATGAGAGGTAACAGAACTCCAAAGTCCATAACAGAATTATTCAACAATACGAAAGCATCTCCATTCCTAAAATTCCTGTCAGTAACGAAACTTAAGCAACACTTGTGACAACTTTAAATAGATGGCAGTCTCAACATCTCTAAAATAAAACTGTCCTAGTAAGTCAATTACATCTTAATATCTTACTTGCCATGAATGTGGCCCTATGGGCAGATAAGGCGTTAATTACAAATGAACTAACTAATTAACTTTGTCTCCTTAAAGCCACAGCCTCTCACAGGTTATGGATAAATGATGTGGGTTCGGGAGGTGGGACTCATAGTAGAGAAGGAGATATTAACTCTTTGTACCACATAGACTAGATACGGACTGACCGTTGAATTGTAATTTTTATCCAAAATTATTACTAGGGACATTTCTGTAGTCCCTGGATTGGTATAGAAACATGTCAATAAAGTCTCTACCCATCTCTTTGCCCTTGGCTAGACAACATGCTGCCATGTTGCCATAGTTAAAGGGGCCGGTCAAATGAAAGCAGTGGGCTGTATATGGCCTGCAGGCTATAGTTTGAAGACCCCTGGTTTACAGAATCTGGCTTTACCTTGGCTATACCCATTATTAAGGGAACATCTATGATCGAGGGAAAATGCAGTTCACTCTGGTTGTTTACATTCAAAATCTCTGTCTTTTAAGGTGGAACGGTGTGATTGAGGGAAAAAAAACAAACTACTGTTGTTTGTATGTGACTGAAGCTTAATTTACCTGTACATTTTTATTTACTGTTTGAATTACCATAGGAACTTGTTTGTAACTCAAGTTATTTAATTTTGTAGCACTTTTGGTACTGCAGTTAGCCAACTCCAGAGTTAGGAGACATTTCCACCTTAAGTAATCAGCAAAAATAAGTAAATATTATGCACCACTGGAGCAGGGATAGAGCAATATCCTCATCTTGGTTTGTGCTTTTTAACATTTGGAGTTCTCTTAGTTGTCTAAAAACTCCAAATACCTCTGCCACGGGCAGAGAGATAAAGCCTAGCATACCATATAGAGATAGTTTGTTTTTTTGCTCATTTACAGACACTGGGGCTTTGTAAACACATCCAATTGGTTTCCAGAATGCAAACTGACTGGAGAGCTAGCAAATGGTGAGTAAATATCTTCTGAATCTTTTTTGAAGTGTTTTTGATTACAGTTGTGAAAGTCACATTTAAATCCCAGACACTTGATACTAGTTTATATTTGGTTCACTCAAGCATTTATTTGATTATTTGGTTTACATCTGTGCAAACCTTACCATTTTCTGTCCTGAACCATCTTTTATTGTGCTGTATACAATCTGATTGTATCTGATCTTTTGAACATGGTTTTGTTTCTTACTCTTTTTTCAGGCTTAGATTGTGTGTTCTTGCCCACGTGTATTGACCCCTGCCAGTTATAACAACTGTGAGTGTTAGAAGCCTCCAAATAAAGTCACTATTGGCATGTATCCTGCTGCGTCCCAATCAGGGAGCTATTTTCCCTATTGAAAAGCTTTCTGGTGTGGGTGCAGTGCAACAAAATATATTGAAAAATATTTTTGGAGCGTATCAGCTGTATTCATGTACCAGTAAGTTTTCAGAAACATTTTTTGTCATAGATGACTAGTCGTGTCACACCAGATCCTGGATTGTCAAAGTGAAACTATAATAAGCTAGCTACAATGCTATAAATCATACAAAAAAGTCAACTTGACAGTGATAAAAAATGAGGCGCAGTTTAAAATATCCAGGATTTATTTGTTTTAAAAGTAAATCTTAGAAATACTGGAATTCTCTGTCAGATTTCATATTCTTGCAATATAAACATATTTCAATACCCAAGGAAATTACTGTGACTTGGATGACAAGAGACTTATTCAGCCACATCAAAAGTGGAGGCTTCCTGCTTCTTGTTATTATCCTCCAGCCCCAAGAGTACCATGCCTTACCTCGCATAGTATGTCATACATACTACAACAAGACCTCATCTCAATCCATTATTTCACAGCTTTCCCACTCCTATACAAACCCACACACACCCCCACACAGGCACACTCTCTGAAATCACTCCTGTTGATCCCCAAGCCAAGCAGGGATCTCAAACCCAACATTAAACCTCACTGCAGACAAAAATGTCATGTGCAAATGATAATGAAATTGGTGATTGTTTCAGACATGGTGAAGGGCATGGTGCCCGCTGGTGGGCGTGACTGCTTCTATCCTTCATGACTCCCTCTGCGCAATCGAGTGACAGCTCTCTGCCTCCAATTACATGCTTTAGAAATTGAGCTCTACACCTGCACTCTCCTCACTCTATTATTAGAGACAATGGAGAGCAAGAGGTACTCTACTGCATTTTAGAGCCACTTGTTATATTTAATATTTTTAGGGTGCATTAAATAGTAACTTAAATTAATTTCAAAATATAATGAGCTTATTTGTAGAAGGTATAGTCTCAGTGCAAATGTGTATAAAAGTAGCCAGAGCCTACCTGGAATCATTGGGCGCAAGGCGGGAATACACCCTGGAGGGGACGCCAGTCCTTCACAGGGCAACACAGACACACACACATTCACTCACACACTCATACTTACGGACACTTTCGAGTCGCCAATCCACCTGCAACGTGTGTTTTTGGACTGTGGGAGGAAACCGGAGCACCCGGAGGAAACCCACGCGGACACGGGGAGAACACACCAACTCCTCACAGACAGTCACCCGGAGCGGGAATCGAACCCACAACCTCCAGGCCCCTGGAGCTGTGTGACTGCGACACTACCTGCTGCACCACCGTGCCGCCCTACATTCAAAGTATATGACATATGAAATATTATAACTAACCATATAAATATATTAAAATTGTATTAGAAGGGTGACCAAAATATCATGACTAGTACAAAATATTAATGACATACATATTAGTATTGATTTAGTGTGCATTTGTGGTTCCAAAATAACATAATTTCAGTACACTTTTTGCTACAAGGGGAGTCTAGTGCAATAATACTAAAGATGACCCCCCCTCCCCCTCCCCCATTGCAAATGAGATATATTGCCATCTAATAATAGATGATATTTCAGTCTCTGCTGAATTCTCCGCCCTTGCTGGTTTAATTTTGCTATTTGCACCCACAGAACCTGAAACAGACAGAAACCCTTTTCAGATGGTATTGCTTTTACGTGTGGTATATTTCATTCTGCCCTCAGAATATGTTTGTGTAACTAAAACTCCCATCTGCTCATTTTTCTGCAGTTCACACTTCCAGTTCAGAAAAGGTTTTGGAGCATTCTACCTACTATAATACAAGCAGTGAACAGGTTATTACTCTAGTGAGAACTGATATTTCAATGAATATTCTGTCTCTATCTTTCTCCAGGATGGAGGTGCTAGATGTTATACAGCACAAATCATAATAGTCACCAAGCATGTAGCTAACCTCAGGTGTTGAATGGCGCACCACACTGAAATCCATCATAAACACTGATGGCAGATGTGGTAGAATGGAATTAGGAAGGAGTGTATTTTCTGTTGCGGTCTGATGTCCTTGCCACAGGCCGGACCCCTACCACAAATTGACCATGTGGAGCTGTAACAAAAAAGCTGCAGAGTGTGGATGGATAAATCGCTGCTCTGAGGGTGTTTTCTCTGAGGATGACGGCTGTACTGTGGTTTAAGTGTAGAGACAATTCAGTACCTGACACTGCCAATTTGCCCCTTGACTTCAGCTCTCATTGGCCCCTAATTAGCCCTCTGCGGGTTGCCATGACAATGGTCAGCAGTGATTAGTGGCGACAGATTTAATTACAGGGAGGTCTGAAAGCCTGAAGTTGTGATTGGCCTTCTTTCACTCTTTCTCTCTTGTTCACTCTCACTCAAAACACAACCCCCTCATTAATTCAGGGGTGGGGGTGTGGGGGATTAGGGGATGCTGGGTAATGAGGCAATGACAGCAGGGTGGGACACTTGCTCTGGATAAAATGCCTCAAAACCTTGGAAACATTCACACAGACTATAACATGCAAATCCTTACCATCAGAACCTCTTCTAAGTGAGAACATTTCTTAAACCATTAGAAAACCCCAGGTAGCTGTTGCACTTGGGTCGATCATATTCTGCAAAGTGTGTAAATATTCTTTACTTATCAATTTATTCTGTCAGAAATGTTATGAGGTCACAGTGCAGTAACAGAGAAACATAATGAAACATAGCTCTCAGTCTTCAGAGTGAAAGGAAAACTCGGAGCATTTACTCTAATGCGGCCTGTTTGTGTAGCATCCAATCCAGGCTCAGGAAGAGCACACAGCTCAGAAGATGCAGGGCAGCACTCCCAGTAGCTCCAAGCTGTCAATCCATTTAAATTGGCTCCCCCAGCTCTGCATAGTGTGTATTAATACTTAATAAATGTCACCTGGCATATGAGCTGGATCACCTTCCCTACGTCTCAGTGTCCTGCCTTTATGAGGTGACGGCAGAGATTAATGATAGCTACAGTAACACGACTGCAGAGGCTCTGATCAAAATCTCCAGGCTTTCAACTCAGCTTTATGAAAGGAATCCCACATTTAACTCCTTAAAACCCCAGAGACCTGTATGCGGACCCACACTTCAATTGTGTCTGACACATTTTACGCAGATCCCGTCAAAACTGTATCTACACTGGCCATTTTATGAGGTCCAGCTTCTTTGTTCCTGCACTCATTTATCAATTCAACTGATCCAGTGGTCCACTTACAACATTATTGTATTTTATGGTCTGTATGTTTCTCTTTATATCAATATAAAGGGTTAGATGAGATATATACTTGTTTCCTTACATAGGGGGAAAATTATTTTAGATCTTCTTTGCTAGGCCAATTTCTGAAAGTTTAACTACAAAGGAAACTTTGTAATGTTTTTGCAAAGTGAATTAAAACATAAACACAATAACGGCATCTACGTCCTAAAGGCAGCTTCATAGCCCTTGACATGCAGAAGGTAGAAAGGAATATTTAGAGTCTTAAAACCTTTTAAAAGTTTTTCAGGGCTCCTGAATAGCAGTTTTGATCCTCAGCAGTGCCCCAGCCATTTTAGGTTGTGTTTCAAACAGAGCAAAACTGGTCTCTCTGAGGCACATGTGCAGAATCACTATTTAAAATGGTTTGGTAGGCAGCACTGCCTTTGAGGCAGAAGGAACATAATTGGTTACCAGCCAGCAGGCAAGTATGAATGGGCCTGGTTAAAACGCTTTGGGCAGAGATTTTTAAATACCACACCATAAACTGGTAAAGCCCCATCTTCCACTTTGGAAGAAATAAATGTGCAATATACTGTACACTTAATGCAATTTCATAATATGTTAGTGTTGCAAACATTTTAGCATTTTGTTTAGCTTAAATGGAGAATAATATAACTCTGTGCCGCTGAGGAAGCTACTGAAGAAGTATTCCTGTATATGTGTGTTATAATTGCTGCCTCAGAGGATGCTACAGAATGTTATAGAATAAAATTCAACTGCCTCTGGGGCAGATTCTGAAGATTTATGATTATTGCCTCTTAGAAAGCTGCAGAATGACATACTATTCATGGCTGCTTCCTCAGAGGCAGCAATCATGTGTTATTCATCTTTGTCCTAGCCTCTGCCTCAGAGGAAGCGGGGCATTATTGCATAAGAAAAAGACACAGCTTGATTGATCCTCTTAGCGAAAGTGAATCTCTGCATTTGACCCCTCTGTGGCAGTGAGCACACAAATACACACTAGTGAACACACTAGGGGCAGTGAAAATACACACAACCGGTCCAGGACGCTGCCAACCACCTTGGTGCCCAGGGAGCAGTTTTGGGGTTTGGTGCCTTGCTCAAGGGCACTTCAGGCATGAATTAATTTTCTCTTGCCAGCCCTGGGAATTGAATCGGCAACTCAGCAGCCTCAAGCTTGCTTCTCTCACCTCAAGGCCACAGCTGCCCTTCATAACATTATATAAAATAATACATTCCATTTTAACCATCATATTCACCTCTGCCTGTTGACTGGTAATCAATTACGTTCTTTCTGCCCTCAAGGCAGTGCTGCCTCCCAAACTACCTCTGAGTGCTTTCTGATGTATAGGAAAGCCCTCATCTCCCATTACACAAGCACAGTACTAGGTGTCTGTTGGTGTAACAAATCTCAGCTGTTTGTATTCTCTTCCAAGTGTGTAGAGTAGTAGTGTTGCATTAACAGCACTTCAGAAAAGGGCAGTGGCTGGATTCACATATCTGAGAAGAAGCATGTGTGACTGGGGCAGCCCAAGCTATTAACAAAAAACATGTGCTTGATTCCTTGGCCCTCCATCTTACAAATTTCACTTCAGAAATGCCCCTAAAATAGCGTTTGGGTTCTCCTCAGTGAAAATAGTTGATAATTACAGGTCAAAATAGAAGTTGGCTGAACTGGGGGAAAATGTTTATTTGTGATTTTTCTGATCAATATTGTGACATTGATTTAAATGAAAAGATGTGTTTACAAATTTGTGAATGATTTAAATCATTTGTTCATTTTATTTAACTGCTTAATCCTGTTCAGGGTCTTGGTAGGTGTGGGGCCTACCCAGAATCATTAGGTATAAGGGAGTAACACACCCTGGACAAGGCACTAGCTCACCATAATGCATCCCACAGTCACTCAAACACTTAAACTTATGGACAAATTTGAACAGTTATGCCATCTCACCCTATGGGAGGAAATCAAAACATCCAGAGGAAACCCACATTCATTTATTATCTGTAACTGTTTATCCATTTCAGGGTTGTGGTGGGTCTGGAGCCCACCAGGAAACACTGGGCACAAGGCTAACACACTCACACCTATGGACAAATTTTGAGTCGCCAATCCACCTACCAATGTGTGTTTTTGGACCGTGAGAGGAAACCCACACGGACATAGGGAGAACACACCAAACTACTGACAGACAGTGACCAGAGGCGGGGACTGAAACAACTTTAAATGCAGATCTATTGTCATGTATACAACAGATGGGTGTTTGCTTCTGATTGATCTAACTAATTTATGAGCCACAATCTCTGTGTTCTTGGGTTCAATTTCCCCAGGTGAAACTTAACTACAGTGTTGATAATGCGCTCAATCAATAAAATTGCTGCTCTTGCAATTTCATGCAAACTGCACACAAATTGCAGTCCAGTTGCAATTTGAATTTAAAATGACTACTCTTTCAGCACTGCTATTGACAGACGGAGTAAATTTGTCAATGGGTTCTTGAACATAAGGCAGTAAATTCAGTCTCTTTAGTGCTCCTGCTGCTTTAAAAGTGGAGAAAGTGATACTTTCTGCATAAACACAGTTGAGTATTTCTTGAAATACGCTTTACATCCTGAATAAAATCGAAAGCTCTGACGACATAAACAAAAATATTCATTTTCTATATAGGTCAGAGGAGTGTAAAAAAACCATGAAATCATTTCACTTGGACCGAATTAATTGATTGAACAGCTTACTGTCTGTTTACTATGTCACACTCAGAGCGACGCTGGTCACCCTGCCCCATTTATGCATGCATACAGACTTACTACTCTACAGGCAGAGAGAGGTGCAGCACAGCTAAACTAAAAAATAAAAACAGAGGTAGAGAAGGCTTCCAGTAAAAAGAGGCTGTATGAAGCCAGAGGCCAAACCAGAGTGAAAGTCTGTGTAGCTTTTCTGTGTTTTACATGAAGTCGGTGGATGGTGTTTGAGTTGGTTCAAGGCATAATGAATCTGTGGCATTCCTGTGTTTTAGAGCAGTGGCTTTGGAAGGATTGCTAAATGTATGGGTGGCTTACACTGAGTGGTTCCTATAAAATCATCCCCCCCACCACCACCCCCCATTGCAGTTTTAACACTCAGAGTCATGAATAAAATCTCCAGATGCATAATAATAATAAAATGAATACAAAAGGTAATTTACAAAAGAAAAAAAAGACATATACAAATACACATTAGTTGATAAATTGTAGTAGTACAATTGTAGAGTGTAGTTGTTCACAGATGTGTGTGTGTGTGTGTGCGTGCCTATGAGTGACAGCGTGGACAGGTATTTTGTTCAGTGTGTGTTTCTTGCTTGGCTCTGTTGCCTCTCTACTAAAAAGCTGATGTGTGCCGTATTGACGCGGGTTGACTGCTGTTGCATCATGCAGGTGGATGATACATATTTGTAGTGGTTGAGGTGACTCCCTAATGTTCCCAAGGCTGTAAAGCACTTTGAAAATTCATGATTATTCTATGAGCAAAAACACCAAATTTTCAGTTTAAAAATGAATCTGAAGAATCTCAGGTCAAAGTGGATTCACTGATTTTTTGTTATCTGCTTGTAGTCTGCTTCTCAGTATTATACTGACTACATCCCCTGCTCTAGAGCTTCACTGTAGTTACCAAACCAACTGGGGTAGTTATTAATATTAAGTGGGCAATAAAAAGGGTTAAATGATAATGACAGATTGACAAGGAAAGTGTTGTCAATTGGTCCTTGGGCATAAGGCAGTGATGCAATGACTCAAAATTAAAAGCAATTTAATATTAAATTATATACTAAGATTAAATTTGATACTTAGAATTTAAAGTGTTAAAAAGCAGCACTTTTTCTAGCTATGAATTTTAGAAGGCGAGAGAGGCAAGTGCTTGTGCCCTCAATTAAGCCCTAAACGCGATCTTAAGGAGTCATTTCCAAAATCTCCATGAAGCTTTTAATAGACATAATAAGCAGGGTGCAGCTGCCTGCTCTTCCTCTGAGAGACAGTGATAGACACACTGAGAGCTGAGTTATCTTTCATGTCCTCTCTGTGTGACCCGCTCCACACACTCATTGATCTGCACACGATTAACTTTAACGGCTACTTGCAGGTGTCTTTCTTCCCGGATCAATACCACTGGGTAAATTTAGATTTGACCCAACGGGCCAGTCGAATGAGTGAAGAGAATGCTTATTGCCTCTATCTTAACATCTGATGAAGCTGTATAGAGCACATTTGTCATCTCTGAGTTGTGTAAAATGTTGCCCGTGGTCCAGAAAGCTACATCCCTTCAATCAGGAGGGAAAAAAAAGCACAAACCATTCATGTTCACCAGAACATTTCACAAAAGCTTCAACACTTACATAATATCTATTTTATTTGCCATTTCAGTTCTTTTCTCCAGGACTTTAATAAATCTGCAAGGAGCATGGGTCACGCCTTCAGGGCTTCGATCCAACAGTGAGTGGAAAGTGTAACAATGGAACTGCTGTTGGTTGTGATCTTCTGTGTGCTGTAGGAAGATGAACTCCATCAGTCACCTGCAAACAGCCTGAGGTATGAACTTTAGAACTGCTTTTCTAACTGGTGTAAAGGTCTAATATGATCTGATCCAACCGCTGGGAGTCATGTTCCATTCCCAGTGGTGCCACAGCCATTTGTGACTGAGAGGCCATGAGAACACAATAGGTGCTCTCAGTGTTGTGATATACATCACTTGCATCCGCTCTCCCAGTCGATTAATGCGTTGTTACTTTTATGTGTGTGTGTGTGTGTAAAACATATGAAACTGGGCAGACAGTGCATTTCTCTGTGGGCTTGGAACAATTCTACAGTGCTTCAATGAAGCTGTTTACTTTATTTCCTGTTAGAACAGCATTTTAATTATTATTATTAAAATGTGTTTAACCGAAAATTACACTGATGTCTCCAAAATGAAACAACATCAGATTCCTCACTATTTATGCCGTCTACTCTGTCTCTTCAAATCTTTCAAAAGACTTGATTTTAGATTGAAAGGATATTCACCTACATTTCCAGTTCCAGTCTTAGTAGTTGTGCTTTTGTTTTTATCTTGTTTGCTCCTCGTGGATCTGATTTGTTACTCACTTATTCACTCACTCACTCGCTCACTCACTCACTCACTCATTCATGTTTAGTAACTGGACCATAGGAGGCATCATTTCTCAAATACTTACATTGAGATAGTGAGAAACACTACAAACATATCTTAAAGTGTGCAACAGTATAGGTTTTTGTTATTGCTTTTTCATATCAAAATTCTCCACACATTTTTGTTGACCTGTTGCCATAACAGAAGCGTAAATCATCTTTGCCAAAAGCACTGACACAACCACAGACCCTGACAGACCCTAGCTTTTTTACTTGTTGCTGATAACAGTCTGAGTTGTTATTTTGTCTTTGGGCAGCAGAACACGGCATCTATTTCTTCCAAAAACATATTTAGAATACTGATTCTAACCACAATACACATTTCCACTGTGCGAGGATCCATCCCTGATACCTTCGAGCCCATAGGAGTCAGTGCCACATTGGGGCATGATTAACTTAAGGCTTCTGTTTGGTTTTAAGTAGCACTTGTGAATGTAACTTCTTACTGTAGTGCTTGAAAAAGGCTTGCCAAAGTATTCTCTGGCCCATGTGGTTAAATCATCAATTGATAAATGATGGTTCTTGATGCAGTCCCATCTGAAGGATTGAAATCATGAGTGTTCAGCTTAGACTTGCGTATATGTCCTTTTTTCATGATTCCTTAAATTGTTTAATGATATTACGCACTCTAGAGGGAGGAATATGCAAATCACTTCCAATCTTTCTTTGAGCAACATTGTTTTTAAAGATTTTCATCATTTTCTCATGCATCTGTTGACAAAATGGAGATCCTCTATTCATCTTTCTGCCTCAAAGACTCCGTCTGCGTCTTTTGTACTAAATCATGATTACAATCACTTGTTGACATCACCTGCTGTTTGCAATAACATCACTGTCTAGCTGTATTTTTTTTCTCTTTTTTTGTTGTTTTTTACCTTATTACCCATCTTAAACTGCCTCATCCCAGTGATTTTTGTAATGTGTTGCAGTCCTAAAATGCAGGAATGGATATATATATATATATATATATTAACAAATTAAATAAAAGCAAATGTAAGAAACGTTGTTTTGGGATTTTTTGTTTTGTTTTTTGTCCCAACTCTTCCTAATTTGGGATTATATAATATTATGTTCCATGCAATGGTAACAATAATACCACTGATAATTAACACTGCTGGGAAAGTGTAGTACGACAAAAATAATCAAAGTTAATCGAATGCTGTTGTTAAACCTGATTATAATTTGACCAAAATCTTGTCATACTAAGGCTGAAGTGAAGGCTGTTGGATGCATCTCTGTTTTGGGCAGCAGTCTGTAGGTTCTTTGGATGAAGACTGAAATCAATATCTATGGAAATAATTTCTGCATATTTCAGGGCCTCATTCCACAGACACTCAGATTGGAATTCTTCCTCATTTAGGGCCCAGCACTGGGCTTTATTCTTGTGTCAGAATCCAGTAAGCTTGCTGAATATCTTCATTCCCGTGTGTGTGTGTATATTTATTTTGTGTGTGTGTGTGTGTGTGTGTGTGTGTGTGTGTGTGTGAGAGAGAGAGAGAGAGAGAGAGAGAAGCTTTGACATTGATGTCTTATCAGGCTCTGGCAGAGGCGCGAAATGGAGCGGTAATTCAAACCTTAAGCGGTAATGTTTATTTCCTCACAGATCGCAGTATAATGCTGAGCTTCTCTCCTCTGAGTTTCAGCACAGGCCGCCGTGCAATGCAGGCACACTACAAAGGCTTCTGGGAAAGAGGCTCAAGGAAGCAAAACAGTGAAATGCACAGAGCCAGCAGTAATGGTGAAAAATATGAACTTATGATATCAGCAAGAAGTGTAAATGTCTGTGGGTGTATATGTATGTTTGTGTGTGTGTGTGTATGTGTGTGTGTGTGTTAATGGAGTGAGTGGGTGGATATATGGAGGATGCTTGGGGCGCTCTACACATTCCCTCAAGCTCTTAGTTTGAAAGTAGGGCTAATTATGCAACAAGCTCACCCCTAGTTAATGACCTGCCTCTTTTTAAACATACAGTTGACACTGAGATTTCAAGTGTTGCTTAAAAACACATTAAAGTCAGTTAATAAACAGGATAAGTGGCTTAATTAGAGCTGAGCAGAGCCTAGAAAAACTTGACTATTGCACAGTCTTCACTTGTGTTATAAGGTGGTTTCTTCAGAGTTATAAACTCTCTAGAACTCACTGTAACGATATGCTGTTTCAGACATGTTTTTGTTTGTCTTGTACTTTTCTGGCAGGAGAACTGAGATACAGTGGAAAGCTCCAGGCTTCCCCTCTCTCTACAATTCCCCACAGCTTCCTGACTTGTTTCTCATCTCGCTGTGCCTGTGGAGCCAGTGGCTTTGAGAAGGAGTCCACAAACACCTGCAATAGAGAACCAGGTTATGAAAGCTGGAAGGTCATCTTGAATGAATGAATGAATGAATGAATAATCAGGTGGATATATAGATAAATAAATAACTACAGACATTAATACACATAGCATAGAAGTGTCTCTAGAGCTGAAAAGCTGAAAAATGTGTACTACACTACGTGGTTGTAGTGTACATTAGGCTTTATGTGTTAGTATGTGTTTAAACCTTTAGGGTCAAAGAAAATAAAGCATAAAGTATTTATGGTGAACACATTTGTGTTATTTTTGCACTTGCCGATACCGATAACCAATACTTATTTAGAATTAAGCAATCAAGAGCATTGTGTAATATTGTAGTTATTAGTTAAAACATTGTCAGGACATAACAGGAAGCTGACAGTCGCGGAACACAGTTAACAGTCTGTTTAATGTCGGTATCCACAAGGGTAATCACAAGGCAGGCAAAGTTCAAAAACAGGAGCAAACAGTACCTTGGAGGTTGGACAAAAACCGTAGTCAAAAACAGGCAGAGTTCGAAAACCAGAGAATGCAGACAATACCAATAGGGACAAGACAGGAGACGTAAATCGGGAACACAGGCAAGAGGTAGGCAACAGGAGACCGTCAGACAAAGTACAAGGGAACGCGTTGTATGCATGGAGAACCAAAACAATACTCGGCAGGGAACAGTTCCCAGAGTGAGGTATATATAGGGAGACAGACAGGTGTGAGTAATTAGAACTCTGGTGAGGGAGACCGGTAGGTAGTCATGTGACTGGCAGGTGCATTCTGGGAATTTGAGTCCTGAGACGTAGGCGTGACAGTACCCCCCCCCGAAGACACCGGAGGAGGCCTGGAACGAGGACGACCACGACGACGACCACCCAGCGGAACAGATTCACCGGAACCATGGACTTCTGCACATGCGGAGGACTGAGATTGACGTGGGCCTCTGGATCGAGACCTAGGAAGGGACGGAGCGGGATTAGATACCGATCCTCTCGGGCGACCTCTGGGACGGGGAGCCGGCTTCTCAGGATGACGAGAGTGAAACGCCAACACGAGACCCGGATCATAGATGTCCTTTGCTGGTACCCATGAACGCTCCTCAGGACCGTACCCTTCCCAATCAATAAGATATTGGAGAGTTCCTCCACGTCTTCGAGAATCCAGTACCTCTCGCACAGCATAAGTGGAAGAGTCCCCAACGTCCAATGCCGGGGGCGGAACGTCGTCGGGCTGCAACTCATTCAAAGGACCAGAGATCACAGGCTTGAGGAGAGACACATGAAAGGAGTTAGCAATCCGGTATTGTGCAGGTAATTCTAACTTGTAAGTAACATCATTGATTTTATCTGAAATACGAAAAGGACCAATATACTTAGGAAGGAGCTTCCTGCACCTCCCCTCAAACCTGATATCCTTTGTAGCCAACCATACTCTTTCTCCAATCTGGAATAACGGGGAATTTGATCTGTGTCTGTCAGCTTGTTCTTTATACCGGGAAAGGACCTCCGTGATGTGAAGATTAGTTTTCTCCCACACCTCCTCACTGCGTTTCATCCACTCGTCGACTGATGGAATTCCAGATGTAGCAGCAGTCCAGGGTGCCAACGGAGGTTGATATCCTAATATACACTGAAATGGGGTGAGATCAGTCGTCGAGTTGACCAAGGAGTTTTGGGCTATCTCTGCCCATACCAAGTACTGGGACCAGTCTTGTGGATTCTCATGACAATAAATTCTTAAAAACTTTCCCAGCTCCTGATTAACCCGTTCACACTGGCCATTACTCTGGGGATGATAACCAGAGGTAAGGCTAACATTTACCCCTAAATGTTCAAAGAAAGCTTTCCATACATGTGACGTAAACTGAGGACCTCTATCAGATAAAATGTCTTCAGGGATTCCATAATGACGGAATATATGTGTATATAAAGCTTTAGCAGTATCTAGGGCCGTGGGCAATGAAGGAAATGGGATGAATTTAACTCCTCTAGAGAACCGATCAATGACTGTAAGAACTGTAGTAAATCCCTCCGACAGAGGTAGGTCAGTGACAAAATCCAGCGCCAAATGCGACCAGGGACGTTCTGGAACGGGTAGAGGCATAAGTTTACCTGCCGGAAGGGTTTTTGGTGTTTTTGCCTGAGCACAAACTGAACAAGATGCTACAAATTCATGTACATCCGCTCTTACTGAACCCCACCAATAACGTGCTAGAATAAGCTGTGTAGTACGCCTCTCTCCGGGATGACCAGATGTCAGTGACGAATGAGCCCAGGTAATCAGCCTATTACGGAATTCTGGCGGCACAAAAGTTTTGCCTTCCGGACAAGATTCAGAAACTCCTTTTGACCGATTTTCTTGTGCAATCAGCTCATCTAACTCCCATCTGATAGCTGCCACAGAAACAGAGGAAGGTAGTATAAACTTATTTAATTCTTCACCTTTCTCCTCAGACTCATTCTGATTAAAACGAGAGAGTGCATCTGCTTTAAGGTTACGATTACCTGGCTGAAACGTGATGGTAAACCGAAACCGGGAGAAAAACAGCGACCACCTAGCTTGTCGAGAGTTCATACGTTTTGCAGAACGAATATATTCAAGATTCTTATGGTCAGTTAAGACTGTGAAAGGATGTAGAGAACCTTCTAGCCAGTGTCTCCATTCTTCTAAAGCCAACTTTACCGCCAAAAGTTCTCTATCCCCGATACCATAATTTCGTTCAGCAGGTGATAATTTATGCGAAAAAAAGGCAATGGGGTGTAACTTAGGAAGTTCCCCACTGCGTTGAGATAGTACCGCCCCTACACCCGTCTCTGAAGCGTCTACCTCCACCACAAAGGGGAGTTCAGGGTTAGGATGTCTTAATATGGGAGCGGTAGTGAAGGCTGTCTTAAGACGTTCAAAAGCAACTTGGGCCTGAGCAGACCAACACAAACGATGAGGACTACCCTTTAGTAAAGCAGTAAGTGGGGCTGCAATAGAACTAAAATTTCTAATACACCGTCTATAGAAATTCGCAAACCCTAAAAAGCGTTGAAGCTCTTTCACGTTAGTTGGGACTGGCCAGTTTACGACCGCCTCTACCTTCTGGTCGTCCATGACTATACCCGACACACTTATAACATATCCCAAGAATGAAATGGTTTGTTGATGGAATTCACATTTTTCTCCTTTGACAAAAAGGTTATTCTCCCTTAACCGCTGAAGCACTTGACTGACCTGTTTTACATGAGTTTTAACGTCTGGAGAGTAAATCAAAATATCATCAATGTATGCAATTACAAATTTTCCCAACATGTCCCTAAAAATGTCATTAATAAACTCCTGGAACACTGATGGAGCGTTTGCCAACCCATAGCTCATTACCAAATACTCATAATGACCCTTGGTGGTACTAAAAGCAGTTTTCCACTCGTCACCCTCCTTAATTCGAACTAGATTGTATGCACTACGAAGGTCCAACTTGGAGAAGATGGTAGCACCTCTAAGTTGCTCTAATGCGACTGGAATGAGGGGTAGAGGATATACAAATTTCTTAGTGATATCATTCAGAGCACGATAATCTATACATGGTCTTAATCCACCGTCCTTCTTTTTGACAAAGAAAAAACCCGAAGATATTGGAGACTTTGATGGACGTATAAATCCCTGTGTTAACGCTTCTTTGACGTACTCCTCCATGACTCTTTCTTCTTCTAAATTCAACGGATAAATACGTGATTTAGGTAATGTAGCACCTTCAACAAGTTCTATCGCACAGTCATATGGCCTATGCGGGGGTAGTGTAGTAGCTTTTGTCTTACTGAAAACTTCGAAGTACTGGGAATAAACGGGAGGAATTTCTACTGACATGGTTGACTCTGGACTCTCCACTGAAGTGGAATGGATAGAAATGTTCTTAAGGGCTAAACAGTTTGTGTGGCATAAGGATGACCAGGATGTAATTTCACGTTGGCTCCATGAGATAGTTGGGTTATGAATTTCTAACCATGGTAGTCCTAAAATAATCTGAAAATCCGCCTTGGGTAATACCAAGAACGAGAGCCACTCATGGTGCAGGAAACTTGTCTGGAACCAAACAGGAACTGTCTCTTGTGAGATGAAATCTCCTCCAACGGGAAGGCCATCAAAAGCTCGGACTTGGATCTGTTTGCACAACTGTTTTGTCTTAATTCCCAGCTGGGTAACGAGGGATTGTTGAATGAAGTTTCCTTCAGCTCCAGAATCTATTAGCGCTGAAACGACAAAAGAATTTCCTTGGCAGTACACTTTGACAGGTATGAGAAAGGATTTTGATATTAACCCTTTTGTGGGTACACTCACCAAGTTAGCACGGAAACTTCTCTCCAGGTTTTGGGTCCGGACTCGTGAAGGTAAGCGTGTGCAATCACGACGAATATGATCGGATCCTCCACAGTATAAGCATAGTCCACCGTGGAGACGACGAAGGCGCTCCTCATGAGAAAGTCGCATAGTATCACATTGCATAGGATCCGAAGGAGGATTAGGACAGGGAGCTTGACCTTGTGCCGGGCGAAAAGGAAAACCAGGAGCGGATTGACGCTTGACCACTTCTTGTCTCTTACATGGTGTCCTGGGACGTTTTTGTAGGAGTTGGTCCAGGCGGATGGATAAAGAAATTAACTGATCTAACGTTGATCCATCATCTCTACAAGCCAGTTCCGTGAGTATTTCTGGATTTAGACCATTACGAAAAACATTAATAAGCGCAGGTTCATTCCAACCACTACCAGCAGCAATAGTCCGAAACTCTAACGCGTAATCGGCAGCTGTTCGGGCTCCTTGCTTAAGAGTTAGAAGGATCTCACCACAAGACCTTCCCTCATTTGCATGGTCAAACACTTCCCGGAAAGTATTGACAAATTCGGGATACGTGTTACTGACTACACTGTTCCAAATAGCGGTGGCCCACTCAAGTGCCTTACCAGACAGACGGGAGACCAAAAAAGCGATTTTTGCCTGGTCATTACTGGGAGGAGAATTCTCAAAAAATATAGAACATTGCAATAAAAACCCGCTACATTTGGCCGGATCGCCTTCAAACATCTCCGGTTTACTGACAGGATAACGAGAGTTCAAACTGACGGACGCTACCGGAGGACTGGGATTAGGGCTAGGAGCAGGAATACACGCTACAAGGGCGTTAACACTCTCCAACACTTGTTTCAGCTGGAGCTGTTGACTCTGTTGTTGTTGAGTGAGAGAATTAACAGATTGAGTCACACTAGCCAACATTTGCTGGTGTTGACCTAGCATATGGCCCTGACTAGCGATAGCCGTTCTGACGGCATCTGTGTCCGCTGTCTGCATGTTGGCCGAGTATTCTGTCAGGACATAACAGGAAGCTGACAGTCGCGGAACACAGTTAACAGTCTGTTTAATGTCGGTATCCACAAGGGTAATCACAAGGCAGGCAAAGTTCAAAAACAGGAGCAAACAGTACCTTGGAGGTTGGACAAAAACCGTAGTCAAAAACAGGCAGAGTTCGAAAACCAGAGAATGCAGACAATACCAATAGGGACAAGACAGGAGACGTAAATCGGGAACACAGGCAAGAGGTAGGCAACAGGAGACCGTCAGACAAAGTACAAGGGAACGCGTTGTATGCATGGAGAACCAAAACAATACTCGGCAGGGAACAGTTCCCAGAGTGAGGTATATATAGGGAGACAGACAGGTGTGAGTAATTAGAACTCTGGTGAGGGAGACCGGTAGGTAGTCATGTGACTGGCAGGTGCATTCTGGGAATTTGAGTCCTGAGACGTAGGCGTGACAAACATATTTTTTTATTTAAAATATTATTGTTAATTTCTGGAACGGTCCATATTTTATTTTTGCTTTTTCCCACATTACACCACCAAAAATTTGAATTTCCCTCTGGGATCAATAAAGTATCTATCTATCTATAACTTAGTAATATGGGCAACAAGCACTGAATATGTTCACCTGCTCTCCACATTTTTGGATGAGGCTGTATTTGTATTTGGATCAGGTGAAATGCGAAAGGAAAGTCTCAAAATCCAAAAACCCGCGAGAGGAAATAAACAAATGCACATCATGGAAAACACGTGAGTGACTTGATCCACAAATTCAGATTAAACTATATACAAATACATTTTAAATTAGAGACTTCGACTTTACAAATATTTACAATGTAAATTTAAACAAATGTATTTATTTTCACAAAGTTATTATATATCTATGAAAAACAAAAACATTTATTTATGAATGTAACTGTATTTGTACAAATTGCAGACCGTGAGACACAGATTGGTGTATTCATTTCAGATGTATTCCTTTGTGAACAGTGAAACATATTTGTGACTTGTGTTTTATTTGTGGATTAACATATACGCATTTGTAAAGTATTTTGAGACTAATCTCTCCATACTATGGTTGTGTTTATTAAGAGCAGCAGCCTGATCTACAGAGCCGGATCCAATTCAAAATACACTTGGGTGGCACGGTGGTGCAGCAGGTAGAGTCGCAGTCACACACCTCCAGGGACCTGGAGGTTGTGGGTTCGATTCCCGCTCTGGGTGTGAGGAGTTTGGTGTGTTCTCCCTTTGTCCACGTGGAGACACCCGGATTCTTCTGGGTGCTCTGGTTTCCTCCCATAGTCCAAACTCAACTCAAAAGTGTCCATAGGTGTAAGTGTATGAGTTTGTGTTACCCTGTGAAGGACTGCCTTGCGCCCAATGATTTCAGGTAGGCTCTGGATCCACTGTGGCCCTCAACTGGATAAGTGGTTACAGATGATGAATGAATGAATGAAAACTTTGAGTGAAAAAAACCCCAACTTGTTAGAGGACAATCAAGACAGTGCCCCAAACTCTATCTCTAGGCACACCAGTAAAAGTTTCTGTGCTTGCTTCTGACAGGGGGGTCGCCATACCAGACAAAATACACCCCAAAACACAGTAAACAGGAGACTATAACATATTTAATATATATGTATTTAATACATAGTCACAAGCACTTGAATTAAACGTATTATAGTCTCGCTTACATTCTTACGTCCATGCGGTTGCCTGCGTTCATTTACCGTAATAGCATATCCAGACTGCGAGCATATATCGGTCCATTGGCATAAAAAGGCTGGCACACCACAGACTGTAGACCACTGCTGGTCCACCATTGGACCACTCAGATTACTCTCCTGTACAGGATATAACTCATTTATAATCTCCTCAAACAGATTTTACATTCACAGAGACTTTTATTTTGGAAAACACACTAATACAAATATTACCAACAACTATGAGAGATATAAAAATGAGTATAAGCCGGATATTAAATGATTATGATAAAAATGTTGACACTGTGCTGGATTCAAATTATTTACTAATCTAATGCATAAAGTATAACAAAAGAACCTAATGAAGGAAAAAAAAATGTAAATTGGACTATGAATGGAAAAGTGCTAAAATGTGGCATTTTGTCTAAAATTCTGTTTAATCACCAGTGGTCCGCCCAGAAAATGCTGGACCTCCAACTTTACCCTCAGTGGGCCAACAGTGGTCCGCTGTCTCCTTGCTATCAGGGATTATACGCGCCTGTTAGTGCGGCAGTTAACCGGAAATAGAAATGACGGTTTGTTGAACTTGTGAAATAACTCCAGATTGCTGACATTTTGAGTTCTGATCATTTAGCGCAGCAACGTGCACTAGGCACAAGGTATCAAAATACCCAACACCAGTATCCGTATTCATGGTTCTAAACATACCGTGATAGAAAACACATCAAAAATCACATATGCTTATATTTCACATTTCAGTGACCTTTTGTTATTACTCTGACAAAACAAATCATAGCATGATAAGAAATTTCATTCTGAATATTTAATCCTGCTTGTTGAAACTACAGTGTTGTACTGCATTCAGCAATAAAGACAGCAGCCTTTTTACTCTACATACCAAGCCTAAATTACTGCTTGTGCACTTTTAAGGGTTCAGTAAAGGTTGCTTAAAACTCAGTAATGACTAAGCCTTGTATCTGCACCTCTTGTGATATCAAGCTAATTTTTAATAACATTTAATATAGATTGAAACCATCAGTACCACATTATACCAATATGATAATATGCATATGTTGTCATTGTACAATGCACACATGTACACACACCACCACACACACATGTGCAGTGAGCAGCGGGCAGCCATCCCCAGTGGCTGGGGCGCAATTGGGGGATATGTACCTTGCTCAGAATTCTGTACCTCCATGCAGAATTCTGTGTTGTCCAGGACTAGGCTTAATCCGGATCAAGAAACCAACCATATGTCATAATAATTCATTTTTCTGTATGGTTTGTTTGCATGGTAAACCTTCTTTAGATTTAAGCACAGGCAAGTGAACATCTGGAGTAGTGGAAAACTGGGCAAATTTGATATGTGTGTCATTGAGGTAATTGAATTTCAGATGCTATTTGAGTGATAATTTAAATCCACCTCCTAACACATTTAACAGGACATATCTCTTCACTGCTGGACCCTCCTCAGACATTTTTGTAAGGGCCCTTTTCTTTGTATCAGATAACAGTTGGGCTTACTGCTGTGAATGGCCTTACATCAGCAAACCCCTCTTTAATCTTCTGTATTTTGATTCAGATGACTCAGTATTAAAGATTCCAGTGAGGCTTGCGAGACTAATCAATTACAGAGGAATGCAAAGTCTTTCAACAGGGGTTGGACCACCTCCATTTTTAAATGTCTCTGTTATGCAAATGTGTAATGCTTTTCATCTGTGATTTTATAGCTGCATTGCCAATCTGTAAAGTGACAGTGGATGAAGGAGCTTCTACACTGAAAAAGACTTGATCAATTCCATTTTAATAGGCAAAGAAGAGCCTAATGGGGGGAAGCTTTTTTTTATTATTATAATTATTTTAAATGGTGTATGTGTGTGTGTGTGTGTGTTTGTTAAACATATTGGTGGGGATTCCTGAGGGAGAGTTTAACCTCCTTCTTAATGTATGTCTCACTATAGAGTAAATGTTAAATTTTTCTAATTCTGAATAGACTGCATACACAACTGTGTTTTGCTTTTATCAATACCTCCCCTAAGAATCTGAAGCCTTAATGTTTGCAGTTATCATCACTAATAGATTTTATTTCACACTCATAAAAAGCAAGCAGAGAATTTAAAATAAAAATACAATTTAAAAAACTCAGAAGTTCACACATTAGCTTGTCAATGAATTTAATTAATCATGCAGCTATGTAAGAACATAATATTCAATAATATAGCACATCAATTGTAATAACTTTCACATGTGAAAGATTATATCAGAGTGGTATATATTAGATATTAGTTTGTGTGTGTGTGTGTGAGTGTGAGTGTGTGTGTGTGTGTGTGTGTGTGTGTGTGGAGGGGGGGTTTGCTGCAACTGTAACCCTCTTTAGCACAGAATGTTTTTTTTCATCATTGTTTTCACATTTAGAAGTCTGGCTTATGATGATACATGTTAAGTGTACACAGATTTTCAGCTGTGAGGCTGTCTTTAGAAGCTTGTTGCTATGGTTACTTCTCTCTGAGACATGTCTTGCCTTTGCACTGACCTGCCAAATTTCTATATTTCAGTAAAAACCACAGCATTTTGCAAATTTTCCTGATTTGAGACAAACATTTATATAATTCAGATCAGTCAAAAAACACCACGACAAACTGCAGTGGAAAATGGTTGAGTAAAACACTTCAAGGTTCAGTGCGGAAGTATAGACTGCATGAAATGTATCTAATTGGCTCTGCTGTTTCTAAAGTCTTGAAGATGATGTTTGTTTGTCTGCAGTTTTACTTTAAATAGTTTGCGAGGAGCTTGTCAAAAACTGTCAGGGTTAATCAGAAGCCAAAATAATATTCAGATCTCTGTGTAGAGTGTGTGTTTGTGTGTGTGTGTATGCTGCAGATATTAGAACTAATGCCGACCTCTCCCCTCCTGGCGGCGTTAGCATTTAATCTCTTCCTCTCCTGCTTCCTGTCAGCTTAATGTCTGAGGCTGAGCAATCTTCATTTCTCTTTCAGGCAAAGTTTTTACCTTCTGCCAACCTCAAATCCACTTCTCAGCACTGCACTGCAACCTGCCTGTTCTCCATCAGGAACCACCATGCTAGCAATTTCTGCCTTTTCATCCTGAAAACAATACAGAGCGTTTAGAAACTCCTCTGTATAATATTTGCATCCACAAACATTAAGCAAAAATGATTATTTGGACGGATGACACAGAAGAACCACAATTGGTTACCTGAAGAGCCTTGAAATGAATATATGTTATAATAAATATCTTTTGTGTATGAGATTTGTGAGTGTGAAATCCTTGTTTGGACCCCATGTAGCCATCCTAAATACAAATCCAGAACAGACCATGCTAGTTTCACTTGAGACACTAGAAAGGCTAATTATTTTATGAATAATAACCACATGAGCATGAGATTTATATAGTTTAAATAAAAAAAACATAGTTCATGAAGTTCAGTTTCATTGACTCAACACGGTTACTGTCAAATACACATTAAAAAGTATTTACATTGAACAATGAAATGTAACCCAACTGGACAGCTCAATTTGTAGAAAGAAAACTGTCACATCAGCCAACAGGGCCATCTCACCCACCCAAACTGAGGTCAGCTGGGCTAGAACATGTGCTGAATGGTTAGAACAAGTGGGAATGTGTGAAGGAATGTTTAGATCATGGCACCACTGTGGAGTGTGGGAATGTAATGGAAAGCTAAGAGCAATAAGAATGTTAAATAATATTCTGCATGCACAAAACCCTATAGATTCTAGAAAGTTATTAAATGTTGTCACTAGGAAAATTCTCCTAGGTAAAGAACCAACATATAACACCTATAAAGTGTGTGCAGGACAAACATATTGGTGCATACCAAGATTTAGAATTTCATACACTCTCAGAAAAATTGGTACGGTAGAGGTACAATATTGGTCACTAAAGGTACTGTGTAAATGTACCTTTAAAGGTACATTACATTCTCTCCTCCAGAAGGAGAGATAAATGTTTGTAATCTTTTATTCTAAAACCATGTTATATATAAATAAAAATATATAATATAAATTTCGGGGATTAAATGGAGCATATTAAATCAACACAATTTTAAAATCTACAATTATAATAAAATCAGGTACAATTATGTTCCCTAATTAAAGGTAAAAATACGCTTGAGGGTACCACCACAGTGACAGCAGAGTGACACATTTTCTGACCACGTACACAGCAAATTCACCCATGTTAAATCAACACTCTTAGAGTTAAATTAATCACTGATAATCACTAATGATTTATCACTGGTGAATTTGCTGTGTAGAGAGGACCAATTTTATTCTATGAGCTCTATAATGATAGTTTTCCTCTTCTCTATTCTACACTATATATTTAGTATTAGACTTTATAGGGTTCTCCCTGGGAATGCCTGACCTGTCGAGATTTTTCAGAGAACAAAGGCTTATCATCCTGGTAGCCACAAACAACCTCTGGGCAACATCTAAGAATCCTCAGACCTGCCTGCTAAGGGTGAGAATATCCGAGTCATCAAAACAGCCAGTCAGAAAGAAATCTCGGTTTCCTGAGAACATAGTGAAATCCAAAGGGAGCATTGAAAGGCACACTGTATGGCCACGTGTTTTTATGGACACCTGCTGGTGCAATGTTTCTTCTGAATCAAGGGTATTGATAGAGAGTTTAGCCCCCCCCCCATTTTTTTTTTTTTTTTTTTGCTTCTGTAACAGCCTTAGCTTTTCTGGAATGTTCTGGATGTTGGAACATTACTGTGAGGATTTGGATGATCTCAGGTACAAAGGCATTAGTGAGATCAGCTAAAGCCACTGGATGAGTAGTTCTGGATCAGCAAATCTACACCAACCCATCCCAAAGTTATTGAGGAGTGCTCTGTTCTACCCTTCTACCCCATTCTTGGCATCGGGCAAGGTCCTGTTGTATTGGTAATGATTGACAATTGAGGCAGTACAAGCTATATGTGGACAGCTGACAATTGTTAGCAGTGAGTGGTCCTCACGTAATGGACATCATTCAGAAGGTGTCAGCACTAACACCACTACATCAGCGTCACTGCAGCAACGAGAATGATCTAACTCCCAATTCATACCTGCTCTATGGTGGTCCTGATCATTGAAGAACAAGGTTTAAAGTGGGGTAATAAAGTATGCAGAGCCACACATGGACAAATTATGTAAGTACAGAACTACAAAGTGCTCCTGTACGATAGCTAGAATTGATAAAATGGACAATGGTCACTTTAATGTTATGGATGTTTGGTGTTTGGTGTAACGTGTGTCTAAGTTTTACAGCAAAGTCATCGTGTTAGAAGTCCATGGAGCCAACAATGGCCACCATCTGCTGACCCCTTTATCCATAAAGTACAAAGTTGAAATCATTTTTAGCACACTTATAACAAAGCAGATTAAACAAACCTAACAAACAAACTCCATTAAAAGTTCTAGCATTCCAGTGAGGTGATGAGGCCTTTGTGGATTTGAATTGTGGCACTGGGCTTGGGTTAATTAACACGCAGAAAAAAGAAATATGAATATTTTAATGAACTTAAATAAAAAAGAACGATGGGCCAGTTGTTAAAGAGCGTATGAACATTTGGCGTGATGTTTAGAGGCAGGGTATGTCACATTTTCACAGCACCTCAAAGGCCCGGTGAAAGGATAACCTTCTGAAATTATGACGCTTGCTCTGAAAACTGTCTGCTCTCCCACTTTTATTCAGGCCTTAATTACAGTCATTAGCAAACAAAGTTGAGGTTGTGTATGGCAAGTCAATAATACATGACTCTCCCTCTCGCCAAATCCCTCCTCCCACTCAGGTCGCAGAAGTTGTTTAATGAGTGTGATTCAGTGAAACCAGTTCAAAAGTGTGTGTGTGTAGAATTCTGGATGGGAACGAACCCGTCTAAAGCATCTGCTTTGTATGCAGGCGCTGTACAAGTCCCCTCAGATGAAGACAGAGAGAGAAAAACACTTTCAACATTTAAAATGCACAAAGAGAGATCAGATAAATGTATAATTATGGCATTAGTTATTTAAAAGTCTTTTTTTACGAAGGGGCCTGGATTGTCTCTCTCTCTCTCTCTCTCTCTCTCTCCCTCTCTCTCTCTCTCTCTCTCTCTCTCTCTCTCTCTCATAACTCAGATAGGGTCTGTGCAGTCTGTCTAAAATGTGTGACATTTTGGCCTCACTTTTGATTACTTCTGCTTAGTAGAGACCTTCATGGTTAAAGCAACTGCTCCAAGCTGTTCTTAAAGGGGCTGGGACCACATTAAGTGAAACTGGACGCCAACAATGGTGTTTCACTCAAGTGTGAATGGGGAAAGTAGATAACGGCGGAAACCAAGGCTGAATCATTTAAAGATTACCACCAGCCTATTGCTAGTGGCAAAGTGGCCAATTCTCAGGAAGTCTTAACTTTTCAGTTCAACTTTTCCTTTCCATTTTTTAACTCCTTGTATAGCTATAGTTTCCTGCCGTTGTCACTAGGAACGCCAATAAGGAACGAAGCCATGTCAGAGCAATGACAGTGTAGCAAGAATGATGAGTGATGAATATTTATAATGCATCTGGTGATGTTGTTTGAGTCCTGTTTTGACTATTTGAATAATCCTTTCAAACTAGTGCACATGACACCAAAGCATGAGCTGATAAATCCCTCACTGAACTGAAGCTCCCCACCACACTGCTTCAAGGTGTTTATTGACTTTGGCAAAGCAGAAGAGTTCTGCCTCAGGCTCCGCCCACCTGTCTGCTCCCCCCCCACCACAGAGACTCACAGCGTAGGCTAAATGTCAAGTGAATAGCGTGTAACATTTACCCAAGCAGAGCTGCAGAGACTCGGCTGTTGTTTTACCCAAAAGCAAATAAAGGAGAGAAGGAGAGGAGGAGAGATTTTCAACATTTTCATGTTGTTTCACCCAAAAGCAAATAAAAGGAGGAGAGAGAGAGAGAGAGCACTGTACATGAAAGGGCCAATATCCTACAATTCCCTTTATTCATTTGGTCCCTTAGCTTCTATTATGAAATTTGTGTGGGTTTATATCCAAGAGGGCAATAATTCTAACCTTCTTTGATCCCTTAGAATTAAATTAGCAGTTTTTTACTGTGCCACTGTCAGCTTTCTGCCCTCTCTTCTTTGTTGCTTGTTCTGTTTCTTGGTCCTTTTTATCTCAGTATTGCTTTTTCTGTGCTTCCTTGATTTGTTTATATTTCACAGTACTCAAGCTTTGTTAATTACGCCCCCTTAATGTGTCATATGACACAATTCATGTGTCCTCAAATTTATGTAGCCACGCCCCTTTTCCTTGTCTGTCATGATTTTCACAGGTGTCATGTATTTCAGTATGGTTTATATTTCCGGTATAATCAGGTATTTCCTGATTTTGTCTGCTGCTCAAGGTTCATGTCTCAGCTTTGGTAGCATTGTCTTTTGTTCTCTAGGTCTTTTATTACACGTGTCTTGGTTTTCTGTTTTGTGGTCTTTCCTTTTCAGTGTGAAGTTTCAGCCTTTGTTTTCATGGTTCATTCTATAGTTTCCTGGTTGTTATTTTGTTATGTGTCTCTTGTTTCTCTCTTGATAAAGTTATTTCTGTCTCTAATTGTTATTTAGCTAAAGTAAGACATGAAAACTACTAATGTTTGGAGTAAATACAAAGAGAAAATTTTTGTTCGGAATTGTATTGTTTTATTTTGGATATATGTTTGTTTTTTCGGTTTATTCTCTGTCCCTTTTTTATCTCCCGTTTTGTGTGTTGTTTAATAAAAATGATCAAAACATCACATACTTTGGCTCTCATTCATTGCCCCCTACATGACAGCCTCGACACAATTTAAAATTGAGCTCTGTTCTGTCTTCTGTCAGATTTGTCTGAAATACTCCTAATATAATTTTAGGCATGTCTAAACTGCTGTACGCTGAACATGCCATTTGTCATTCATTTGTTCATTAATCTTCTGTAACTGCTTCATCCTGACCTGTTTGGCGGTGTGTCTGAAGGCTAGCCAGAATCATTGATTGCAAATGTAGGAGCAATCCCCCACAGACAGAGTAAAACACTAAATCCTCACAGGATTGAACACACAGCCCCAAGACCCTGGAGCTGTCAGCCAGTGACACTACCTGCAGCACCACTGTGCCACCTGTGCAGGCTGTCATGACATCACAAAAAGAGTAAGTTCAGAGCGATGTGCTTTTGTATATTGATGTCCATACATGGAAAGTATGGACTGGTTTTATTTTGAAACTTTAACAGCATTTACTATACAATCCACGCCAAACTTTTTAATACCTGATATCGCTCTTGCTCGTGGAGTGAAATGACTCATTCTACTGAGAGGTCTTCCTTAAAAATAGACACTGGAGCTTGAAAGAGTCTAAGGCTTAAAATAATGATACGACACGGTCTGACAAATGTGTAGTGTGAAAAGCATATTGAACCATTTCCCAATTTGTAGAATATATAGACAAGTGGTTGCATGGACCCATCTGTTGCAGACTACTTTTATGTAACATGTGTTGTGTCATTGCAGTGGGTGTATCTGCTACCTTGGAGGGGCTGGAGGGGAAAGTGGGTTTTGAGTGATTAATCTGTCAGGTGCTAAGCGTGTCTGGGTTAACATGTCTTCACAATCACCACACTACAACAATGCGCTAATGCAGTCTGACTGGAGTGCAACACATCACCTTGAAATGATTAGCATGAAAATGGCTGAGTTACAAAACCTCCACTCATAGGGTACAAACTTTTTTGTTGACTGACCTTAGTAAACTCAAGAGTGGTAAGAACCTCGCCATCAACCTGGCCCTCATGCATTATACAGCTGGAAAGTGTTTCAGAGTGTCAGGCTGATTTGCTGTGAAAAATGATCTGCTGTGGTGGTGCTAAATATGGTTTAATGAGAGAATGGGTCTTCACAGGGATGGATTACTCACTCAGCCATGTCAGGAAGTGTTGCTGAGCTTGGCTTCTTCATCCCCCCACCAATAGAACATGGGGATCTTCTGCCATCTGTGTGGGGGGAAAAAACAGCACTCACACCTCTAAAATAAAATGTGGGAAAGTCACCAGAATATATCCAGGAATGTTTTTTTTTGTTCCATCTATAGTTCTATTAAAAATAAAACACTTTTGACCATGTTTGACAGCCTTTGCTCTGGACAGGATCCTTCTCCCCTCCCAGCACCCAGTGGCTTCTCTTGCTCCTTTCGCCTCTCGTTTCTCATTTTGACAGATTTTCTGAGGGTTGATGATGATGTGTCATCTTGTCAGCAGATGTTACGCTTCCTGTGATGATTCCACTGATTTCCAGCAGAGTGACAGCGAGCTGACTAGGCTTTTAGAATTAGAACTAGAACTGCGTGTCTAACATAAGCTAAAACTTCACATATTGAAAGGAGACATTTTTATGTGAACACTACCAAAGCTCATTATCAGGGTTTAGCCTTGCTGATTAGGTCCAATGTCTAATCCACTCTGGTTTTCAGTGAGTCATTTGAAATATGCATTATTCAGGACACTCAGACATGACTGATGCAGACCCTGCAGGGCTTTTTTTTTCTGGTCACTGCTTGCATCATTTCATTTCTTATAAGACTGATGGTTCCAAATCTGAAATCTGATTAGCAAACCCATGTTCATAGCTGTAGTAAAATGCTGTTTTCTATGTTGAATTTTAGTGATGTCAGAAGTATCAAACCCATTACATGTATCCCTATTCATCTTACAGCAGTTCAGACCACACTTTTAGGCTGAATTTATTAGGTGTGTTTCGGACCTGGCTGCTTTTTGAAAAAAGGAACAATGCAGAGCAACCTTTGAGAACATTCATTCATTCATTCATTCATTATCTGTAACCGCTTATCCAGTTCAGGGTCGCGGTGGGTCCAGAGCCTACCTGGAATTATTGGGCACAAGGCGGCAATACGGACACTTTGGAGTCGCCAATCCACCTACCAATGTGTGTCTTTGGACTGTGGGAAGAAATCGGAGCACCCGGAGCAAACCCACGTGGACACGGGGAGAACACACCAACTCCTCACAGACAATCACTCGGAGTGGGAATCGAACCCACAACCTCCAGGCCCCTGGAGCTGTGTGACTGCGACACCACCTGCCCAGTGAGAACAGAATTCATTTAAATAAACCAGTCTTAAAGGCATATTAACAGAAACTCTTTAGTTTAAGCTGATTATATATTTGTTACACATGATCCTACCTTGATCCATGGACACATGGATTGGAAAAATGAATATGAATATTTACAAAATATGTATGAGAGTACCAAAATGAGAATAAAAATGTACTTTTAGTGGTCTTTTACCATTTTAAAGCTCTTTAAATATTTCCTGTTTATTGAATAATTGTTAAACATGGTGATGTTTGGCAGCCATAGCCTGTCAATGTCCTTCAACACTTTATTCCTATAGTACTATTTATAGTCAACATTACCTTAGACACAGTGGTGTGAAAATGTTTTGGCACCCCCGATAATTTTCAGGATTTTCCTTTATAAATCATTGGTTGTTCAGATCAGCAGTTTCAGTTAAATATATGATATAGCAGATGACCACAGTGAGGTTTGAGAAGTGAAATAAAGTTTATAGAATTTACAGAAAGTATGCAATAAGTATTTAAACAAAATTAGGCAGGTGCATAAATATGGGCACCCCAACAGAAAAATTACATCAATATTTAGTAGATCCTCCTTTTGCAGAAATAACAGCCTCTAAACGCTTCCTATAGCTTCCAATGAGAGACTGGATTCTGGCTGAAGGTATTTTGGACTATTCTTCTTTACAAAACATCTCCAGTTCAGTCAGGTTTGATGGTTTCCGAGCATGGCTTTACATCACACCACAGATTTTCAATAATATTCAGGTCTGGGGACTGAGATGGGCATTCCAGAACATTGTACTTGTTCCTTTGCATGAATGCCTTAGTGGACTTTGAGCAGTGTTTAGGGTCGTTATCTTGTTGAAGTATCCAGCCCTGGCGCAACTTCAACTTTTTCACTGATTCTTGAACATTGTTCTCAAGAATTTGCTGATATTGACTGCAATCCATGAGACCCTCAACTTTAACAAGATTCCCAGTACCGGCACTTGCCACACAACCCCACAGCATGATGAAACCACCACCAAATTTTACTGTGGGTGCTGTGTTCATTTTTACGCCATGAATACTGCTCCTTATTATATCCAAATAATTTATGTTTTCAGGTCATTTGAGAGTTGTTTTGAGGCTCCTACGTTTCTACTCTTCAAGGAAAAAGATTGCAAAGTGGAGAAAAACTTGCAAATGGCCACCTTAACCCTTTCTCATAATTGGATTCACCAGTGTATGTAGGTCAAGTGTCAATGAGCTCACAAAAAAAATGTTGTGTTCCAATAATTAGTGCTAAAGGTATTCAAATCAATAAAATGACAATGGTGCCTAAACTTTTTAATACCACTGAAGCTTATTGCACTTATCGAAGGTGATATAGTGTGGAGGCAGGTGGTGTTTCTGTCACAGAGGCCTGGGGCATTGGGGGACTGGGTTTAAGCCTCACCTCAATTCACTTCCTATGAGGAATTCAGTCTGTTCTCCCCATGTCCCCCCCAGTGAATGGGGATGCAGTAGTGCACTCCCAGTGCTAGTTCCAAGCCTGGGTGAAATGGGAGTGTTGCATCAGGGCATCTGGACTGTGCCAAGTTGTGTGTGGCTCAGCGGCTTGGTTTTCTTTTGAATCTCATGTAGTGAGCCCTCACAGGAGCCACCAAAAGTGAAGCAATTGCAACAACATCACAATTAATATTAACAATGACTTTAATAGCATAAACAATGGATTATAGTGTTAAATTGTATTTTAATGCCACTTTATCAATGCAATGAAATGATGCATGTTACAGTGATTTTACTCTGCTTCATGTTGGTCTAACATTTCTTAGCTCAGGTCAGATCTGTTTAGTTTATCCACCACTATGCAATTAAAGTGAAAGAAAAGAACAAGTACATTTTGTCAGCGCATTGAGCTTTGGCATGTCTTTTCACAATAGGATCTGACTGCATCATAAGTCCTGCTAATTATTAAGCACTGTGTAAATACGTAGTGCTGCAAAACTCCTTACCATGTATGTAAACTGTATTTCAAGCTAAAAGATCCATATCAAAGCACTTCAGCCTTTTACATTCAATTAACGTTTGCATGCCCCTTATTTATGTAGTACCACCACTTCCTTCCAAGATAATAGGCTATTTATTAATTTAACAGCTATATCCATGCATTTTATAAAACAACAATGCTAGGCAAGCAGGATGACTCATGGCTGTTTTCCTGGTGCTTAGTGTTTAGCTCTCTCTCTCTCTCTCTCTCTCTCTCTCTCTCGGGTGGGCTTGCTGAGTGAGCCTCGGTGGGCTTGTCGGCAAGTGACATTCTGCAGGTATGGCGTTTTGCAGCTGCAGAAACAGAAATGCTTTCGCTAACACTTTTGCCAATTATGTTTCTTTACATTCCATCAGGAGGCTAAAATTCTCATGCATCAGCTTTAGGGAGACTCGCAAATCCTCTGCAGAAACTTACAGTTAAGCAAATGTGTACAGTGTGAGAAAGGGTCACCGCTCATAGCGGAACAACCCAAGAAGAAATGTTTGCTCTTCACTTCACATTTAAAGCAAGAGGGCCAATCACAGCCTCACACATCATCACACACGGCATTATGTTAAAATCTTAGTATGGCCCAGTGTTTTGGGGGTAAATGCTATTTAGTAAATAGAATCATATTATTTCTTATTGTTAAAGTGTATTATCCTAAGTTTTGCCTTGAAAATATAGTTCTAGAAAAACATCTTTAATTGATATAAGACTTGCTTAAGCAGGCACCTTAAATCTGAGCTTTCAGCTTATCTATTTTGAGCAAGACGGATTTTCTGTAGCACTAACAACAAAAAGCCACATACAGTGTGACACTGTCCAGGTAGATTCAGGCTATGTTTGGTGGCTTTAATCTGATCTCATCACATGAACCTTCTTCACCCTGAAAGGTAATATGCATATGGCTTGTTTAATGTTTTGTGTGTGTGTGTGTGTGTGTGTATGTGTGTGTGTGTTTTGACAGAATTATTTAGCATCTAGATACAGTTCTCATCTAAAATGAGTTTGGAGAAGACAGAGATCTTGGTGAATTTGAACACTGCTGGAATCCTGTACCCATTAATCACGAATAATCGTTCACTGCTGACTGACTCTGCTTGGGGCAAGAAAAGAAGAGCCCCAGAGATATCCAATTTAGGGATGCTGATTGGCTACATTTATATCACTACATTAATAAATAAGTAAAACAACTTATACATTTTGGGCGGCACGGTGGCGCAGCAGGTAGTGTCGCAGTCACACAGCTCCAGGGACCTGGAAGTTGTGGGTTCGTTTCCCGCTCCGGGTGACTGTCTGTGAGGAGTTGGTGTGTTCTCCCCGTGTCCGTGTGGGTTTCCTCCGGGTGTGTCCAAAAACGCACGTTGGTAGGTGGATTGGTGACTACAAAGTGTCCGTAGGTGTGAGTGAATGTGTGTGTGTGTGTCTGTGTTGCCCTGTGAAGGACCGGCGCCCCCTCCAGGGTGTATCCCCCGCCTTGCGCCCAATGATTCCAGGTAGGCTCTGGACCCACCATGACCCTGAATTGGATAAGCGCTTACAGATAATGAATGAATGGATGAATTAATGAACTTATACATTTTTTACAGAATTTTACACAGACATGGAGTTATACAGCATTTTCTGAATGTAGGCAACATGTGCCCAAAAGTTCAAAATGGTGTGTCACAAAACAAAAATAATTTATTGTTATTATATTTATTATTTTTTGGGTGTGTTCAAACAAATAAATGTGTTAATTCAAAAATATTTTGGCTTGGACGGCGTTCCATCGAGCTCCTTCAAACATAACAATTCATTTAATATCCTTTATTTTCCTTTATATAGTTTTTTCATCACCTGCCAGCTCAGAGCTGTGAGTGAATACCTGTAGAGAGTGGCGTCCCGCGGTCACGGCCGGTCCTCAGCGTTGAATTCACGAAACGATTACGTGAGAACTTCCCGTTGCCTGCCGTTAGGAGTTTCAGAACGTTGCATTATCGTTACGCAGGAAATAAAGGGGGTGTTACCTTTGGCATTGTGAGTGACTGAATACTGAATTATGAATATTTTAGGAACTTTTCACCTGAGCAGCCCCTCTTCTGAGACTGTAAGTGTTTTTTTTTATAAACAAAAGAATCTTACATGTTTGTTATTGTTTAAAAGGCTGAGTTGTAAATGTCGTCGTACTCCAGGTGTAAAAAATCATTACTGATCAGTGTGTGCTCTGTTTGTTTCTTTCGGTAGAATGTTTAAGTGCAGATGTCTAGACTGGTAGTAGAATTACTTCTGAAAAAGTACATGTTGTCTACCGTGTGATAAGGAGAGTTGATACTATCAATTAATTCATTTTGATTAACCACTAGTGGACTCAAACCTACCCCAAGGTTAATAGGAGTGTTAAATTTAATGTGTAGACAGTGTCCATATTGCAAGTTATAGGTCAGATTGGATTTTATCTGTTTTTTTTTCCTTCAATGTATATTTGGGCCAAATTACATATACACAATTTATATCATAATATATTTTTTGATTTTGGATGATAAGACAATTTAGATATTGATATGAGCAATACAATTTTGATTTGGGCACTTGTAACTTGAAATATGGACACTGGTTCAAAAGATCAGATTTAAGAAATAAATTTGATTTACTCTATAGCTAACAAAGCCATGGTTTAATAACAGGACATGATTAGTCACCTCCTGCAGTGGGGCACAATAGTCTCTGGAGCACGATTTTTCCTATAGAGTGTAACAACATCTTCCTATGATGTGTTTTGGGGTGGGAGGACCTTCGAACAGGTTCGCGGGTGCACTGTTCTGAAATAGCATTTTCTTTAAAAGTCACAGTGGCGGGGTGGAGGGTGCTGCTGCCAGTAGGATGATGTACTTGCAAAATTCATGCTGTGTGTTGTACCAACGGACAAACTGATGACCCTGAGAGAGATAGTGTTGCACTATAGAATATTCTGAAACAAGACGTAACATATCGAGGCAACACATTACTGTAGGAGTCTATTCATAAATCTTCATGACACCTACGTAGACCTTTTATGACATCTGACGCAAGCCTGACGAAACTGAAATGGACCAAAGCAGCCTTTATGAAAACTGATGCTTGTTGCAATAAATGTTTTTAGATAATCATTTATGTTAAGTCTGTAGTGTAGCCTCATCAACAAACACCTATAATAGTGTTATCCATGTTTAATACTGGTTTTAGGCTGAAATGCCCATTTAAATTTTACCAAGGATTTTTCATGCCTCCGTTACAAAAATTCTTATAAAACTAAGTACGCAAAAGACTGATAATTATGATTTCTTTTCACTCTTACACTTTTCCAGATATCCTGTGCAATTCACGACTCTGCTCCCTACATGTGGCTTTTGAAACAGGCGTAGGATTCTATAGCAGCAGAATAACTAATCAATACCCGATGTGCTGCAAAGACTGTTTTGATTTAGGACCCTACAATATGAAGTCAAGCTCATTTACACTCCATTCATTAGTTGTCAAAGGCTTGTATCCACCTTGATCAACTGATATTGAAGAACATAAAAGCATCTGTAAAAATGCTATCAGAGAAATGTACCACCAAATTCCTGTTCTCTTGAATTCAGTTCATGTTATTTATCTCTTAAGCATGTCTGCCCTGAATGAAGACTAATAGTACATCTGTAGTATCTTTAAAGAGGGCCACATATGAAATACATTCTGTTTTTAAAAAGCAGAATTAAGAATTCAAAGTGACATTGATGTAGATAAGCTGTATATCACAAAGAGGAAATTTTATTCCAGTGGCCCTTGAAGATTCTTGAGAGTAACATTATTTGCATTATTTTTTTTTTTGTGAAACATTTTTCTTCATTCTTTCAAAACATAATAAAATTACACAAACAAAAGGATTTTTTCTCAGTAAAAATTTAGAAAGTATCAGTATTCAGATCCCTTGAAATATATCAGCAGCACCTATTGACAATTGGTCCACAAATAAACTGATCCAAGTCAACTGTCCACAGGTGTATAATGACTGATCCTGGACTGGCACAGTATCCATGTTCTGTTCCCACTTAGTGCTCAATGATTCTGTGTAGCGTCTGGCCCAACCATGAACCTGATTGGATTAAATGGTTACAGAATGTGATTAAATGAGTGAATGGAAACTACAGAGAAGACTCAACCACTGCATCTGTCAATATCTATTCGTCAGGTCATTGCATGTTTTAGAGCTTCTGTTTCTTTTGGGAGACTTGCTATCAGTTTTTAAAGAAACTTGCACCATTTCTTTACACCTCCATGATTCAGTCTAAGAAGATCACAACCCAAATTAGGGTCATCAGTCCATAAAACCTTACCCTCTCTCTCTCTGTGGACAGTTTGTTTCCCACTCAGCAAAGCATGTTGGCATGTTGTGGGAATAGCAGGGAAATATATATTTCTGTGATCAGGTGAAGTTCTCATATTTGACTTGGTTCAATCCAGAATCAGATTTTTAGGGAAGAAACAAATAATTAAATAAATGTTGGTAGGTGAATTGGCTGTGTGAAGTGTGTCCACAGCTGTGAGTGTAAGAGGTTGCTCACTGTTGTGAGTGACTGGATGAGTATATGATGACTTGCAACTGACTGGCACTCTGTCCTCTGTGTGTGTGTTTGCTTTCCGGCCACTTAGGCTCAGGGCACAAAATGTTGATTGATTAATGAATGAATGAATGAATGAATTTGGGGCGCCACGGTGGCGCAGCAGGTAGTGTCGCAGTCACACAGCTCTAGGGACCTGGACGTTGTGGGTTTGATTCCGTCCGGGTGACTGTCTGTGAGGAGTTGGTGTGTTCTCCCCGTGTCCGCATGGGTTTCCTCCGGGTGCTCCGGTTTCCTCCCACAGTCCAAAAACACACATTGGTAGGTGGATTGGCGACTCAAAAGTGTCTGTAGATGTGAATGTGTGTGTCTGTGTTGCTCTGTGAAGGACTGGCGCCCCCTCCAGGGTGTGTTCCCGCCTTGCGCCCAATGATTGCAGGTAGGCTCTGGACCCACTGCGACCCTGAATTGGATGGATGAATGAATGAATTTGAAGCCACCTTGAACAGACTAAAGGCAATGTTTTAATGCTCCAATATAGTACATTGTTTCAATAAATTGAATTGAATATTAAGAAAGGTTTTTCCCTTTTCCTGTAAAGTTAGTTTTGTAGAAGTATAATGTCTATTCTCCAACAACAATGCCAATATACAAGTGACAATATTGTGTGGTGTAAGGCCCTCACACATGACACTAATATGAATCAGCTGAATGTGTCTGTGTTTAATCTGTAGGTATATGAAGTGTGATTTGGAGGTTGGAGTTGGAGTTTATATGTTTGGACTGGATGGATCTGCATATATTATCTCTATTTTAAAGTGTAATCAACCTCCTAATTTCTCCTCCTCATGATAGAATCTCATATTCTTTCCAGCACTGGGGGCTTTGTTTGTTTCAGTGAGGCGGAGCATGATGATGATCTTAACACCGCTCCTGCTTCATTGAGATTCTTATATTGTTGTAATGGACGCAACCTTTTGTAGTTTTTGTTGTGTGTTTTGTGTTAGCATTATTTGAGCGTGACTGTGTTGTTGGTCACACTAGAGAATGAAAATGCCATCATTTGCAAGTCTAATGAACAAACTTAAATTTGTAATATGAACTAACAAGGTTTGCATTTGGAACAGCTTGCTTGATATATATACAGCACCCTCCATAATTATTGGCACCCCTAGTTAAAATGTGTTAAAAGCCTTAAAATAGATATTTTATTTATTGCAGAAGCATAATCTCACAGAAAAAAGCAACCTTCAACCTTCAAAGTGGAAAAAAATCTTGACTAAGAAATAATTATTTCCCATAAATTGACTTGTTCCACAAGTCCACCCTTAACAATTTCTTGGAAATAAATGTATTTGAACCATTTATGTCATTTCTACTGTAGTGTATAAAGTGGATTAAAGTATCTAGGAACCTTTAATTAGTAATTCATCACTTCCTGTTTCCTTGGGGTATAAATACAGCGTTACACAGAGGCCTATTTCTCATACTCACTCTTAAACATGGAAAAGACAAGAGTTGTGTATCAGCCTTCATAAATCAGGCAATGGCTATAAGAAAATAGCCGCTCACCTGCAGATGCTCTCATCTACAATCAGAGCAATCATCAAAATGTTCAAAACATCTGGAACTGTGGCAAACAAGCCTGGAAGAGGAAGTAAGTGTATCTTGCACCACGTACAGTGAGAAGGATGGTAAGAGAAGTAAAAAGTTCTCTAAAGCTCACTGTAAGAGAATTGAATCAAATGGTAGCATCTTGGGGTTACAAGGTCTCCCAAACAACCATCAGGCGCTATCTACATGCAAACAAGCTGTTTGGGAGGCATGCACGGAGAAAGCCTTTTCTGAGTTATACTCATAAGCGTAAATGAGTGGAGTTTGCCAAGTGGTACTGGGATTTTAACTGGGACCGTGTGCTTTGGTCAGGTGAGACCAAGATAGAGCTTTTTGGCAACAAACACTCTAAGTGGGTCTGGCGTAACACCAAGGATGAGTATGCGGAAAAACACCTCGTATAAAACACTGTTAAGTATGGGATAGGATTGGTGATGCCATGGGCCTATTTCTCCTCCAAAGGAACCTTGTAAGGATTATGAACTCTTTGACATATCAGGATATTTTGAATCAGAATCTGGTGGCTTCTGCCCTAAAGCTGAAGATGGGTCATCACTGGGTCTTTCAGCAAGATAATGACCCTAAACATGTGGCCAAATCTACTTAAAAATGGTTCACAAAGCACAAAATCAAGATCATCTCATGGCCATCTCAGTCCCCAGACCTCAACCCAATAGAAAACCTGTGGGGTGAGCTGAAGGGGAGAGTGCATAGGAGAAGACCCAGGACTCTGGACGATTTAGAGAGGTTGTGTAAAGAGGAATGTTTGAAGATCCCTCTTTCTGTATTCTCTCATCTTGTGAAGAGTTATAGGAGAAGATTAAGTGCTGTCTTGTTGGCAAAAGTAGGTTGTACAAAGTACTAACACCAGGGGTGCCAAGAATTGTGGCACACATTTCATTCAAAAGATTTAAGACTTAAAGTGTGATTTGTTTTCCCACCAAATAAATTTCCCACTTGAATTAAAGCTTAGATTTTTCTGTTTTTTTTTTTTTTCTAAGACAAGGAACACTTCTTAACTTATATATATATATATATATATATATATTAAACCTGAATCCACAGAGGAGATTTAATGTGGGCATAAAGATCCAATAAAAGTAATGAAACTATTTAAAAAATGAGCTGTCTCTGTAATCATACTATGGGGTCAGTGAGTGGGAACAGCTTTAGTAAAGCAGAGGTTAAACGAGGAATCATTGACTGTTTGTTGTGCACCTTTTCTGCTTATGTTGTAGGCCATTGACAGGAGCCAATGGTAAATGATCTGTGTAAGTGCCTATAGTGCACTGGGCATTACTTGATCATCGTTTCTGCTTATTCATTTTGGTGAGTCAGAATAGTTAAGGCCATCTAACAACACTGGCTTGTAATATAAAAGTAATGAAACTCTTGGATAAGTTTTTGGCTCATTTAGTCTTAATGGTTCAACAAAGAATGCAGATGCTGGCATTTTGAGACCTGTGTGCATCAAGCTCCACAAACCTATGTGTTATGTCTTAGCTATAGTTGTTTCTTAGCCATGTAGCATTGAAAAACTGTAAGAAAACTCAGGTCAAATAATAATTTATATGTTGGAGGTTACACTGATTGATTGTTGTTCTAATTTTATTATGTTGTGTAATTGAGCTGATATTCTCATGGACGCAGTATTTTTGTTATGTACAGCATGCCTATGTCCAACATAATAACAGCATACACTATTATATATGGTCACCTACACATACAACATGTTTCACAATAATTGAGTTCTCCCAGTGTTATAGCTATACACTCTGAGAAAGCCTATGTGAACACTCTGTTAGAAGCTTATGTGACAGAGCACAGCTGGAAACCAGCTGGAAACTTAGATATCAATTGTAACTAGTCCCATTTATTAAATTACACATATGCTCCATGGCTTTAGGTTTATAGACAGCATCACATTTTTATTAAAAGAAGGGTATAAAAGCAACGTCGATGATTCTAAGGAACTCCTCTTCTCTCATCGGTTTTCCTTCAGAAGCTTTTGCAGAAGAGTAGCAGCTGGTTCTGCAGCAAAGGAAGACCTGACTGACAATCTTGAAGTCATGTTGTGTACATATTATTGAGAAAATGCAGCTAGTTCAAGTCCCACGTGTCAAGTTCCACTGCTGATCTCAGCATCCAGCTGTGCTCTGTCACATCTGTCTAAAAATTCCTGTAATTGCTAGCTAAAATAATGGAAGAAAAATTATAATGTTGTCATTATTCTCTTCCATTACTTTGTAACAAATCCAGCCTGTTGAATGTCTGTAGAGCTGCATGGCACAGTGCGACACCCCTCAGTGTGCACTAAAGTGTTTGGCAATGCTACATAGCTAGTAGGACAAAACAAAAACAGGCTAATGTTCACTGCAAGAGACAAATGCAAGCCTATGATCTAGTGAAGTGCTAGTGTGGTGCATTTAGAACAGGCACTGCTAAAACTGGGAGAAAAAGAGGACAAATCAAATGGAAATGGTTGGAGAAGACTAGCATAATTAGCATCCATTGTCCCTTACCTTAGTCAGACACAACTACTTTGATAAATGACTCTTCTCTTTAAAAGTGTAAAATGGACTCTTTTTTTTTTTTTTAAATGTAAGAGCTTCAAAGCTCTAGCCTGTAAACCCCCCAATTCTCATGGCTTAGAACACCCACTCCCCTACTGTGGAGAGAAAAGGTGCACTGAGTAGTTAGTCTTTGAAGCATTTTACCTTTGTACTCTATAGAGTGGGTGTCCACTAGAAGTGAATAATGCATTAAGTGAATAATGCATACGCTTGTGATTACCATGGAGTACACTGCCTCACACAATGCGACAAAGTGCTGCTGGCCCAGGGTGCTTAAATGTATAAAAGTAATGGACAGAGCTGTAAAATATCACGCCGATACAGTGCCACGTCTATCACGTATAAACGATACATTCCATCATCTGCAGCTGCAGCATTCACCCAACACTCTGAAGAATTAATACGCATGAACTGATCTAGTATATACATTACCTCTCAATTCAGTTCTGTTTTCATACCATCATCTACAGCTGTGTTTATATATACACACACCACTCATTGTATTTTATCAGCTCCACTGTCCATATAGAGGAACTTTGTAGTTCAGCTCTTAAAAACTATACTCCAGCTGGTCCCTCTTTGTATTACATGTCTCTTATAACTTCTTTACATGCATTATTTGTAGAACTTCCTTTTTTTTTTACTGTAACCCAAACATACATTCATGTAATTACATAAGCAAAAATAATTTTTTTTATATATGTGCATTTACTGGGCGGCACCGTGGCACAGCAGGTAGTGTCACAGTCACATAGCTCCAGGGACCTGGAGGTTGTGAGTTCAAGGCTCGCTCCGGGTGACTGTCGTGGGGAGTTTGGTGTGTTCTCCCCATGTCCATGTGGGTTTCCTCCAGGTGCTCCAGTTTCCTCCCACGGTCCAAAAACACACGTTGGTTGGTGGATTGGCGACTTAAAAAGTGTCCATTGTGAGTGTATAAGTGAATGTTTGTGTGTGTGTCACCCTGCGAAGGACTTGCACCCCCTCCAGGCTGTATTCCCACCTTGCGTTCAATGATTCCAGGTAGGCTCCGGACCCAGCGCGACCCTGAACTGGATAAGCGGTTACAGATAATGAATGAATGAATGTACGAATGTATTGCATTCCTCTGTCTGTTTCACCAGTAGTCCATTTGTCGGCATCAAATCAGAGACAGTAGCCTATTTGTTGCTGCTTTATGTGCTGTGTCTGATTCACTCACATCAGTGCAAAACACATGCCACCACAACCTCAGTGTCACTGTAGCGCTGAGAATGATCCACCGCACAAATCATACCTGCTCTGTAGTATCCCTCTGGGGGTTCTGACCATTGAAGAACAGGCTAATGGAGGTTAACAATTTATGCCGAGCAGAAGTAAGTCTACAGTACAGTACAGTATTCGCAGAATGCCACAGTGCACTCAGGGTAAGTGGAGCCAGTAAAATTTACAGTGAATGTAGAAACAAGGACACCAATTTAATATTTTGGCTGAACAGTGATGTATGCACTTTTAAAAATCAAGGTGCTAAAAGTGTTCTTTGAGTGATGCCATAGCAGAACCACCTTTGGTTCCGTAAAGAAATGATTTTGCTAACAGCTTTTAAAAGAGTACAGAACATTTACGTAACATTACAACGTTACAATACATTACAAACATGTTTTTTTTTAGAACTAGAAGTGGTCCTCCTGTGGCATTTGTAGCACTGTTGTTTTCAATAGTGTGGAGTTAATGGTAGATTTTTGAAACTTTGTTTTATTTTATGGGCAGTTTAATTGACTTGTCTAGCTTGTGAACACTAGGAAAATGGATGTAATTTGGCTGCTTTGTTAATGCCCCGCAATGCTCTGATTTTGCTACATCCAGTGCTTTATAGCCCAGAAAGATCAAGGGGCAAATTCCACCAAATTTGTACTGACCATAATGATGCAGTAGAGCTTCGGGCTTCAGAGTTTTAGAAGTTTTTTTATTGTTATTTTGATATATTTTTTGAACCATGTTATAATCCCCCAGCCCAGACAAACAGACCCCCATGGAGATCATAACTCTTTCATCTAGATGACCTCTGGAGGCCTGGAGGAAAATAAATGATTAAAGCAGACCCTCCAGTGTGGCCTAATCAAAATAATTGGAGCATGTGTTGTATAATCAAGTCATTAATCCTATAGATCATGTGTCCTGGTGCCTCTCCCACTCCAATCATACGTCTGCTTCCTAATCTCCTCAGCCTCTGCAGTTTTTTTCACCAATGGCTCTCCATCCCGGGGAGCTTCTCATTAACCCTCATTAGTAAGCCCGCTTTGACATTAATTACTGCTCTGCAGAACTGGCGGATTCCCGGACACGTGGTGGCAATAATTCAACTTTATGTTTATTTATTTATGTTGCGTGTGAGATTAGAGGGGCTGCCAGCAGTGTTCATTTGTTTCTTGCCTCTTATGCCTTCTGTCTTCTTTTCTCTTCCTTTCACTGCTAATGCGTACCCCCTCTCAAACTTTTTACATGGCCTTAATTTCTTTTTTGAGTCCCTGAAAAGGTCAACAACCCCCCCCCCCCCCCTCAAGTCTGTGTTAATGACCATCTGTGAAGTAAAAAGAAGGCGATGATCTTATCTTTCACACTACTGCCATCTTCATATACTTTAGAAGTGAGTGTGTGTGAGAGAGAATGAGGAGGAGCACTGCTGACTCCTCCAAGATTGGTCTAGGCTCTGGGATTGGTTTCAGGGCCTCTATACGGAGATCATTATATAACGTCCATTATATAAAATGGTATTCTATACATATAATCTCAGAACATTCTCCTATACACTTTGAGTCATCTCTAGATTACATAGAATAATACATAATGGAAATGTGGTAAATAGTTTTCATGCTGTATTGTTTAGGGAATAATGACAAGAATAAAACTCTGTACATGTTTAGTATAGATAAAACCATGCTTGGCTTGCATTGCCAGACTCCTTAGGGAGAGTCTGGTGCCTTTCACCAGACTCTAGCGTGGCAAAGAACTGCCTACAACTGCAGGAAAAAAAACTGGACTGACACACAAAAGTACCAATCACAAGACTTTTATTTTGGCATGACGTGTAGAAGGAGGCGAATCATGAAGGACCATTACCAGCCCGTACAAAATCATATACGCGGAAGTACAGAGAGCCACCACAATGCAATTGGCAGAATCCTGACAGTGAGGCCAGGTTTGTGCACTGAACGTATCAAATTGTGGGCAGAGTGTCTGTGGCTGGAACTAGGCTAGGCCTAACAACTGAGTGTGTGTTGAAAAACATAAGATGCGAGGTGAACAATACTCAATAAGAAGAGCTGGAGAGATACTGAAGATCAGTGTCAAATGTCTCTTCATTGGAGCATAAAGCAAATGTAGGTTTTGCATTTGGAAATTTCTGGACTTATTTTTAAAATTAATTATCTGTGGATGGGGAAGCTGCAGGTCCAGAGGACTGACTGTATTACTGAACAAAATAGTGCAGTTTTAACCCCTTAACCCTAAACATATGTTATTTTTTCCCCATTATTAACTTCCAAGAGACCCCAGATATAAATATTTTATTTTGATTCTGCTCTGCCCCAAACATCCCATATATTTATGGCCCACTTGCCACATGGAACGAGTTTGCTATGGCCAGCACAGCCATATTTTTTTTTCATAAATGAGTAAGAGTGGGCCTGGCTTTGCACTTTTTCTTTTTTTTCTTCTTCTTTAATAAGGCAAAGTGGAATTACAAACCACTGCCCTCTGTGTTTATTTGAATTTATTTGTATTGTACTAACATTTTGGGCATTGAAGTTTTTGTGTAATACACTTACATACATTTTACGCTGCTGCTGTACTCCTCACTTGTCACTTGTTTATTGATGATTTGTCACTTGCCAGTTCATGGAGCTTTTGGTTTTCACTTGCCTCTGATATGGCTTAGAATACTATCACTGTTCGTATTTATTTTTGCACATTGTTTGTAACAGTGTATTTGCTACAACACTGCCGCCTCTCTCCTTGCACCACAACAGCAACGATAACTCCAGGCTTGTGCATTTGTTTCTGCTCACATGCATATTTATTCATATTATGTAACACTCAGAATGAATATTACATATGTCCTCTGGTCTGAAACTTGACCAATGATGAATGGGTTGGAAGGCAGCTGACTGTTACTTGTGCATGATTGGACATATACAATTAAATATATATTTCAGTTTATTATATAGAGGTACATGTGGAGATTTATAAAAATATTAATAATAATTGTGAAGATAGTGGAAGTACAAGTTAAACCTATTCTACCCAGTTGTCTCCTCAATATTAGTCAGTCACAGTTCCACTCATTCCTGTCCCTCTCATCCACACACTGTATAAAGCTGGGAATATGAAGATTAACACAAGCTCCCTCAGATGATTGATGCATAAAGATGGTGTTGAACTCGGAATCTCCTGATGATGAAGCCAATGTTTAGACACGTCTGCCTCTTGTGTTCCTAACAAAATGGCCAATGAGTGCATGTAGGAAGTAAATGAAGTAGACAGTGAGTGTGTTTACCTTTTCTTCTTGCTCAGAAGTCCAGAAAAGTATTAGTGGGCTACTGCTTTGTTATTCACTGTTCTGTTGTAATGATGATGAAACTGCATGTGTATACAGCTCTGACTTGTGACAAACGCTTTGTTCTCATTCTGGCCCATTCTTTATGACCTCCAGCTTAAAAATAAGCTTATCTTTTGGAATGGTGATTAAAAAAAAGAGTAAAAGAGCCTTTTGGCAATGAACAAATGAATGAGTGTCAGATTAGGACACATGGCATCCATTAATGTAAGGTCAAGGGTGTATGTTCATTGCATCAGCTTTTTGTTTTTAATCAGTAAATGTGATCATGTTCCTCAGTAAAGAGGTATTCTGCTAATGTGTGGATATAATCCTCCTACTCACTCAGTAACGACTGCCAGTGTTCCTCCTACCTGTAGATGTTTTGAACTTTTGACCGTGCACCGTCATTTTGACAGTCTTTCTCCCTTGTTACTTCTAAGTAAGGATTTATGTTGGTAATTACTATTCAGAATACACACTGTTTCTCTTAAATCTAATAAGGAATGTTTGCTGTGGAGTAGTTATCTTGTTTTTCTGGGGTTTGTTTTGTTGACATTTAGTCAGTGTAAAATATGAGCCGATTTCCATTATTTTTTATGCAATTAGAAGCCTGTATTTGTATAGATGCTTGTTCGTAAATTGCAAGCAATTACCAAAACGAATACTGAGCATAGCTTTAATACAAACAAGCTGGAGGCCAAGGTATCCAGAGTGACTTATGTGTGGGGCTGTTAAAATGCCCCTCTGGTAAAATGAATGAAATGGAGAAGGGAGAGATGTTCTTCTTTTACAAGGCACCCATGTGTTTTGCTAATGGGAACAGATTTATGCAAATACACTGAGCCAATATGGACTTGAAGGTTTCATCACTGAGTGGAGATCAAAATTCCACTGCTAGCTCTCCAGGCTGTCCATCCAAACTGAAGCATTTGTTAAAAACCAATACAGTGAGCCATTATCTATGGGAGATTGTGAGTTCCATCAACCGTGATGCCTCTGGAGACTAGGGTGGCCTGTTGGGCAGAAAGGTGGGCCAGTTTTTAAACATGGTGACCATTCACTGTCCACTCTGTTAAAACACACCTACCTCATCAATCCTCCTTGTGGATGTAAAGTCAGAGACAGCAGGTGATCTGTTGCTGCACAGTTTGTGTTGGTCCTTCATCAGTGGACACAGGATGCCGCTGAGTGGATATTTTTGGCTGGTGGACCATTCTCAGTCCAGCAGTGACACTGTGTGGTTTAAAGCTCCAGCAACACTGCTGTGTCTGATCCAGCACAACACACACTAACATACCCTCATCATACCATCGTCAGTGTCACCACAGTGCTGAGAATTACACACTAGCTAAATAATCCCTGTGCTGTTGTGGTATTGTGGGAGTCCTGACCATTGAAAACAAGGTGAAAGAGGGCAAACACAGTATGCAGAGCAACAGATGGACTATTCTCTGCATTTGTACAGTTACTGTGCAGCCTGTATGGTCAATGGAGATGAGAGAATGGACAATGAGTGTTGAAACAAGGGGCTGGTCCTAATGTGATGGCTGACCTAAAATATAACATGATGATAAATATAACATTTCAAAATGAAAAAAACATAGTTTGTTATTTTTTTATTGCTATTTAATGAATTTTGTTCCTTTGGGCTGAAAAAAAATATTTTTAATTATTATTTAATACAGGCAGTATTATATTGTAGTTATATTGTAGGCTTCAACAGCTGCATTTGTGCAATACATTCATCATTTGAACCTAGATACAACCTGGCTCATATGTGATGTGTCTGGGAACATTTCGGCAAATACTAATCCCAGCCCTGGGCTAAACAAATATAAGTGCCAGAGTCATTTTTAAATCATTGCTTACCCACATTAAAAAGAAATATGACAAAAAGCATCAGCTAGAAAATTGCCTGTCTCTAAATCTGATTGATATGCAAGAATGCATCATTTGCATAGCATCTTCAACCTGCCAAAATCTGCCAAAGTGCTTCTTAATTAAGCCGTCTTTATCCACAACAGTTTGATCATATTTACAGAGAAGTATTGCTTGGTAAATGAGTGCTGCTCTCAGTGAGAGATGCACCACAGGTGTTCAGTGTCAGCACAGGCCATGAGATATAGCAGGGGTTAGTAAACTTTTTCACAGTGTGACACCTTTATGGGTTGATTAATATAACGATCAACAAACTCGCTCAGTACGATGGCTGTAAGACAACATAACACTTTATTATAAGAGGGAACTTTTATTTTATAAGAGGGATATCATCAATTTTAGGAGATTTAATATCAGTACATAAGTCAGCCATTGACAATATTACAGTGTACTTCTTATACTGTGGCTGTGTACTGAAGCTCATTCAAAATCGGACTGATATCGTGTTTCACATAAAGATATAAACATTCTGTCAAAATTATATAATTTTTGTGAAACACACGAAAATATGAGGTGACATTCCTATCATATATCTCTCCATACATTTAGGAGAGATCCTGACCACACGTTTACAGCAAATCCGACAGTATCTACAACTATTCATCCTTCCATAAGGTGCAACACTTTGTAAAACCGCAGCCAGTACAGAATGAAACACAAAACCCTTCAGTGTTAATCAAATACAGAATGAAAGTGGCAGTGGAAACTAACAGGGCTCACACAGTTAATTTTCTCTTTGATTTCTGTCCCTGTTTAGTGAAGAATAATGATGGGTTGGTGGGTCTGCATTAGAACTTATCATGTGTGTCTTGACAATAAACAGCACCGACATCCTAACTGTCCAAAGAAAAACACGTATCTCCATTTCTTCTTGATTTTTAGTTTACTACATCATTTGAACACAGCAGCTGTATTTTAGATTGTGTGAATATTACATGATTAATGGACCAATAGAAATGCTCCAAAATGGAATAAAATATTTATTTACATTGATTCCATTGAAAGTTAAGACGGTTTTTTGTAACCTTTTTGGAGATGCATGTTTTTCTTTTGTGTAGCCATTTTGGGAGGGCAAGGTTTTTTAATGTATAAAACAATCTGTCTCGGTCCGGTAGGCTTTCTTCATGGCAGATGCATCTGGAGGTTTTCTAGACAACGGAGAGAACTTCAAATTTTGAAAAGCATGAGCCAAGCTGAGGATATTGCTCTGTTCCTGCTCCAGAGGTGGGTAATATTAACTGTTTTTATGCTGTTTCAGATGGCTTAAGGGTGAATGTCTCCAAATTCAGGTGATGTATAACTGCACTACTGAGTGCTACAAAACTTATAAATGAATTTCTGTGGTAATTCAAACAGTGAAAACCTACAGAAAAGATAAACAGTAGTAGCAAAATACAAGCAGTTGTTTTCATTCCCTTCAAACTTAACGTTCCACCTTAAAATTGGCAGAGCTTCTGAACGTAAACAAAACCTATAACGTAAACTATTCCTATAAACACTCCAAGCATGGAAGAATCATCCATCCGTTTTCTATGAGTCAGTGGAAAGATTGTGGTGTGAGGAATCATAAGCTTATACGAGCTGTTTGGATGGCTCCCTTTTTGTGACATCACATTAAGGAAATTTGCATAGAACAACCCTAGCACCGCCCCTAATCTGTGTAAACATGGGATGGGTGGCCAGCAACAGCTTATTTGCATAAAAGTGACAGAACCCTGGCAAGAATAAAGCTGGTGAGATCTCTTTATGTGAGAGTTATTTTGTGCAAAGAGCTTCATGAACATGTTTTGTGTAGCCCACAGACCTCTTGTAACTTGTTTAAAAAGAGGTATAATATGTCCCCTTTAAATGTTGATCTTAACAGAATTACACATAAACATGTGAAGCTCTTACAAGGCTTTTAACTGAACAAATTACGTTAAAGGCCCTGCTTGTGCACAAGTCCTAGTAAATATCTTGAGTATAAATATGAGCAAAATGAGCTCATGATATCTCACTGCCTAGAAACTTCAACAGAAGATTTGTTAAGACAAATGATTTCTGGGTTAATCAGGCTGTGTATTTCTCAGGATAACACTGGATCATCTGTGTGCTCTTAACAAAGAAACAAGTTTTCACATATTTCTTCACACTTGCTGCTCAAATAATCATTTCGTAATTTTGTTTCAAAACACTATATCCTCACAGAACTTTATTAATGTGTCATCTGGAGCATTCCCAGAGGAGTACAAACTGATATTGCAGTGAAAAGATGGACAAACTCTCTATTAATTCTCTTTATTGCAGCGAGCTTTTGGATGAGCATGTGTCCAAAAATGTTTGGCCATATGGTGTACAGAGTTAAGATGCACAATTGTTGGCTTAGCAATTGCAAACATCCTCACAGATTACAGCAGAGGAGTGATATACACTTTGTTTGCCACTAAACTTTTTGTATGCAGATGATCTTTATAGCGTGTTTTATTGGGTTGAGCCCCAAAAAAATGATGGCTGCTCAAAACATTGCATATTCCTCCTCCCAAACCATTCCTTCAGCAAACTGTCCAGTTAAGTGTGAAGGGCATCTGGTGTTTTCAAATGGTGTAGTTAACTAAAAATCTACAAAAATGTAGATGCATGTTTTATTTGGTCAACGAGGTATATACAACTCTTACATCTTTCTACATTTGAACTCTTCTACTGTACCTTTTCTGTACTGCTCTGTAAAGCATTTTGAATTGCCATTGTGTACAAAAGGTGCTCTATAAATAAACTTGCCTTGCCTTGCCTTACATCATCTCCAGTTCATTTAAATTACATTTTCACACTCTGTACACGTATAAACATTTTTAAGATCCACTGAAAGACTCTTTAGGAAACCAAAAGGCTCCCCAAGAAACTTTTTACAGAGCTAACACTTTATTTCGAAGAGTGTATTCGTGACCTTACCCACAGCCTGACTGTACCTGATCTCCCCAGGCCATAACCTGCTTCCACATTGAGATCTCCCTGAAATAGTGGATAGAGGCAGCCATAAGCATCTTTCTGAAGTCTCTGCTGTGAATCTGTACTTTGGGCAGAAGCACACAGAAAGGAAGAATGTTGTAAAAAATAAGAAAGAACAAGGACTACAGACAGAGACAGACACTACAGCAAGATAGTTACAGAGAGAGAGAGAGAGAGATGGGGGAGAGAGGAGGTTGTACTGAAGTGAATGTGCTGTGACTGGGAGGTTGCTGTAGTGATTCACAGTGTGGTGCAGCTTGGTGAAGCAAACTACTATCTCCTCCCCACAAAGACTTTCAGCACCATGGACAGAGACAGAGCAACAGCAACCCACACATACACATCCTTTATACACACACACACACACACACACAGCCATCCTAATACATAGGGTGTCAAATCACTGGCGGGAGAGAGACGGCCTAATGAAAGCTTCTCCAAAGAGAGTGGCTGTCAGAGGGTGTCCTCTGCTCATCAGTGCCATCAGCAGACGGAAATGGCACAGTGATAACAGCTCATTTTCCTATGGTCTTTAAAGAACCAGCAATCTGTGAGCTTGTTTACACATTGTATTCACATGCGATTTTGGAGGTCGTATCACATTCAGTTTTCACTTGAGGACATGGAAAGCCTTGTGTAAACATCCAAGACGCACAGAGATCAGAGAATCAAACACATCCAGAGGTGGTAACAGACCACATTTTAATACAAGTGTAGAGTGCATCTGCATCCAACTGTGCAGGTGGAAACACTCCTGTTGACTGACTTATAGGTGAAACAGGGTCAAGATGCTTGACCCACTTCTCAGATACATATGGATGCCATTGATATGATTCGTTAGTATCTGAATATGCTGCTATATCAGGGAATGGTTTTGAAATGCTTCACCAAACCTGAGAAAAGCTAAAAACAATCTCTATTTCAGGATCAAATATGAGCAACAAAAATAACTATGATTAATTGTAATTAATTACATTAATAGCGTGTCACTCTTAAAGCGAAAAAGAGTCTGAATATGACAGGCGTGTTTTTGGAAGGGGTAAACAGGCACTGTGTATATCTGTCCCTGTGCTAAACATTCTTAAAAGATTTGCCCAAAGAAAACAGCGCGTCCATTCTCATTCAAGGCTGTTGGGATCAGCTGAAGTGTATCAGCACTCGCTCAGGCGTGGCTCTCATTTCACCCACAAACACTCTGTTCCACTGCTGCTGTTCACATCAAAAGCCTGTGTACATTCCCCACAGGAGAGCACAATGAATTCAGCTTTGATCCCCCATTTCAGTCTGTCAGCAAAATCATACCTCTCCCCTCATTCTCTCTCTCTCTCTCTCCCTCTCTCTCTCTCTCTTTTCCCCATATCAGTTTTCACTCAGTTTTATTCCTCTGCTTCTCAATGTTTTTGTCTCCCACTCTGTCTTTTGTTCTTTTTTATTTCTCTCTTTCTGTTTATAACGGTCTCTCTCTTTTTCTGTTTCCATTTCTCAGTTTCATTCCCTGCCTCTCTGTTTTATTCTATTGTTTTGTGTGCATTAATTTCCTCCCCTCTCTCTCTTTCTCTGTGCTTTCATTTCACACAGTCACAGTCAATTCGGTCATTCATTCATTCACTCACTCATACATTCACAGACTCATTTATTCCTGAACATATTTAGTCACTCCCTCGCTCATTCACTCAATCACTCCTTCACTCGCACGGTCCCTCACTCATTGATTCACACACCCTTAATAAAATGGTTGATAAGATCAGTGACATTTTGTGCCCTTGTATGGATCGGATGCTCTGATGTGGTTATTTATCTCTTTTTATTTTTTTTTGTCTCCGTGCTTGTCTCTCTCTCACTCTCTGTCTCTGTCTCTGCTTTTATCTCTCTCTCTCTCTCTCTCTCTCTTGCACGCGCTCTCTCTCTTTGTGTGTGAGATGAGAGATAGATGAAGGCTTTGTGGGAGTAGAATCAGGTTTGTGAGAATTTCTATATAGATGCTGCAAGTCTAAAGAGGACTTCTCCTGCACATGACAGACACTGCACTAACAGGCACAGGCTGAATGTGTACAGGGAGTAAATGTTGATTTTTACCACAGACTTATGCTATGTGTAAAATAGCCAATAATTTCAGAACATAAATTTAACTTGTTGTAATAACTTTGTAATAACGTACGTCAGTGGGCAGCATGGTGGCACAACAGGTGTTGTCATAGTCCCAACAACACAGATTGGTAAGTAAATTGGCTATTCACATTTGTCTGTAGGTGTGATTGGGTGAATGTGTGAAATTACCCAGTAATAAGGGCGTGGCTGACTGTGTGAATGTGTGAGAGAGTGAAATTTTTCATGGATTGGGAGTGTGTGAGAGACTGGGGCATTGGGTGATTCCCTGTTATGGACCAGCACAATGTCCAGGGTGTGTTCCTGCCTTGCACCCAATGATTCTGAGTGGGCTCTGGACTCACTGTAGCCCTGATCTGGATGAAGTAATTATGAAAAATGAATGAATGAATAACAACTGGATTTCATATGTAAGAGGTAAACTATTGTTATCCAGCTCTAGTATGGAGTAGTGTTGTTACTAATGTGTAACTACATAGTTAATAGATATACACTCTATATATATATATATATATATATTTTTTTTTTTTAAAGTAAAGTAGAGTCATGTAGTTAAATGCACAGCTGCCAAACACCCTGAAGATCAGAATTCTTTTTCTCACCCACATCTAAGGGTGAGTGGATATTAGTACTAGTACCTTAAAGAGAAGGCACATTATTACAATTGGGATTGAGTTAGCTTTAATGGCTGCCCTGAAGCTGATAAAAGTCATTGAGTGTGATGGCCATTGACGGCCATTAGGAGGACTCTTCAGGGGCCAGAACTGTGGCCATGCAGACGCTCGTTGAGGGATGATCTCAGTCGACCATATGCAGAGCCCAGCTCGCTCAGCAGACTGGAAAAAGCCGAAGGATTTCTGGCAGGCAAAAGACATGAGCCGTCCAAATTTGAGTAAACGCTGCGATTAGCTGCGCTTCACAGCACATGTGACTGCGGGTCCAATGGCAACTGTTTTTAAACATGTCAAAGAGTTCTTTATCCACTGTGCTGCAGGTTCTGCTGCCACAGAAGCCCACGCAGGGTTTTCAGACACAAGAGAGACTCAGAGGAAAACTGGCTTGCCTGCATTGAGCCTGACACTGAGCGCTTTTTTAAAAACCCTACCCTAGGAGATAAGACTACTCAGTGTGAAAATCAAAGAAAGAAAAAAAAAAAAACAACAACAATGGTAAGAACACAAACACCCCAACCGCCGAGCATGCCATAGAACATACGGCTGTTAGTCTTGAAATTGTTCCTCGCTTGTCTTTTCTGTGTGACACTGCAGTAAATATACAGAGTTTATGTCCAATTGTAAGAGCAACGTCACAAGGTAGTGATTCTTCCAGTAGTACAAAGCCATTGTCTCTTCAGCTTGAGGCCCAGATGTGCTTTAAAGATGTGTCGGAAGGGTGATAATTTGCTCTCCGTATGCATTCATAAAGGTATCCTTCTTCATCTGTAGCCAGTAATTATGCTATTATCTCTAATAGCACAGTTTAAGTGGATTCGCACTGGGCTGAGTCAAAATGCAGCACCTGGAAAGAACCCAGTGACCTGTTACTGTTTCTGATTTACTCTGTTATTTTCTCTCTACCTGAATTTACCGGAGCACTGTCATAGCAGTACTGTTTGTATTAAAGCATTTAAAACGTATTATTATTATTATTATTATTAAGAATAATTCATTTGAATTAAATTTAAATGTTAGTTAAAGAACTGTGTAAAGTTGTTCGTTAAAACAAACAAACAAATCTGCTTAAAATGGGCCCTGTTATTGTGAAGTCTGAATGATTAATTTGACAGTCAGAGCTGTCAGGTTGGGTTTGCTGGGAGTGCTCTGAGTTCTCTGTAAAAAGATGGTTGTGGTGTTCCATGGACTGGTTACCTGAGTAAAAGTGGTGGCAGTCAGTCTCGTGGTGCTGATGTGTGAAGTTCTTCTGGAGGCTGTTCTTTCAACTTGACTGTTTAACGAGGGTTTTTTTTACTGATGTGACATGCGTCATAAAATATACATACACTAAGTAAGGCTTTGCCCATGTGTAGTCACAACAAAGTAAACCTCTATATACACTATATGGCCAAAGGTTGTGGAAAACCGCTTATCCAGGCTTGTGGTGGGTCCGGAGCCTACACGGAAACACTGGGTGCAAGGCAGGAACACACCCTGGAGGGGGCGCCAGTCCTTCACAGGACGACACATACACTCACATTCACTCACACACTCACACCTAGGGACACTTTTGAGTCACCAATCCACCTACCAACCTGCGATTTTTGGACTGTGAGAGGAAACCACAAGAAACCCACACAGGGAGTACACACCAAACTCCTCACATCATTCAGCATTTATTCTAAAAATAAAAAAGTATGTTAAATGTCAGCTAAGCCTTTTTTTTTAAATATATTTTTAATACACACGGTGCTAAACACTCAGTTGCAGTACACAGAGGTAACTAAGGATTGTGCCACAGGACATGGTGCTTGGTCGCGTGCAACTGAATGAGTGAGCAAGCAAAAAGCCTTTTTTCCAGTTTAAAATTATAATAATAATAATAATAATAGTAATAATAATAATAGTAATAACAATAATAATAATAATAATAATAATAATAATAATAATAATAATAATAATGATTAATTCATTCATACATTCATTGTCTGAAGCCGCTTATCCAATTCAGGGTCGTGGTGGGGCCGGAGCCTACCCAGAATCACTGGGCGCAAGGCGGGAACACACCCTGGAGGGGGCGCCAGTCCTTCACAGGGAATAATAATGATGATTATTTTTAATATCTATATTGTTTGATGTTTGTGTTCAATAATTTTGGCACAGATCTAGTTCTGATCATGTTCTCTTTGAAAACTCCTCCAACCTGCATGCCATCAGATAAATCCATTCAGGGAAATGGATTGCAGCACAAACCATGAACCCAAATGTTCTTCCACATGTTACATGTGTTTACTGAAATACACATATCCACCAGAGGTGTCGCCAATTCCCCAAATTTGCAATGTGTACATATTGCCATTTGTTTATATCATCCTGCATTAGTGGACAATGTAAAATGATCTATTTTCCCATCATAACGAGGGAAATCTGCTTTTTCATTTACTATGGGCACTTCCATGTGTGCACAGACAGCTTGCATATACAAAAGCCTGAAATGGAATGAGATGCTTTGAAGCAGCTGCACGTGAGCCTAAGAAAGCCTATGACAACACTGTCCTCTGTAGCAATGGAGCTCCTTTGAGAGGAGTTGGAATGGTGGTTGTGAACCAAAACTAATCACCCAGAATGAGCACCTGAGCTCACTAAAGCTCTTTTAGTTTAATGGCATCAAATTTCACAGATATGTTCCACTAGTGCTTTCACAGAAGTTGGAGGCTGTAGCTGCAACAAAAAGGGAAACTACCTAATGGGCATTAATAGTCCCAAGCAAGTGATGCACTTCTGTCTGAATAAGGCGGGATGACTCGCTAAAAGCAGCATTTCATTATTTATTTTTAAAACTTCTATTAATGTTTGATGCCCCTTAACACATGCTGACATCACAGATCAGCAAGCGCCCTCCCTCCTCACCAGCCACAAAGCATGATGCTACACTGTCTGGACAGGTACTGTCCTCCTCCAAGAGAAGTGAAAAACAACAACAACAACAATTCCTTTTTAATCCCTTAAAGGAAATTAACACAGCCACACACACAGAGCATAAGGCAGACCTCCACTGTGCCCAAGGAGCAATTGGGGGTGAGGTGTCTTGCTCATGGTCACTTCGGCTGTGGGTACTGTGGAAGAAGGTGCCATTCCTCCTGCCCTCAATTCTCCTGCCGGTCCAGGGCTTTTCTCCAACTTTAGGCCAAGGCTACTGTGTTGATTTTGTTTAAAGCAGTTGGTAAAAAGTGATGATTGGCTTCACACATCTCACAAGAAGCATGTGCTAGTCTTTACCCTCCCAGCTTGGAAGCGCTTTGTATAACAGCGGCTTTGACAGTGACTCAAATTGGGGAGGAATCTGAGTTATAAATATTTTGAAAGAATACACTTTTCTGCAGAAGAAAAACAAACAGAGAAACACATGACTAAAGTGTACTCTGTTGCTGGTGTCTTTCCTTGTTGTCCTTTTATGCTGTGCACTGATCCTCTCACATCCAAGAGCTGTGCTGGAATATTTAATGCATAGGCTAATTAATCTTGTGCTTTCTATGAATGACGCAGTAAAGAGCCAAATTACTATTCATTGTACATCTAAGCTGCCTACTGCATAATGTACTCTCAGAGCTATAGCCTGTGCTTTTCTGCCTGTTCTGCTTTCGTGACGACAGGAAATGCTTGGGCTACAAATAAATACATAAATAAATAAATAAATAAATAAATAAATCATAGACTTCTCTGGTTCACAGGGTCACATTTCATTCTTCGTATTTATGCTGATTTACAGAACTTGTTCATAAAGCAACTTATAAAGCAACTTTTTTTAATACTCCAACACTAGTCTTGCACACCACTTTCAATCTGGAACCACCAACATGCTGCTAATCGTCAGATTACAAATTATTCATTGCATTATTTAATGTATTATGCATCAGCATGCTACTCTGACAGAAGCTGTGCGTGTGTGTGTGTGTGTGTGTGTGTGTGGACAGAGCTGACAGCTGGAGGAAGCTGGAGAACTGAGCTAAGCACTCTTTGCTGTGCCATCTCTGTACATCACTCTGAAAGCCTACGTGTTCTACCCTTCATTCCTCAGCTCACTTTCCTCATATTTTCCCAAAGATCACCTCCTTTATAAACATGCTGACAGGTTTATATCTTATAAATGTGAACCACGTAAAAGTGAGCCACCCATGAGGCAATGATAATGAGGAGGTTCCTGGTTCTGATTAAACCTGTGTTTAAAAACCCAACCGGTGAGTTAAGTGAGGACGTCCAGTCAGGGAAAGTACTCTAAGCCACTGTGGATGTAGAATTACGCGGGCTGTCTCAGACCGTATGGACCCCTTATGGTGAAGATGGGGTGCAGCTGGCCCATGACCAGTGCTGGCAAACTGCATGTGAACCAGAAGTGAGCTCTCATCTAAGACCCACATGTCACAGAACAGACTTGTCTTACTTATGACGAATATTATGTGGTGCTGGGCGTGGCAGACTGGAATGTTCTTTTGTGAATTTTCAAATGAAAACCCTCAGCCTAACAGTAAAAAAGTTAGAAGGGGATTTTCTGTTGTCATCCTCGTCTTTCCACAGCAGTTTACTGTGCTCTTTCTGTATTCAGACTTCAGACTCATAACAAGGTTTGCACTGGTTTAGCAAAACAGCACCAGCAGTGGACAGAAGCTAGTGTTCATAAAATAACTACAGATCATATGTTATAAATATCTGGGGTGCTCCTTTTCATTGTGTATTTACTTATAATCTTTACAGTTTTAAGTAAATATACTTGTTTGGAGATCTAATGTGTCCCTCATGTGGGAAATGGGAGAGGTCTGACTGCCATACCTCTGTCCAGTCTCCTCTCTAACATCAGCTTTGACCTTACTGTATACTTGACTTGTGTTTCTGTTGCCTTGTTCTGGTCCTGGTCCCTGCCTTCATGTTTCTGTTACTCTGCCCCAGTGTAACTCTGAGCTCCTTGTCAGTGTCTGTGTCACGGATCACTTGGCGGACTGACGGAAGCGGACGCACTTGCTAAAACACAGGGTTTTTTAATATCGAAATATAACAAATAACGAGACTTAAACAGAACGAAAATAAACAGGGAGCAAAGCAGGCTAAATTAAACACGGTGAACTAAACAGGGCAAATTGGACTGACAGACTAAAGAGTTAACAAAATAACGAGAGAGGAAAAGAAACTGCAACAGGAAACAACGACTAGGAAAACAAACACGGAGAAACTGTGGAGACAGACGGACAGACTAGAAAACACGATTGACTAGAGAAAGGTGAAATGTGAAAGGAGAAATGTTCAACCACCGGATGAGAGACAAGAGGGCTTAAATACTAGACATAAACGAGACACACCTGGACAGATAACGAGGGGACAGGTTAACAAATGACAGACGAGGAGGCGGGACAAAGGCGGAGACAGGGGCGGAGACAAGGACAATAACAAACAAAGCCATGTGCAAATAAAGCACATGGCGGGGACAACAGACTTGACAGGGCGAAGGTGTGACAGTCTGTGGTGATGTGTTCCGCAGCTGGGTGCTGTTAGTTTTACCTCTGTATTTAAGTCCAATGTTTTCTCTCTGTTTCTCTTCAGAATCATAACGATGTGGGCTTTTGGGTTCTGGTTACGTTAGACCTCTCACCTCCTCCTCAACACACCTCCCAAATGTCGTCCAACCATGTGGCAAGTGGTCCAGATGAAAATGGGGATGTGGGACCTGGGCCAGAATAATTTCACTATCTGGGATTAACTAATATTTGTAGCCTCTAGGTGACATTATGCTTCAATTCTGTGCATAAAGCTATGAAAACAAGTTTAGTAATATTAACAATTATACGTCTGTAAATCAAGGACATACAAAAAGAAAATCTCTGTTCTTGGAACCAAGTGTCCTGGGAGATTATTCTTCTGATACTTAAACATAGCATCATTTACATCAGCTGTACTGACAGATCTTTGTCCAGATTTATAAGAAATGCATCAGAACCAAAGGCAAACATCATATTTTATGTATTTGTTTCTGGTGTTTGTGCTCATGTAACAAATAAGCAATCAGGCTCAGGTTTATATTTAATATTTTCAGAACTAAAATCTCCATATCTACAGAATATTGCAGGAGAATATTAATAGGATATAAAGGAAATATAAACTGGAACAGAAACCTTTTATAAATGAAATGAAATGAGCAAAATGGAGGAATAGGTTTTGTAAATATGTACTTACTCACGTTTGTGATGAAATCTCCAAATAATTTCTATTTGTCAGCACATATTATAGGACAATCACAGTTTTCTAATTCAGATAAAATGAATATATTAGCTGTATAAGCATGAAAACAAACTCTATTATTTGGCTGAAAAAAATATGTCCAGATTTCTGGAGGTTACAAAGGGATTTACAGTGACCAACGGGATGGGGACCAACAACCTGGGAAGGGGTTGTGAGTATCAGTGTTGTGAGGAGAGCTGAGCTGAGTGTCACACAGCTTCCGGCTGTTAACTAAACTGAAATGGCTAAACTGGCCATCAGTTTTTGTCCTACATTAAATTCACGTTGTGTGTGTGGTGTGTGTGTGTGTGTGTGTGTGTGTGTGTGTGTGTGTGTTTGTGCGCGTGTCTGTGAGTGTTAGAGTGTTTACAGATGAAGAGGAACCCAAAATGAAGCAGTTCACCATCTGCTTCTTTTTTCTGTTATCCATCATTCACTGCAGTCCTCATTGAATTAATTGAGGCTTTTGACGACTGCTATCTTAACTCTGGCAGCCAACTGCTGACTCTCTAACCCAACTAATTAGTCTTCAGTGGGCGAGTGAGCGCAGAAGCCGCTCTGTTCCAGTTGTTACAGTCACTCAATGCTATTCATTCCCATCTTTCCATAGCACTACCAGGGCAGTGAAATGTAAAACCTCATCACTGTGTGTGTTATTTATTATGGGTGCATACAATCTCAAGTACTACATACTGTTCCCTGATCCATTTCCTATGACATTAAATGCATTTATTGGGTGTTTGTTCCCTTTTGCTACAGTAACAGCTTCTACTCTTCTGAGAATAGTTGGATAGAATATAAAATCAATTTAAAAATATCCCTCAAATTGCAAACCATCCTTGGATATGTGTAAGCTGCTAAATAAGTGTAAATAATAATAATAATAATAATAATAATAATAATAGAACTGTAAAGTGCATCTAAAGATGGACACGGAGGGGCCTTTAATGTTATGGCTGGTGTATAGTAATAATCATTGCATTCATTCATCTTAGGGGTTATGTTGGCTTGGGAGCCTACCCTTAATCTTTGGGATGCAAGGCAGGATCACACCCTGGACAGGGTGCTCAGCCATCACAGGGTATCACAGGATTTCCCACAGTGCTTTACAGTTAGGGCGGTCACCTTGACAACGTCAGCCAACGTTTCTTGTCAAGGCTTCTGATGTGTTTGCGTGTGGCTTTCTGCTATGTTCAGTGATCCATGATTAATCAATTCCTTGTAGAAAACACTCAATAATAAGAGATCCTTCAAAGTTCCAAAGCACGTTCTGTGACTCGTTTTATGTGTTATTCCTCAGTTTTTAGTCACAAACACGTGTTCTGAAGTTTAATCTAGTGTTTAAGGCTAGCTGTGTGTCGTCTCTTAGTTTCCCCGGGGCTGTGGGTGCATGAGGTCAGAGCATGTGCAGCCCATGCTTGTAAACAATGTTTTGAATTATTGATTTCAATGTGCACTCAATTTGTGATCAATGTGCAATCGATTCACACTCATTGAGTGAACCGATTCACTCAATGAGTCGATTCTACACTCAACCCATCGTGTAAGTTCCTCAAAGAATCCAAACACCACACAGCACATAATTTACGAAATATCAGTGGAATTTTATAACACCAAGCAATGACTCAGTTCGTTTCTTGAGCTTTGATTCCCAATGGGAGCACGCCTGGGGGCGGTTAGAAGGTTGTTGCCCGGTTGAACACCACGCCCCAGTCACAAACAGGAACCAATTAATCACAACAACCACCATACAACCCCCCCCTACCCCACCCCCGGGCCATAACCCACACAGACAGGGAGAGAACACACCGAACTCCACACTGCTCATAACCCAATGTGGGCGTTGAACTCAGAAACCCAGCACCCATTGAAAATCTTAGGCTCAGGCTCTATAATGTTTTGTCTGGAGTACTCTACTGTTGTGGTCTACTGTCTAGCGCTTTATCATATACATAGAAAAACAGACAGTTCCTGTACAAATATTGATAATGTAGGGAGGGGATTTATGAGAAGAGGTAAATAACATTAATTGTATGTTTTGGACACATTTGTCTCATAAGACTCAGGCACATGTTTGCTGCTCTCCAGCTCCCTTAGCCACATGCGCTGCCACTGTTGCTATGGCAATGGAAATAAAAGCAATTAAGGGTGATTTAAGACAAAAAAGCTGATGAGTTGTAATTTCCACATACCCCTTGGAGCTGTGCTGAGCGCCAGGTGCTAATGTGCTCCTTTATCCTTTTCCAATCTCATCTAAATACACAGAGTGAAACTCGCTGACAGATGAGGAGAAGTTTCCATTTGGCCTGTTGTGGTCCACCACTAAAGGGGGAAAAACAGAGGGTTTGCTAATGGAAGGTTAATTTGGATGGGCATAAATAATGCTGACTGACAAGTCAGGACTTCTCCCTAGTCAAGGGAGCAGCTCTGTTAGCAGAGCCTCGCCAAAGCTGGCCCCAACTGAGCTGAAACGCTGGGGAATCTGACAGATTTTACTTCCACTGTTCACCCTGACTGAAGCTGCCTGACAGAACTTGTAATTGGCTGCTGGAAACTCAAATACTGGCATAAACTGCATGTCACTTTCTACCCTGGCAGCCTCCGACTCTCTCAGACACACACACGCACACACACACACACACACACACACACTTACCACCAGACGTGGTGACACACATGTACAAACACAAACCTGCATAAGCTACCTGAGAATGTCTACTGAGAAAAACCAGATGCTATTGATGATAGTGTTTTCCCACATGACATTGGACATCTACATAGTACTCAAAACTAGTAAACAATACCTGTGTAAGTGATTGTTTACTAATTACGCACAAATCCTTTTTTATTCACTAAATGAAAGTTTATGTTCCATATAATGGTTCACCCACATTAGGGTAACCATGTGTAAACCTGTTGTTTAAAACCTCATACATCCTACATAAACCATAAAAAGCCACTTGTGCAATGCTTATGGCACATGAAATGTAACATTTATCATTATAACTGCAGCATGGTGGCACTGCAGAGAGCGTCGCTGCTACACAACTCCAGGGCCCTGGGGTTGATCCTCACCTTGAGTCACTCTCTGTGAGTGTTTATGTGAGTGCTCTCCCTGTATCTGCTCAAGATTCAGGGTTGGTTGGTGGATTGGCTGTGCAAAATCATCCATGTGAGTGTGTGTGACTAGGTGAGCGTGTAAGGCCCTGTGATTGGCACACTGTTCAGGGTGTGTTTCTGCATATCAATGGCTCTGAGTAGGACCCACTGTAATGCTGACCAGGATGAAGCAGTTACAGAAGATGAATGAATGAATGAATGAATAATAAATCCAACATCTATTAGAGTAGGAAGTGCACTTCCTATGAATACTCTGGTTTCCTCCCACTGTCCAAAAACACACGTTGGTAGGTGGATTGGTGACTCAAAAACTCGTAGGTGTGAGTGTGCGAGTGAATGTGCGAGTGTGTTTGTTGTCCTGTATTCCTGCCTTGCGCCCAATGATTCCAGGTGGGTTTCGGACCCACCGCGACCCTGAACTGGACAAGCACTTACAGATATTGAATGAATGGTTTATATTTATTCCCTGTATGTAATATGTGCACCAATAAAAAGTAATGCATCTGCCTGCAAAGGCAAGCCTTTTTTCTTCATAGAGGAACTGTAGCTAAACTCCTGTCTGAGGGTGTAACTTGACTTACTAGTTGATCTACTAAATAAATGATGAAATAAAATGTTTAAGGTGAACAAAAGCACCCAATTTCACTCCAGCTGTGGGCTTTCATCAGGATTGTTTTAATTCAGGCCAGTGCTGGACATGCTTTTGCTTTTTCATGTTTTGATTGTGTTGCGTCAGTTCTCGTTGCAGCCTAGCAACCCATCAGCATGGGGGAATGGACAGAACATTTATTTAAGTGGAGACGGTTGAATGAAACAGCTTCTAATGGCAGCAGTAATAATAGAAACTCCACACAGTAAGGAGAACAACCAATTCCAAAGGGTTTTTCAGATTTCATCTGCAAAGTAAACACTGTACAACTGCCATCCTGAGAAAGAAGCCTTTGTATACATTGAGTCAAAAAGCCCTTATGGCAAATATTTTCTGACATGTTTTATATAAGTTATTAGTAATTCTATATTCATTCATTATCTGTAACCACTTAGTCAGTCGCCCAGAGCGGGAATTGAACCCACAACCTCAAGGTCCCTGGAGCTGTGTGACTGCGACACTACCTGCCGCACCACTGTGCTGCCCTGTAATTCTAAATATGAAATGTAAATGTCAGTTCCTAGCAGTGCTTTCAGATGCAGCTACAAAAAGTTAATCTTGTGAGTCTCAAAGCAATATGGAAATATTAACTGTATGGCTCTTCATGCCTTGAATTCTTCTTAAGTGGTAAATCCATTCATTCATTCATTCATTCATTCTACTTAACCACTTCATACTGAGTTCTTGTTTGAGCAGTATAAAGAACCTCTATATGTTTTCCCCCACTCTGGGTGACTGGCTGTGAGGAGTGTGTTGTGTTCACCCTGTGTCCGCGTGGGTTTCCTCCGGGTGCTCCGGTTTCCTCCCACAGTCCAAAAACACACGTTGGTAGGTGGATTGGCGACTCAAAAGTGTCCGTAGGTGTGAGTGTATGTGTGTGTGTGTCTGTGTTGCCCTGTGAAGGACTGGCGCACCCTCCAGGGTGTATTCCCGCCTTGCGCCCAATGATTCCAGGTAGGCTCTGGACCCACAGCGACCCTGAATTGGATAAGCGGTTACAGATAATAAATGAATGAATATATGTTTTCCTAATTCTGAAGGGAATAAAGCAGTATGGGGTAAAAGCTCAGGGTCACAGGTTAAAAGGTATTATCCTTCTTTGTTGTGTGTGACATTAAATACGTGAGGTCCAGACACAAAGCCGATCATGGGAAAGAAGTGTATTTAACGGGAAAGTTTGAGGACAACGGGATTAGTCAGCAAATTTGTGTCTGTGGGCTCTTAATCTACACTCAAAAGACAATCCGCTTTTTCTTGCTTTTGCGGAAGTGTGGCCTTTTATCAAACACTGTCGATGGGAAAGATAAGCAGCTTGATCCGTGATCATCTGTATCATCTGTGCTGCTCTCTAGAGGGGGATTGATGAATGTGAGTTGAGGCGTACAGTCTGCACATCTACAGATTTGTTTCTTAGCCCTTGTCGTCTAATCTAATCAGCCTTCTAAACAAACCCATGCCTCTTCCCTCTCCTCCAGCAGTAAACGAGAGCTGACAGCTGAGGCGGAATGGCAAAATGAATATGAAAGGAGTGGCGTTTCTTTTTTGTTTCACTCCACACAGCTTTGTGTTCTAATGACGGTAATGGCCTTGCTGCTTCCTGTTCAGAGGCCCCCTGCCTTTCAAAAAGGTGAAAAGCTTTTAAGGTATAATGGGGACGCAAATATTACCTGCCGGCACTACAGCATTAGCCATGCCCCGTCACCTTTAACCACTAGCTGGGGGAAAAACATCCTTGACTGTGGGGCCAAAGTGGATCATTCCTTGGGAATGCTTCTTACACTCACAAATGCACTTCAGTCACTCAGTGGTGAATATAAGAAAAAGGACCTGGTTCAAGGATGCACTCCATTATACATACTTTGATTTTTTTAAACTGTCATTCCTTTTGTTGTTGAATTCAACTGTATCATACTGCAAGACCTGCCACCCGTATGTAGGCGTATGTATGCTGCAAAAGTTTAATGATTCTTGGCCAAATAACGTTTGTTTGAATTGTTGAATTTTCATGAATTAAAGTCCACACATTCTCCACTGAGAGCAAACTTCAATCTTTAAATTTTACCACTGACTTTCTGTTCATTTACTGGGTTTAAAGCAACAGTACGTAATAATTTTACCTTAAAACTACAGTTTCAAAATCATTGGTGCTCCACTAAGGTGTAATAATTAGACTAGGGTCTCTAGCCTTGGCACTTCAGGCTCAGCTCTGAAAAAATCGCACTGTGTACAGTTTGTAGGCAGGCAATTTAATATCTGATGTGATCTTTTTTAAGGACTATATATAAAAATTCATGGAAGGGGGTGGGGGGGTGTTTTCCCCCCTCAGCCTCCGTGGGTGATGTGCAGTGCCTTGTGGCAACCACTGCTGACCCCCAACTGCTCCCTGTGTGTGTTCATTGACCCTAATTACTGGTGTGTGTGTGTGTGAGAGAGAGAGAGAGAGAGTGTAAATACCACAAGGGCATTAAATATGGAGTCCAAATTTTAAATGTGCAGCACAAATTTTTGTTGTACTGCTGTACAGTGACATCAAATACATGGTCCATGTGTCATGTTTGCTAGCATAGTGATGAGTGATGGTAGGAGAGAATGAGGCCAGTTGTCCTCTCTTGGAAAACTTGGAAATATATATATATATATATAAATATTACATTAAGAAAATAATCACTACGTGTGCACTGAAAGGTACCTCTCTAAAGAGAACGAACACTTCTGTATATGGATAACTGTTTACATTCACTCAAGCAGCCTTGGGCCTGGCAGGGATATCAAGAGACATCAGCAAGGTCATTTTCTATGATGTTTGCCACTGCTTTCACCTGACACATATGTGTTGTGTGGGTGAATAGTAACTGAAAGTCCTTCACAGCGTAATGCTCAGGGGGATAGTTGTTTAGAGAAAATATAAAGAGAAGCTTTTGGAAGGGTCAGTGAACTGTGCAAAGTTGTTCTTTGTTAAATCAGTCATCAGGGGGTTTCCTAAAAGACCAAGTCAACCTCAAAATTCAGGTTAGCTTTTGATCAAGTATTTGACATTAGACATTTTTAAATCCGCAGGTACAAGAACATTCATGGGAGTAATTCTCTAGTGTAGAAAAATAGAAGTTTATTCTGCTTTACACTAAACTTTTAAGAACTTTACTTTTAAGTAATAGATTTTTTTTCAAACTAAGGGCCTGAAAAGAAGTCCAACTCTGTACTTTGTAATAAAAAAACTTGGGTATACTTGGGTATGTAAGAAATATGTAAAAATATGTCTGGATATAAACCAAATATTCACAGCACAGGTTGTTCCTGAAGCTTGGTTGAGACTACACTAAACCTTTTTGGTAAAGCTTCTTATGAATCCAGTTCACATAATGCATTATATGACATACATAATGTCTTATAATGACTGCTATAAGCCTATATAATTACTTATGAATAGATATAGCTATATTCATAGCACTTTATAAGGTATGAATGTATGAATTTATAAAGGCAGGCTGCACTATAATATCCATTCATAAGAGCAAGGCAAAGAATTATGCACCATCTGGGAGACTGGTAGATAAGCCTCTGCCACTCAGCATCATACACAAAGAGAATGGTATTGAAACAAGAACATTCTGCCAGTATGTGACCTTTTTGCCCTTCTGTGGAAATAGGGAACAAGGGGAAAAGGCAGTATTTGTGCTTGGTTTATGATGATGAGTGGCTCACAGACAGTGGATACTGCTCTGGCCATGTCATCATCATACACACACACACACACACACACACACAAACCTCCAAACACACAAAACAATATCCTCCACCTACATAAAACACACCACTGACACAGACCCCCAAAACAACGAACAGGGGGAGGACAGGACCTCTCCTGTGAGAACCCAGCCCTGTCCAGATTCCAGCGCTGTATGCACAATGTTCCTATGAATAGATATTATATTGCATTATATCACCAGCTTTTATATCTTTTCACACACTCATACCTTATAAAGTGTTATGAATGTAGCTATATGGTGTTTTTAATTAATTATACAGACTTACACCAGTCATTATAAAGTATTGTGTATGCCCTACTGTGCATTGTAAATGTATTTATAATGCATTATGTATACAGGACTCATAGAAAGTGTTACCATATTGTCCTTTATACCGTGGAGTAACATGCTTTACACTGGTATGGAATATCACCATTGAAGTGGTGTATCAAAGACCTTATGTTACTCAATACTGTATATTTCCCTGTCCTCAGAGTTCATTGGAAATTCTTAATTCAAATCACTGCACCAAAAAAAATAAATAAAATAAGTATGTGATGAGAATTCCCCAAATGCCTTAGAAGTGACTTAGATGTAGAATCTAAACCTTCATTCGGAATATACCGATATGTGAATATACATCCCCAATACCTTTTTTTAGAGGAAGACGCTATTATTTTTCTGTTTTAATTTGAAATTTCCATTCCACTTCAAATGCGGCAGCAGTTATATTCTGGTGCCCTGTAACGGCTGCACATTTTAAGATGGAACTCATACTGGAATTATTTAACTGGCAAACCAGAAGACAACTTCATTGTAGTGTGTGTTTGACTTGATTTAAAGCAGAGGTTGCCTGTAAGTTAATTGCCACATTGTTTGACATTAAATGCTCACTGACTTTCATTAAGCTTCCAATTACAATTCTACCCACACCCCCCACCAGTTAAGATCATAATCAAAATTGCACAGTGATGCTAACAGATCTTTGAAGATTGGTTTAAAAAAAACACTGATCTGCCCTTCTCTAGGAAAAAAGTTAAATGTCCTCTATTCCTCTCTGACTTGACCTCCTTCACTTGAGCTGGAATCTCTTATTTCTCAGTCTGCACTGGACAAAGACAGTGACCTCTACAGCAAAGATGACCCAGGCTAATTTATGCAGCACAACTGTGCTCATCCCCCTTTTCTGAATACTTCAGAAAAGTTTAGTAGACTCTCACTTTGTTTGATGACTTTCCCAATCACCTGCTTCTAGAAAATGTCACCTCAAGCACCATGCCTCTAAAAGGGACATCAAAGTATCTCCCAGACTTCCTGCAGAGAGCAGAATGAAAGCGGCCTAGTCTCTGCTGAACAGTGTCCAGTTCTCGCATGAAGAGCCAGAGGACAGGGACATGTCACCTCACTCTGAAGACTGTTCCAGAGATCACAGTAAAGGCCAGCCAGGCTGGACACTCCTCGTCCAGCAGAGAGGAGCTGCAGTGTGGCCTGTGGCTCTGTGTGATTAGCACTTCCAGCTGCCTAGAACACCTGAGAGGAGCAAAACATTCTGAATAAGCTCCTGAGATTTGTTTAGCTTAATGCTCATTTTCAAGGCTACTGGACCATGGCAATTCCACAGGGTCCAGTTTCTGGGAACGCATTTATTGCAAAACAAACTGTTTATTACCACCACCTAACAACAGGCTTTTGAAGATTAAACAGCAAAAAAGAGGCATAACACAGAAGCAGAAGTAAAACTTTTAATTAATGTCATTGGCTGTGTTTCTTGTTCACTATATAATGCACTATTTTTGGGGTTCCGCTATTTTGTAGTAGTGTCTGAAAACATTTTTAAGTGCACTCAAACAATCCTATAATGCACTTCAAAAGGTAGTCTACCACCCATGTAAACTAGCTGACACTGGTGGATAATTCAGTTCCCTACAATAGTGCACTGTATAGTGAGTAATTCACGGAATATTGAAAGGAGAGACAATTTGTACACAGCGGCTGTGTACCAACCCCAGTCCTGGGCAATGTCTTGCTCTTGAGTGTTTCATTGGCTCTTCAGTGACTGAGGTTAAGAAGGGGGTTGAAGTATGCAGACTTGGTGAGGTGATGGAACGTGGGTGGCAGGCACATGTTAGACCGGTGGAGATAGGTGTTAGGAGATTTGTTGCCAAGTCTGCCACATCGCTGCTTGTGCAGTTTGGCATCAGGGGCCGGAAACTAAGGGCAGCTGAAAGGTCTAGTCAGTGGTTGTGGATAAGGAGAACACAGACTAGTTGGGGAAATGCACTGTAGAGGTGCTGTTGTGGTGGTTGGTGCTGTAGCATGTAAAGATCACATGGAACTGGTGGCACTGAGCATGCATTAACAGTGCCAGGAGGGCTAAGCAAATCCTTAGTCACCAGTGAGACCAGTGTGGATATATGGTTGTTGATACTTAAGGGTAAGGTAGGACTGTAAAGCTAGCTTGGAGGGGGAGGGGGGCGGTAGGTCTGACTTTACTGTTGAGCCTTTTGGAGGTGTCGAAACACTGACGAGGGGAGGTGCCTACCTGATGACCCCTGTGAAGAGCTAATGATGCAGTGGGTGGTTTGGGTATTCACTTTATCGGCTCACTGAGTAACCATAGATGTTAAGGGTAGCTGGTTGCTAATCAGATCATAAACGGCCACAGCAACCTTAGGGTGTAGGATTGGAACAATAGAAATTGAGTGGTTGTCTGTAGGAAGAGAGTGGGATGGGCCCTATATGAAGCTCTAATGAATTGGCATAGGATATTTTACCTTTTATCTTATCTTGTGTATGATTATAATTAATTAGCTAACTGACAAGACTCAGCTCAAACTTGCCCTTCAGGACCCCGTGACTTGACTCGGACCTGAGGTTTATGAGTTAAATTTCAGCTTGTGTGAAAATTGGAGCCACTAGTCAACACAGAGAATGTGTATGACCTCTCAATTCTAACCTTCCAACCATGTGTGCAAGTATCCGTGGCAGTTTTGCTATGCCCAAGTGTTTTTCTAACATCTCACAGCAGACTCCGTTTCCATGCCACTTGAAATAATGAGCTTTCAAATACAGAGAAGGCTTTAGTCTGATGGACAGAATGAAGGAGTTATACGTGATGTTTAGAGGAGAATGGAGGAATTATGTAAATATTTGGCTAACATAAAGTACATCATATACGTGTTTAAAGAGCTTTATTCATTTAGACCCCACACAATGTCCATTTTCAGTTGTGAAATTACCACTTCAAAAAAATCAATAAATCAATCAAGCCAATATAAGGGTTGCAGCTGCTCTGTTCATGTAAAATGATGCGTAATGATTTGGGGAAACAATGAAATAGAATGATTTATGACGAAGAAGGTGATTTTTAAAGGTTTGAAAAATCTTTACACAATTGAAATCTTATTGATTAAACCCCTAAAAACTCATCTCTGTTCCTCACAATGACATTTAGAAGTTATGCAATTAGTCCCCCTCTGTATCCACTTTGTTTACGACACTGGTCTGCAGCACAAAAGCTTCACCCTGCAAGTTCACATGAGGAGTTCCTTAGCTTTTTGATATAAGAAACCCAGGCTGTCTGAATCTGTGGGTTTGTGACTGTCTTTGGAAAGGTGACATGTTCTTACTTCAAGCATCATACGTTTTTAACTTACAAACAACACCACGCAGATTTGTGAATAAGCTTAATTTGTGACCGAGGCCGTCTTTAAAAGATTCATTTTCACAACACTCAAGAATTCATCCATTCACATTTTTTAATCTGTTTAATTTTGTTCAGGGTCAACACAGAATCAAAAGTGAATTTGTCATTGTGCAACATACAGTGAAATGTGTCTTCTACATTTAATCCATCTGTGGCTGTGAACACAAACATGTATACACACACACACACACACACACCAGTGCACTGAGGGCAGTACGCACACACACACACACACACACACACACTCAGAGCAGTGGGCAGCCATCCCAGTATCAGCTGTGGGTAAAGGTCACTTTAGATGTGTTTTGAGGGTGGAGACAGCACTGTTCTTTAACCCCCTACAACCCCCACACCCCCTCTCAATGTTCCTGCCTGTACTGGGAATTTAACCAGTGACCTTCCAGTTGCATGCTCGCTTCTCTGACCATTAGGCTGCAGCTGCCCTTGGATGCAATACATCCATAAGAGTATCATCCATGCACCTGTATCCATACATACAGGAATAAACCCTGGATGGGTCACCCCATGCATCAAACATTCACGCCTAAGGTCACTCTTGATTGGCCAGTCCACCTACCAACAAGTTGTTTCTGACCAAGGGGAGAAACTGGAGGACCGGGAGAAAACCCACACAGACACATGGAGAACACCCCAAACTCCTTACAGAAACCCCAGGAGCTATGACAGTGACACTACCTTTTGCGCTGATGTGCCGCAACAGGAGCGATATCTGCATTGTGAATGTTCTCCAGTGTAGCTCGTGTATTTCTTCTACCTTAAACATCCCCCCACTTTGCATGAGGCTTCATGTTTGATTCATGTGAATGTTGAGGAGGTAACAAGGTTAAGTAAACCAGAGACGCTGACAAAGAGCTCCTGCACCCTTCCAATCACAGCTGGAATTACTTAAGCAGGCCTTAATTATTTCATTTAGAGCACTCATGCATTATTTATGGCTTGGGTTATTAATTACGGTCGTGTTTTGTATTTCGTAAGATGCACGTTTGCCGGTTCCCATAAGGAATTTTCTCAGATCTCACCTGCTGAAAACGGACCATGTGAAAACACGAGATGGTGAAGCAAGCGACACTGGAGAGCCTGTGAAATGTAACTAGCTTTTGTCATGGACATTAATTTGATTACGCTCATTCCTCCACAGACTTGTGTATGATAATGCCATTGCCTTTGAAGGAATGATATAATCGAATCCCAGTGGACTGTGCTCATGCTCAGCTCTGATGTTTGATTGCATTAACGTAGAGTGTGTTCAGCACTCTGTGCGATAAATGAATCAGAGGAAGCATTTTCCTAGATATTGCTGGTAAGCAGCAATTACAGATAATAATGAAAGATAAATAGCATTGCCACGGGGCTTTATTTAATTGCTCTGAACAAAAGAAGTGTGCTGAAAGGACGTCAAAGGCCTAAAAGACAGATATAGAGCTGGAGTGTTGGTGTGTAATGAAGACCAGCTTCAGAAAGTGCTGAGAGCTTCACGTTCAGCTTCACGAAAGCATTACATGTAATATAGATGCGGCGAATATAAAATGCTCTCATAATTTATTCATTCACAGTGTTAAAGGCCATCTCTTAAGATTTTGATGCTTTCTGTAGCACTGACCGGATACATTGGTTAATACAACCCTTTTCTAAGCCTTCGGAAATACATCACATTGTAGAAGTCTCATACAACTGGCTTTAATTCAATAGAACCCACACGTTGTCCAGTTGCTGCTGTGAAGGATGAAGTTGCAGGTACAGTTATACTGAGAAGCTACAGATATAATAATATGAGAAAACTATATTACATGGCCAAAGATTTATGAACACTCCTACTTATGAATGAATTCTGCTTATTTAACATGCATTTGTTCAGTTGCTCATGCAGGTTTTATAATAGGATGCATTCATTCAATCTGTAACCAATTCATCACCACTTTTGGAATGTGTGAGGAAGCCTGAGCACCTGGAGGAAACCCACTGACACACAGACTCTGGCTCTGTAAATGGAAATGAGAAACACAACACTATTCCAGCCAATCAGCAAGAGTGGGCGTTCATGCTTATGCACAGGATGAGGGACAGGTAGGTGAAGGGGAGTCTGCAAAACGTCCACAAACGTTGGCAATGTACATGCATGAATTTTGGGGTGAAACTTTGTGTTTGTTTTGCTTTTGAGATCAGATATCAAGCATCACTCTCTAGAATTAAATATGGCATCTTTTAAGTTCAAATTTACAGGCATTGGCACTCTAAAAGAGTGCACAAAAAAAGGGGCATTCTTAAAAGAACATTAAATATCTAACTAAATTAACTTTTTTTTCATTTTTGAAATATCCTTTTTTTACGCTGCATCAGTTAAAAAAAAGTTTTAAAATCATTATATGCAGGAGGGCAGGGGTCAAATCAAAATCAATTTCAGAATCAAATCCAAAGGATAATGTAAAAGCCAAGGAAAATGGAAGACAAGAACAACACAAAAACAAGGCAAACAAGGCTGAGAACTCGATTAGTGAAGCACAGCCTTTGCCAAATGTATTCACACAGGGATATACACTATCTGTGTCTGATAATGAGTCCTGAATCAACTGCAGATGAGGTTGCTGATGAGTGGGTGGAACAAGGGAAGAGTCAGAAAAGGACTCAACAATGCCCCCAGTGAAACAGTCCAAATCCAGGATCCCATAGAGGAGAAACAATGACTTAAATGTGGGTAAAATCAAGCCATAATCAGCCATCATTTTGGCTTCGTATATGACGTGCATTGTTAAATTGGTGAGTTCTGTGGTAAAGCTGGTGCCCTGTCACAGGCGTGATGGTGCATGTGCTTAGAACAGCATTTTGTGTTTTTTGAGTTTTGTGGGGAGGTGGCAGGGGATCTAAAAGTGGCCCCCACTCCCTAGTATTCTTCTGCTGCCTGTTACTGCCATTGAGGCAAACATACACTGCACTAATCATCCAGCCTTGATTCTGCATTAAAGTGACAGTTTAATATCTTATCCCCACATTACCCACATAAATAGAGGATAAAACAGTGCCAAAGGGACTCTTTAGAGCAATACAATAGAAGAAATGTTTTCAGTGGATGGTTCTGTAAAAAGCCATTTTTGTAAAAGTGTGAAAAACATTTAAAGAGCCTCTGCATAATTTAAAGGTAAGATATTGTCTCAGAAAAGTGTTGTGCCTGAATATAGATTTAACACCTGTACAAGCTGATGTATGGAGTGTGATACACTGGGCAACGTTCTGCTGGGAATCATTGGATTTTGACATTGATGTGAGTGTAACTGGACACGTACCAACTACTCAAACATTGTCTCAGACTATGCACACTCCTTCAGGTTTACAGTATACCCTAATGTCAGTAATCCCAGTATTTTTTAATGGCTATGGCCTCCAAATTCCCCAGATCTAAATCTGATGGAGCATTGTTGGGATGTTCTGGAAAAACTTACAACGTCTGCTGTTAGTGTGTTGGTGCCAGATAACAAAGGATACTTTCTTTTTTTTTTTTTTTTTTTTTTCAACAGGTCAACACACCCTGGAGAGGGGACAGTCCATAACAGGGCACCACACATTCAAGCATCCACTCACACACAGCTATGGACACTTTTAGCATGGCTAATCCACATACCAATGTGGGTTTTTGGACAGTGGACGAAACCGGAGCACCCAGAGGAAACCCATGCTAACACAGGGAGAACACATCAAACTCCTCACAAACCTGAGGTAGGTCTTGAACCCACAACCCCAGGACGCTAGGGCTATGTGAGTGACTCTACCTGTTGCATACATCCCAAAATTCCAGTTGTTGCAACAAATGTATTTCAGTGGTGTTTGAGTTTTGCTTCATGGTTCTGTACAAAACCCGTTTTATGAGTAGCTCAAAACAGCTTTCAAATCATTGTTCTATGTGTTTTGTGACACTTGTGACAACAGTTGGTTCCCACGTGTAACAGCACACCCCTTCTGGTGGGTCACACGGCTTCTGAAGCACCCGTTGTTAAAAGTAACCTCCTACAGTCTGGGTAACCTTAGCTTTTATATATGATATACACTATTTTAGGGGTCCTATCTTTGTCAGCTCATGTCTTGTAGCAGTCAAACCCGTGAAATGACTGATGCTAATCGACAGACTGTAGAGCTGGTCCCTCACTCAACCATAAAAGTTATGTAGCTACAGCTGTCTGACACTGATTTCTTTTGCTGTGAAGTCCCATCTTGCCACGATGTCTGAGTCACAGTGCAATCAATGCAAAACAATGCACTGCACCACAGAAGCGCAGAATGCTGATGAAGTTTTTATGAAAACAGATGTGAAAATTACTATTGGCAAACACATTAAGTTTTGTTTTCAGTAAAATTATAAAAAAAAAACAAGAAAAGGAAAAAAGATTAGTTATTGTCAGATCCAGTTTGTTAAGGAAAACTAAATGTGTTTGTGTGTTAAAGTGAAAGCTGTATTGATTATTTCTCCCTACTTTAAGGCATTATCTTTGACTTTAACATCACCTTAGGCAGATGTAATCAAGCTTAAGTCTTACAGAGTAGGCCTCAGGTTTAACAAAGCCTTAATTTGTGTTGATGACATTCCAGCTAACATTGCAGCAGTATTTGTTCATTTGATTATTCTTTCGATAATTAATTAATTAACTATTCTTCCTTAACTGCTTCATCCTGATCATGATCACAATGGGTTCGGAGCCTATTGATCACAAGACAGGAACACAGTCTGGACAAAGTGCCAGTCCGACACAGGGAACCATACACATCTTTTACCATTACAGTGTTAAGCAAACCTTTAATTATCTCTGTTCTAGTGTTTTATTGTTTTTGTTTTTCTATCTTTCTATCTTTACACTTATATGGCGCCTTTCTAGACACCCAAGGATGCTTTACAATCCACACTGCTCAGAACGCTCAGAACACTCAATCCACACACACACACACACTGGTGAGAAGCGGCCAAGCGCGCACAGTGTACTCTCGACCAGGGACGACTGTTCACCTGGAGGACTGCATTGGGCACTAGGGTTTAACCCAGGACAGAGCGCCAATCCATATCTGGGCTCACCAGGACAGTTATCAGAGAAGCCAATTCACCTACCCTCCATGTTTTTGGACTGTGGGAGGAAACCGGAGCCCCCGGAGGAAACCCACGCAGACACGGGGAGAACATGGAAACTCCACCCAGATGGGACTTGAACCCAAGATCCCAGCACTGGGAGGTGAAAGTGCTAACCACTAAGCCACCGTGCCACCGGTTAAAAGTTTAATTACTTTTTGTCTCCACAATTTTAGTGACTCCTTCCTGTGAGAGATGTAAAGCCAGCCACTGCTTCTTTTCAACTGGTTGCTTGTGTTTCAGTCTGCTCAACTGGCCCAGTTCTAACACATCAGCTAACAGATGCCCACAGTGGCTAGCATTACACTTTGTGATGGTGGGAGAGGGACAGTCAACCTAGCCACCCAAATAGAGAATAGCCAGTTTAGCTTTTATGAAATACCATCCTCAGCTCCTCTACAGGAAACAAACATTACCATAACATTTCTCTGCAAATGGTAGTGAACAATTTCTATTCATTCGTTGATTTTAAAGATCTCTTCCAGTGAAAATAAAGGGTTTAGCCTTGTTAACATGCCTAGTTGTATATCATGCTTGAAATATGCAGTCAACCCCATGGATGAGTGTTTTGGCTTTGAAACTGCAGTGTTCCAGAAAGACTCATACAGGCAGATTCAGACAGCCAGGTTTCCTTACATCATAAACCGAAGCAACCAATCCTATCAACTTGTTGGGCAAGGTTTATAGCTGCAGGGAGTGTTGGAGCGGTAGATGGAGAATTTTTGCCAAAACATTTGATCTACATTTTTGTTCTTTTCCACATATTATTTTAAAGAATAAACAGTTATTGTGCTTTGAAATGTACAGAAATATTTTCTCATACCTGTCATTTGAGCAGGGTGTCCAAACTTTTGCATGACTGTAGCTACAGCCAGCATTGCTCATGACCTACTTATCTTACACTTCTGCTATGTATTAATAGTGAGATTGTCCCTTTTGCAGCAATAACAGCTGCAATGTAGGTTTATGCTAGTTGTGGGAACATTTCTTTGAGGATTTAATGGTATGCATGATGCTGCCATACCCTGACATTTGGAGAAATGGGTCTGGGAAGGTCTCCAGATTGATTTAATGGACAAGAAGGAAAAATTGGGGTTGGGAATTGTAGGAAAATTGTAGGAACAGCACTTTAGGAACAGCACTTTCTCTTCCCTTAGCATCTACAGCTGAAGTGGATGTGGACCTAACCCTGCGTTGTGGTCGGCAGCCTTTACGAGTGTGTCTGTGTTTGCTGCAGTTTGCTGTGGCCTGTTTGTGCCAAGTTTCCTTTACCATTTAAAACCGAGTGAGAGGTTTCCTGTAACAGTAACAGCAGTCACTCTGGTTAGACAGTGGCATGAGCCTCAAACACAAGCTGAAAGAATGTTTACCTTGAGGGAAACACTTTTTAAACTCTCAGAAACAGATGGATGTGTTTGAAAATTCAAGGCACTGAATCTACAAAGATGAAGCCACAGTATTAAACCACTTTCTTTGTCTCAAGCTCAAGCTCTGTTTTCCTGTTGCAATGTTGCAAAATTTCTGTGAGAATCTTAAGTCATTTAGGCAAAATAACATCAGTGAGGTCTGATACACACTTTGATTGACTACATTTGGAACACAATAGCCTCTGCAGCTCATTCCAAATGTATTTAATGTGGTTCCAGCATGCCAGAAAATGCAGTTCCACTGCTCTTATGCGCAGCACTGGGCAGCTTTATACCTCTATAACCAACACTGCACCAGAATATCCTCTCCAATTTTATGCTTTTGTAAGTGAGCACCTTTTAAAGCAGCTGAATTCGCTTATTACTAGGGATATCTACATATTGTATCTGTTTGTACTTGGCCATAAAGGCCTATCATCTTTGGCATGAAGCATCCATTGTGTGTTTATTCATTTTCCCATGTTGATCCACAGCTCAGTTTAAACCCTGTGATTTCCCCATACCTTGCATGCCCAGATGTATTGTCTGGAATAGCAGATACTCACGACTGAACGGTGGCTTACTTTCAACAAAGGAATTAATGTGTTTTCTCAGTAAACTCCTTTTTTAATTAAAAGTCTTGGAATCTCATTTAGAGTTTAGAAATGTAAACCTCCCCTCTGTGAATCGGTGCACCTGTTCACATCAGCTTTATATGATCAACATTTATACCACATTTCAATAAAGTATAAGAGGTTTTGAGACTATAGATTACAAATAAATATAGCATAAACAAAGCAATAACAACAGGCTGAGGTTAAGGACGGCCAGTTCCTGCAGAGTTCTGCCTATTAATTTGAAGCATTTGTCCCACTTATCACGATGTGGCAGAGTCACCAATGTGCTGTCAAATCACTATTTCCAAACAGTTTATGAAAACCAACCCAAGTGCCTGTCACAGAATAATCCCTATAGTTTTGTGAAGATCCACCCACAGCTTTTATATAATGACATGAAATCTGAATCATAATGAGTTCAAATTCTCATTAACTCATTCATTCATTCATTGTCTGTAACCGCTTATCCAATTCAGGGTTGTGGTTGGTCCGGGGCCTACCCGGAAACTCAGGGCGCAAGGCAGGAACACAGTCCTACACAGGGCGACACACTCTCACACATTAACTCTCACACTCGCACCGTTTCTCATTAATTTAATTTCACAATCATAAGCAGGTGGCGCAGCAGGTAGTGTCGCAGTCACACAGCTCCAGGGACCTGGAGGTTGTGGGTTCGATTCCCGGTCCAGGTGACTGTCTGTGAGGAGTTGGTGTGTTCTCCCCGTGTCCGCGTGGGTTTCCTCCGGGTGCTCCGGTTTCCTCCCACAGTCCAAAAAACACACGTTGGTAGGTGGATTGGCGACTCAAAAGAGTCCGTAGGTGTGAATGTGTGAGTGTGTTCCTGCCTTGCACCCAATGAAAACAGGTAGGCTCTGGACCCACCGCGACCCTGAATTGGATAAGCGGTTACAGATAATGAATGAATGAATGAATGAATACTGTTACATTACTACTACTAGTAGTATTACAACTGTAATGCTATATTTAAACTTTTAGTAGTACACAACTATTTTTACTGCTGCTTCTAATTCTGTTGCTACTCCTATTTCCTATCTCTTGCTTACACTATCACTACAGATACAGGCTATTTGTCATACGGCTCCTACTAGTATATTTAATGTTATAAATACTACTTACTGCTTCACCTACTGCTACCATTGCTGCAAGTGCTACTACTACAGCTACTCCTGTTACTATGCAATGCAGTTCTGATTTCACGACTATGTAATATGTGATATTACTATCAGTGCTGATCATTTAAGGACATTGCAGCTACTTGTAGCAGTCCATTACTGCAAGTAATATTGTATATTGTGCGATTTTAATTAATTGATTAATTATTTTTATTATTATTTTGTTGTATATATTGTATATATATATATGCTTAAGCTTAGGCTTAACTGTTAAAGCCTGTTTCTTGTGTTTACGGTCGGTCTGTGTGAATGGTACAGTCTGTTCTGATAAATTGCGCCACTCGCCTCGCAGCTATCCATTCCCAGTATCTGTCTGTGCTACAGGAGCGCGCGTGGTGGCGTTTGGGTTCTGTTGCTCGCACATTTTCCACTCTGTCCGTGCCCCTGGAGCGAGCGAATTTCCGCGCGTTGTCTGTGTGTGTGTGTGAGTGAGCGAGAGAGAGAGAGAGAGAGAGAGAGAGAGAGAGAGAGAGAGAGAGAGAGGCGCGCAGGGAGCTCCAGCTCGTCGCTTTCTCTCTCGCGCGCTCGCTTGGCGGATGGTCGGCGGGATTCATGCGCGCACTCGGGCTGCTTCTGCGCCGCCGATGCACGAGCAAATATGCCGCGAAGCTCGGTGCTCTTCATCCTCCTTCTCCTCCTCTTCTTCTTCAGCGGGCTGCTCGGGCTCAGCTCCAGTTCCAGTTTCCCGAGCAACATCAACATAGGTGAGTGCACGAGGTGGGCGCGAGCGCGCGCAGCACCTGCGTGAAGATATCCGGTCTGCTCGCGCGCTTCAGAAGTTTCCCAGCGCGGAGTGGACATGACAGTAGGGATTTTGAGTTCGACCTCGGTGAACGCTCTTAACACTTATGTGGTTTGTTGTTGTCTCCTGCTCTACAAAGGACTGCTTGTGTTGCTGCGGAGTCCATATTTTTGTCAAAATAAATAAAATGTTCGTATTTGAATTGAATTGTTCGTAATTTTATGGATACACATCCCATTTACACCTGCAAAACTCACCTCTTTATAGTATTTATGCTTGAAATACGAATCAGGTTTTATTCAGCTTCCATGCCAGTTCTGTGGACGTAAACAACGAACCTGCAACGTATACACATTTAGCGAAATCTATTATGAATTTGCATTTCATAACATTAGTATTTTATTCACACACAGTTACTGTCGACATTACTTTTAACTCTTTACATAGGTCTATGTAGGTCTATGGCTTGCAGATAACTTTTAAGGACTGTGGTAGTATGACGACTATTAATTTACATAACAAACAAAGCCCCAAACTTTAGCGTAATCACCGCTAAAGCTGCAATGGTGCAATATGATGTAGTTAGCATTGTCTTTCATTAGCATACTGTATGCTGTGGATATCGTTCAAACTTTACTAGACAGATTTAGAATCATGGGCATACACCGATTTATGAAAGCAAATATTCAAATCTCCCAAGGATAAACCATAATATATTACTTGTGTAAAGCACCACTAATAAGAGCCATTTGGCTGCATTGTAGCCAAACCCTCACAAATTAGGATTTCAGTAAATTCTTAGACTTCTCAATTTCTAATAACATAATCAAAGAGAAGCCAGCCCAAAATTGTATTATATCCTTGAATTACCCTCATTTCTGGTGCCAAGCCATATTTAGCTTATGTAGCTACAGTGTTGTAAGATATAGTTCTTCAGATCGGCTTTAGACAGTCTGTTTATGTTTGCTTTCTGCTGAACAACTCATTTTTTCCATTTTTCTCTCCACAGGGGGTCTGTTCCCAACCGACTCCCACGAGTATGAAGTGTTCCGGTTTGCACTCTCTCAGCACCAGGAGGTGCCCAAACTGGTACCACAGGTGGACATGGTGGACACGGGCAGCAGCTTCGCCATGACATACGCATGTAAGTCTAGAAGACTGGCTGACTCGAAAAGGCGGTGCTGTTACATGAGGGGCATAAGCATGGGGAGGCTTCTGAGAAATAATTAAGAAATGAAATGTCATAGTTATGAATTTAACTTAAGTGGACCTACAGGATCAGTCAGGAGGTTTCATGGCTCAGATACCTGGTTTAGGAGGTATGCCTGAATAGGAAAATCACCAAAGTGGACATCAGTGATGGAGATGCCTGGTCAATAGTTATTCTAGCTCTATTGCTGGGTATAATATGTTGAAGTGGTAATGGACGGCTTGCAATTAACTAAAAGGAAGATTGTTGTTTTAGATTTGGACTACAGTGGATATTTTTGTGATTACATATGCAGCAGAGGTATACCGTTTTTCAAATTTCAGTGCCAGTTGTCCAATCCTCACTTAATATGTATAAATGCAGAGGAATGTGAGGAAGCTGCTATCTTTGAATCTTTAAGCACACTCACTTATCAGACCAAACAAATCAGATATCCCTCTGATCTCTGAAAAAGACATTAGAGGCTTCCGCTGTCGTATTGTTGGGAAGATTACAGCGTGATTTGCTTAACATGAAGAATCTTTTTACATCAAAAGGGATGGTGTTTGTGGAGCGTGAAGGCGAGAGGTGCGTTGGTGCGTTCCGAATCCCGCTGATATTAGCAGCTCCTGACAGCCAGGATGATGACAACATCCTCACCCAGGACTCGGCTGGCAGTGTCACTCAGCGACAGCTTCTTGTTTGATGTCTGAGGTTGACTCAGGAAACTGGCATTATATATTTCAGCTCCAGCCAGAGACTGACTGAGTAGTGTACGACCCCCATCCATGCAGTGTAAGAGGCCCCATGATCAAGGAGGATTTATGATGATTCAGATATACAGACATATATATGACATCTGTAAGAATGAATGAGGTGAGTTTAGGATGCGTGTGTTGTATTTAGAATGGTCTATCTGTCTGTGTCTGGTAGATGCGCAATCGGAGAATGGTCTCATTTCTGTTGTAAGCCCAGTTCCCCAACAGACAGCAGCATTCCAATGCTGGCACTCTGGATCGTTCTGTACCATATGGTGGCCAAAAGAGTGAAATGACAGCAGGATTAACAAAACAAACAAATGCCAGGAACATGACTGCATTTAACAAAAACACAAATGCATTAAGTAAAAACTTAACATTAACAAAAATTAAATATTTATTATTGTGCATTTGTGGATAAAAAAAGCTCACATCTTTGCAACATTCATGTTTAAAAAAATTATCACTTGAGTTACCACCAAAAGCTTTCCTAGCCACTAGGGATCAGTGTGTTCAACATGCAATAACTGTGATCTAACATTTTTCTAAAATGGCCCAGAACAAAAACCGCCAAAATGATATGTCCGAAGAGTAACATATTGTCACATTCATGTCCTGCTTACAGATGGTACAGATTACAGATGGCTGATTTTGGACAAACTTAAACACAACCTACTGAGAGATTACTGCACACTGTCTTTTGAGTCACTACTAGAGGTAGTGTACCAGTATGGAAGGATCTGAACAATACCACCACAGAAGTCTGGATTGAAACCCGTTAAAGTAAATAACTGTAGCAGGAGTAATGTACAGGTCTTTTCGCTGACTATGCAGTAAAATACTTACAAATCCACATTTATAAAGGAAAAAATATTTTCTGTTGGAAGTGTAGTGATTTGGCCGTGTTGCAGAAAAGCGTGCTACAGTGACATGGAAACCAATGTAATATCATAATAAAAGGACACATTCAACATAGCGTTTCGTTTCTTGGACCATTATCACATATTAAAACTTCCAACAAGACGTGGGCCGTTTATAAAAAAGAGAGCATGGGTAGAACAAATACATACTAGTCAAGTCAAGAGAGTGTTTATTGTCATTTCAGCTATGCACAAGTACACAGTAAAACACACCATAATTCCTCCAGGACCAGTAAACAATAGAACCACAGGTATGGCACAAAAAACACACTGTTTTGGTTTTGAATGCTTTGGGCTTTATAGGCAGTGAAGTTCTTCATGCTTTATTTGATTCACACACTGAGTATGCCCTCAGATGATTGAGCTTCTCTGTTGCCTGCTGGGCTATAGGAAACTAAACAAAATTATCTTTTGGGGCTGGGGAGATGTTTGTGTGTGATTGATCCAGAGGGTGATCTTGTGAGGTGTGAATTTGAATTGTGTTGGGAGGGAGAGAAAGTAAGCTTCAAAGCAGAGTAAGCATCTGTATGTGTGAAGTGTGAAAGCAATTATATGGAGCTAATTACCTCCATGGCTTTTTCCGAGTCTTCTCAGTGGGGTATCTTGACAGAACATGGTTTCCATAGCATAGCGCAGATTTTGTGCACTTAGAGGAGACCGTGGGAGGACACCGGAGCACCCGGAGGAAACCCGCGTGGACACGGGGAGAACACTGTTGGAAATATAATTACTAAAATTGGAAGCATACATGATGGTCTGCCTTGCCCTGTCATTATCTGACATTAGGTTACATAATTAGTCACACATTTTGGCAAATAAGAAACATATTTTCTTTAAGATTGCATTTCATATTAACAAAGTTCAGTTAGTGGAACAGCTTCTATGATGCCAGCTCAGCACACCATCACACTAAAGCAGTTGTTAGAGATCTAATTTGATGCAATTCGTTCAGTTTCTTATATAAAAAGCATATTTAAAAGAGAACCATGATTGAAAAGCATATCTCCAAGAAGATTGTCTTCTTTGAAGAAGTGGCACCTGGCAGTAGGCATTTTTGTAAACACTTGTGGTGCATTCTGTCACTAGAAAATAGAATTGAAATTGAAAATACATTTTTGGAAAGTAGATTTAAGGGCAGTGTTTCCTGTCGGTGTGGTAATTTCAAATTAAACAATGAGTTAAATGACCAATCCCTTTAAAAAAAAACCTTGAAGATTCATAACAGACTTTATTGTCACATTTACCTGACCGTCTTGCATCCCAGCAGCTCCATTAAATGAACATGTAGAATAGACATCAAATGGAAAATACCCCCACAAAAATGTATTATAACTATTGCTCATTATATTCAACAATATAAACTCAAGATATTTTGAATTTAACAATGTAGGCTGGAATTATAATTGCACATATTTATAATATGAAATTTGCATTTTGAGTATAAAATTGATAACGTTCAGCTTCGGTTATGAAGTATGATTAAAAAAGGCAGAACAGTGGTCTTTAAAGCCCATCAAAATGAAATTTTGCCCCTGATAATAGTTACTCTGTTTTATATGCTGTGCCAGTAGCTATCAGGCCAGTCCAGGGAGACTGAGAGCTATCAGAAAGAGGAGAAAAATAAAAAAGGGCTTTCAGAAGCATGATTAGAAAGGAGGTTCGTCTAGTTCGCTGAACTTATCTGCCATAGCTGCAAATATTTATCTGTTTGTTCTGCTGAGAAACAAGCACACAGACTTGACAAAAAATATGTTTGTCATCTATAACTAGCTCACCACTTTTAGCATGCAGTTGAAGACGAGATTCTCTGTTTTATTTACTTTGTGCTGTTGTCTTTGTGCTTAGGTGCTTTGAAGCTAGTCTTCCAGTTTCATATATCAGTGCTAGACAAAAATGCTGTTTACCAAGAGAACTTGCTGTGCTCTATTATGCATTCTATTGTAAGTGCTTGGGAAATGCCAATTCATGCCCTGAAAATGTCATCCACACAGTATAGTGGCTGGTGCAGTAAAATAAACGGCTGTTAAACCTAGTAATTTCATGCTCATTTCACTTTGTTTGTGTGGGCATGATGTGCTCATTGGTTGCTGTCCTTCCTGAACTTGGTTCCTTAGCAAAAGATTAACTATTAAATAGATACAGATATGCAAATGAAGGGTATTAGTCACAGTGCCCTGTAGTGAAGATACGCATTATCATAATCTGTCATTGAAGATGATTAAAAGAAAAGCAACACGTTCATACATAACCAATGTGCCGGCCAACGCACAAATTTATGTTACACCAAGATGTGAATATTAAGTAGCATTCTCTGTGGTCATGCCAATTAAAACCTTATCAAATTTGCACATGCACAACCTACATTTCTTGTTCGTGTGGCAGCCACAGTGTCAGAAATCAGCCTCGTCACTGTCTGTATTATCATAAAAATCTTTGGTCGAGCATGTGTCTTCCAGCTGAGATGAGGCCTTGGCAATGTCTAAAATGACCTGATATGTGTCACAGAGCAAGCAGGGGTATAAATACATGAAGGGTACTGCTTATGCTAACACATGCAGCGTGCAGGTTTGCTGTGACAGTTGCCTGAGAGGGCTGCCTAAGTGGCCGTGTCTCTGAGGAGCTCCACTAATCGTTCAGCGCAGCCTGGCTCTGCCACGTTCATTTAATCTATTATTCATTGCATCATAGCTAAAGTGATTATTTTCCGAAGTTAAGACGTGTACATATGCGGCAGCGCTCCTCTACCTCCTCTCCCGCCTGGCAGAAGTAGAAGGGGAGTGCAGTTGTTAAAAATCCATTTATGCAGGGAGGGGATTGGCAATATTTAACTGGAGTAGGACAGGTGCTCTCAGGGGGAGTGAGGCGGGGAGCTGAGAAGTGATCAGAATTACCATATCAAGGAGAGTATAGCATATTCTGATGATAGAAAAGGACAGTGTGTTTAATAATGGGATACTAGTGTTGTTGCATTAATTGTATGGTTCTCAGTTGTAGTATTATTTTCAAAAAGGCATTGTGTATTTTTATTTTCATTTTTACAATTTTTTGTTATAGATCATGGGGCATAGTATACCTTGAAATATGCAACAGATTCAGAGCTCCTATGACTAAGAAAGGAGGCAGTATCAGAGGTTGTTTCTCACATATGTCCTCTCACCCAAAAAAATCTTCCTAATTTTAGTAATTATCAATTCCACCTCTAGCTAGGACTCCTCCAATCACACTCACACTCCCAAAAATAAATATATTAGTATTTGGCACTGTTTATTTCAGATAAGTACTTGTTTTAATTAATGAGAAAATAACCAAAGGACTTTTATGTGTAGAAAAATAAATATAGAGATTTGTAGGACATATGCTAATATATTTTTGCATTTGATATATCATGCTGGGTGCGTTAAGATTACTTCAGTGAAGCAACAAGGAAGCATAAAAATCAATGAACGAAAAACTGGAGAAACATTTGGAAAAGTCTGGGAGTGATTCAGAAATGAAGGAGCTGCTGGACACCACGTTCTGTATAACACGGCTTTCATGGCAAGTGTGGTTGTGGCCCATGTGTGCCAGGGAAGGACTGTTTGAGTGGCACAAATGCCCTTTCTGCTCAAGTACCCTCTTCACTGGCAGTTATAATTGTCTTTAATATGGCTCTGCTTTGTCTGGATTTGGTAATAGAGCTAGTGTGATGGTTTGGTTTCACAAGTTGAATTGCTCTTGCGTGCTGTCTCTGTACTGCTGTACCCCTGCCTGAGGAGATTTTCCTTCAAAAACAAAAGCTAACATGCAAGCTAGCATCACCTTAGGTCTGGAAATCCCATCAGAAGAGCACGGATGGTCTTTGTAACACATTTTCACATTGCGTAATGTGACTATCCCAACAAATGACATTAAATGAGGCTAATACCTGGCTAAATAAAATTTGTATTATTGTGAAAAATAAAAGCAAGGCTAAAACAAACTGAATGTAAAAGTCCATTGGACAGCATAGTGAGTAACAGTGTAGCATTGTATAGTGTACACTGGAGATTAAGGTTCAAATCTTTATTGAGACAGTAATAATGGTATTTCTGTCTGCCTTGGGAAAAACCTAACTTTGTTTGGTTTCTTATGAATCATGGTTACACTGTCTCCTCTGACAAGAATGTCTCTAAATTAAATTAAGTTCATTTCGCTCAAGCTCCTGCCTCCAGAATATCTTTGCATGTGACGCAAAGCCCAAAAATATAACCAGTGGAGGTATATTTCACTGAGTGCGAAAACAGCAACATAGTACTAAAGGAAGGTGCCCTTTGTTCTGAGTGGATTGTCTGCTACAGTTGGAGCGATAATTTTCACCTTCAACACGATACTGTCTCACAGATCATTGAAGCTACAGCCCCTGGAGACCCTCAGGAATTGTCAAGTCTCACAAGATACAGAAAAACCGCAATTGCTGAAAGCTGTTAATTAGAGCTACTCCTAATATCACATTGCTATTTTATAGCTGTGTGCTACAGTTGCGATATGACTTCTTGTGTAACTCGTCTCACACTTAACATTTCCTTGTGACATTTAAAAAGTACTCGTTTTGTTAAGAATTCTGTCAAGTCATATCTCATCCATGTGCTTTCCTGGCCGGAGGATGACTCTGCCTTTTGTTACAGTGGGTACACCTAAACTGAGCCAATCTTTTATCGGCCTGAAAATTGGGAACTATGCATGGACAAATGATGCGTTTGTATTTTGGTCCATTAATTCTGCTGACTTATTCATTTTGGAAAACAGCCACTATGTAACAGAAATGGGTGTAAATAATACTATATGGCCAGAATATTTAAACACTTGCTCACCCAACATTTCTTCTGAACACAAGGGTATTAATAGGGATGCTTAATACTAAAGGAATATTGCTGTAAGTGATGTTAATTTGGATCACAAATGCCACACTTACTAATTCAGAATTGGATGCAGCTTCACCTTTCTAGAAAACACAGATCCACTGATCCAGGGCCTAGTACTAAATCTGTTGCCAAAGTTTGGCATTGGGCATGTTTATGTGCATGTATGTGTAGAATAATTTCCATACTATATCATACTTATCTATAAGTGTGTGGACACTGCTTACAGTCAGTCATGTGTACTATGTACTATGAAGCTTCCCCTTCAGGGCTGCTAAGAACATTTCAGGCGAATAACACTGTTGAAATTTAGAGTTGCAATTTTTTTGGTAGTTGAAAAATCTGTTGATTATTTTTTCACTTGTAGATTAGTCAATTATTAAAATGAAAGAAAAACATTTAAGGTGGAATGGGGTTGCGAGTTTGTAATTATGGTTAGAATGTGCTCTTTTAGCAGGAGATATCTTGTTTGTCATTGACAATTAAATAAAACAGCTAAAACTGCAGATTTCAACAGCATTTTCTACAGGTAGATATCTTCACTGTGGCGTGTTGAGATCTACCGACATTTTAAAAGCTTTTCACTGCTACAGCTCCTCTCCTGAAACTGTAAGTGATTTTCAAAAACAGAACCTTATAGGTTTACAGCAGTTTTTAATGGCAGAGTTTTAAAGGACACTGTGCTCCGGGTGTAAACAGTCAGGACACAACAGTGTGTGTTTGGTTTGGTGTTTCCAAAGAAGGTTTGAGTGTAGACGGTTGAAAACTGGTGTGCAGGTGGTCAGATTAGTACTGAAAAATGGGAGTTGGTGTTGTGGACTGGGTGATGAGAACATTTGATACTATCAGTTAATTTTTATCTGAGGGAGCCTCTGTAAAAAGGGATTTAATAGAATTAGTCAACAATGTTAAATCCAACAATGCTATGTCCATAAATAGTTGCATCCCTACTTAAAAAGTGGTGAAGTTGTTTTTCTTGTTCTTTTTCCAATGGAACTTTTCAAACATCAGTAGAACTTATCATTTTATTATCTACCAACAAACCATTATTGTTCATTGTGATTTGGGTTCATCTTTCTGATGTGAGTCATTGAAAAGATATCCGGGGCCAAACAGACAGGGCACCTGCAGTGGCATAAGGCTTTATGACAGCCTGTGCAGGGCATTCATCTGATTTGGCCCACTCTGCCCTTGTTTCTACACATATTAGTCCCTTTATCACCCAGACAGGCAGCCAAGCCAGATGTCCATAGCATGTCAATCAGCAAGGCTCCAAAAAGGCCCATTGAGTAAGCTTACGTCAGACCAACACGCAGAACAAACAGCGCTTTGTGGGTCCTCCCTGTGGATTATATGGCTGTTCTAAGGGGTACTGAGCGGGTGTTACCTGCTCACTATCTGCAAAGGTATACTTGACAAGTGGCAGAATGCTTCAGAGAGAGAATGTGTCTTGATGTAAAGGGGTATCCTGGATGAGGGGCCTTCTCTCTTGTCCTCAGCTATGGGTCATAATCTGATATTGTCACTCTTGGATCAGCTGCATGGCCTTTAGCAAGAACTTGCAGCCCTCAGAGGATTTCAAAATAAAACCCTGTCAGCCAGTGAGGGCTGTGTTTGGCTCTTGCAGTGTAGGTTGGCTTGGGGTGGTTCATTGTTGATTGCGTATGACAGGGATCTCATTAGCCTAATGCAGTTGGCCACTAGGAATAAGAACATGTCCTGAGGGGATCATGAAGGCAGCTGGAGATTCAGAGTGAGAAAGATCACACATGTTTATCTCATGATGTATGTCTCTGAGGGACTTGGTGACCTTTGTCTCTCACTGATATCATGTGATGAATAAGATGGGTTAGCTTTAGTAACACATCAACACTAAGTGGCACAGTTGCTTAGAAAGAAGCCCTTATGGCCGCAAGGGACACACATTTAATTGGTAATGGTTCTGTTTGAATGATATGTGATGTGGAACAAATTCATTTTGTAGACTATGTACAAAATTAAAAAAAGTTGGGACAGTTGGTAAAATGCAATTAAAACAGAAAGCAGTAATTTGTAACTCTACTTTAACCTGTCTTTAAATGAAAACAGTACAAAGACAAGATAATAGCTTCTCAGCTTCAGTGGTGTAAATCATGTTGCCACTAGACTCTGGAGCAGTGGAAATGTGTTCTGTGGAGTGATTAATCATGTTTCTCCATCTGGTAGTCTGGTGGATGTGTCTGCATTTGGCAAATACCAGGAAAACCTTACCCACCTGACTGCACTGTGTACATTTTTGTGGCCTGTGGCCCTTAGTTCCAGTGAAGGGAAATATTAATGGTTCCAGCTTTGTAGCAACTGTTTGGGAAGGTCGTGAAAACTGTTCTAGCATGACTGTGTCCCAGTGCACAAAGAAAAGTCCATAAAGGCATGATTGTTTTATTTTGGTTTATAACAACTTCAACAGAGTGCTGGTCTCAACCCAATCAAACACCTTTGGGATGAACTAGAATGAAGATTGCCAGTGCCAGTCCATCACAGGGCCTCACACACACACTCAGTCAGACTTATGCACACTTTTGAATAATCAGTACACCAAGCAGCATGTGCCTTTGGATTGTTATAGGAAACTGGACCTCTCCCCCCTTATGCAGACACAGGGAGGACACACAAAACCTCCTCACAGACAGAGACCTAAGGCGGGGTTTGAATAGAAAAACATGGGTTCCCTGCAGCTGTGTGACACTGACACTTGTGTGTTTGTTGATTAAACTGAATTGTTTACAGCTTTCTGTTTATAATAACACTAGTTTTATTTATGTATTTTTTAAATTTGGGTTTGTAGACTATATACTAAGCCAATTTTGTATCCTCCAAAACCCAAAAATCTAGCAACCTACAGGGTTTGTTTTTTGTTACTCTACAGTAAAAACAAATGCTCATTAATCATAACTAACTAGCTACTAGCAACACCCTGTTTAAGATTTTGAAAACTGATTAATTGACTCAAGTTTGTGGACCACTACAATAGAAGTAAAATACAGACTTTACTGATTCCCGAATACCATTTTTAGTGCCTCGGAGCTTCAACCTGGATATTGGAACTGAATATTGGCTCACAACATGGCTTTGCTTGCTATTTATGCTCGCTAACCTGCTAACTAGCTCGTTAACTAAGGGCACAGAGTATACACAATTTAACCAATTTAACCATTAGATTTGCTCTAATTTCAGGCACAAAGCTGACAAAATGAACTGTGGCGTCACCTCGCTTTGTTGTAATTGTGTTGTTTTAGCATGTTAGGCTGTTTAACTGAATATCCGAATATCAGAATTAGAATCTGAATACCTACCCAATGAACAAATATCTGAATATCTAAATACTTGGGGCCAGCCCAATTGTTCAGAAAATCAGTGCACAGTGCCTGTTTTAAAATGAAGGCTCCCAGCATGGCTCCACCCGCTGAGTTGTTTGCTAACTCGTGCATACACGGTGCCACTAAGGGCACAGAGTGTACAGGAATAAACCAGAGCTTCATGGAGGTGTTCTAATTTGAGGTGTAAAGCTGACAAAATGAACTGTAGCTTTGCCATTAGAGTAGGTCACTGTTTTAGGCTTTGTTTAAGACTTTTATGTTCACAAGGCTGAATACATGTGAAATGGAGGGTTGCCTTTATCGATAACAACATTTATCCAAAAAACAACTATTTGAATCTCAGAATTATAAACTTAATTTCTACCAAATTAACAATAAGACGAATATTCTGGCCCTATTCAAATTCTGCAAACAATCTCATCCATTCATTCATTGTCTGTAACCGCTCCAATTCAGGGTTGTGGTGGGTCCAGAGCCTACCTGGAATAATTGTGTATATTTGACATAATATACAATATTTAGGAGTAATGTCAAAAGGAGTGCTAAAGGAATAAGGAGTGCTGTCTGATATCAGAATGTAATTGGGTATCAGATGTTGTGATTTCAGGTGTCTGATATTTGAGGTGTCTGTTGGATGACATGTACTCTGGAAGAACACAGTGTTTAAGATATACTGAGATAGTGTGCTGAAGCGAGTATACCAGTGGCTGGCACACTGCACTGGGTACTATACTGTTGCTCTCCACACAGCAGACAAGGGTACCAGCCTGAGCAGATACAACATGATCAAATGACCCTGAACAAGATTTCTGCAATGGCATTTGTCTATAACATGGTTAAATAATTTGTTTGGATAAAAGCATCTGCAAAAATGTTATCTATATATTTTCCTTTTGCTAATTAAGGGTATTTATAGTGCCACAAATCCCATAGTAGTTTCCTTTACTTAGCATTTGCAGAGAATCTTGGTATAACAGAGCTTTGGTATAATTTGATATTTATTTCTCACCCTTCTTAAAAAAAAACTTGTGTTTGTTAGTAGTAGAGGATGGGTGCAAAATTATAAATTATAAAAAAAAACCACCATTTGCAATGCTTTTGTTGTTTCTAGACTTAGAAACGAGACCAAACGTCAGATGTAGAGACATTAAGCTGCAGACACAGAATGTAAATTATATGTAAATGTAATTAGTTGAGGAAGTCATTGTAAAATGAAATATGTAATTATGTAATTACATTTGAATATTATAGCAAAAATGGCAGTAATAACTCTTCTGAGAATTGATGGGCAAAGTTATTATCTGCAGCAACTGGATGAGCAGAGTCTTTGTGCAAAGTCATGGTCAGCTCTAATACCAGATCTGTCTGGGGCATTATAAATGGTTGTGATCCATATCTAATCTGTGCAGTATACAGTGGTGTGCAAATGTTTGTGCATCATTTTTCAAACGATATGTGTTGTTGATTTTCTAAGTGAAACTTTTTTCTGAGAACAGAAAGTATACAACGGCACAATTAACATTTATGTTTTGAATTTCAGATACAAACTTAAGATAAAAATCTTTCAAATGACTGTCTGCAGATGCATTATGTGATACATAAACAAACATAAAATGTAGAAACCAGCATTAAGATATATACCATATATATTAACCTTACCAAAGAATATAATATCTTTCATTTGGTCACAGATACTGTAAATATTTATATGCTAAATTCCATAAATGTGTGTGTGTATGTGTGTATGTGTGTATATATATGATTACAGTTTTAATCATTTTACAAAAGTTGGCTAATGCAGCATTTGGCATATTTATTAAGGATTCAGGGCATCAAACCTTAGTCTGCCAAGTGGAGGGCAGTGGTGATACTGACCATGCTGTACCAACTGGGATGTTGATGTTACTCTCAGGAAATTCAAAAAGGTCTTCTTCCTTCTCTGTCTGTATCTGAAAACAGGGTATGTATCTAGAGACAGAATAGGTGCTGCCAGAGACAACCAATGCAGGCGCTTTCCTCAAATCTCCGCAGGGGAGCCTGGAGATCAGAGGGATCGCTCACCTCTGCTCCAGTCTGTCGCAAACATCGCAGCATCGGCAAGATCGCCTCGGGCCGAAAGCTGTTTTTCCCGCTCTCTGACTTCAATGCACATTCGACCCTGTGTGCACAATCACACAGCCCTGCAAGAATCACACCCTGCCAATCTCTTCCAGCACCACTGCTTCTGGAATATGTTAAATCACATTCTTCTATCCGACATTGGAAAAAGAAGGACTGATTAAAAAAAAACAGCTTTGGCACACGCATGGAAATATACCATTATCTTTTCAAATGATGGAGATAATGGCTCTGTGCAGCCACATGCTGCTGTTTTATCTCCCGAGAAAGAGATATGTATCTCGAAGTAATGACAGAACATTTGTTAATTTGTGCTATCAGCACGGTGGCTGGGGGAAAGCTGCTGATTTGTATGGAGGATGATGTATGAATGGAGCTGAGGGTGGTGGGTGGAGAGTGAAATAGTAGAGACTTGCTGCTAGAGAAGCTATTCCCAGGGGAGAGTGGGTTGTTGTGCTTTGTTTTGAAAGTTTGCTTTTGCCTGGAGGTTAGATTTCCAGTTCATATGTGTCAGTGTAGTAGCACAGTCTTCATTCACATTGCTTTGAGCCCACAGGGAGTGACATGACTCAATGCAAATGACAAGACACTCTGCCGCAGTGATAGGATTAGCAGGTCAAGTGTAATGCCTCCGTTTGAGAGAATGAAGCAGCTTCAGTGTAGCATTAAATCTATTTTTACTGATATAAGGCACATTGATTGGGCTAAAAATAGAAGCTCAAATATGCCAGTAATGCTTAAAATAATAATACAGACAAAAATACATGTCTAAAAATGGCCGTCCTTTAAAGGTTCTTTCATAAGACAGTGCTTAAATATAGACCCATCACACTTAAAGGATCCATTTTAATGCTTAAACGGTGCTTTTTAGTTCAAAAAATCCTTCTCTTTATGGGCACCCTTTAAATAATTTTGACGCTGTTTACATTGAGAGTCAGTTAGTGTATTTTCTACTGCACAGATTGAAAGAGGATGATGGAAATATACGTACTATGGCAAAGATAATAAAAAATTTGGAAGAAAATATTCTGGCAGGCTCATTCGGTGGGTTTGAAATGTCTCAAGTGTGTGAAGAATCGCTCTCAACACACACGATGGCTATGTTCTCTTCTTATCTTGTTGAAAAAGGCAAAGAGCGTGTGCAGACTCCTGCTGCTCCATCAGTAGCTCAGAGTTTGAGTTCAGTATGGATGAGTATGCTATTATACAAATCCCAAAGCATAACCATCTGTTCAAATGCAACCCTATACCTTGTCCCCTGGTGGGCACCAGTCCCAGAATTTATATCGGAGACATTATCAGAGGAAAAGGTAAAAAAATGAATACGATTGATTGGTCAGCTAATAGTCCAGCTTCAATAGACAAGCAACATAAAAAATAAATAACATAAATAGACTGCTTCAACACTAACTAGGTAGCTAACAGACACCTGCATTGACTGACATCATTATGCAGTACAGAGCAGTCCATACCTTCAAAAATTCCAAGGTCACTCCTGTTCTGCAGGAACCCTGGGCTTGGATGGTAGTAGCATAAGGCTAACACTGATCAGCTATAACATTTATCTGACCTTGTTTCTTCATTCATTTTCCATATTTATAACCTCCTCTTGCCATATTGGTGCACTTTATAGTTCTACTTTACAGACTGTGGTCTACCTGTACAGTACCACAGAGCGGGTATTATTAGGGTTGTCCATTCTCAGAACTGCAGTGACACTTACATGTTTGTGGTGTTTTATTGTGTGCTGGGGGGATGTGGGGTTGGGGGGTGGACGACTACTGATGTGCAGACTGACCAATTAAATGTTTACAGAGAAGGTTATCGACCAATAACGGTAGCTCTACAGTCAGACCGTCCAATCAGAAGATTTTAGGCTACTTCACCATGCCCCCTTCTCACTCAAAGCAAACCAAACGGAGTAAGGAGGGCGGGACTAGTTTATGAACGAAACGCTCCTCGAAGTTCTATGTAAGCTCTAGAAAAACAAAATCCCGGACGTTTGTGAAATTCCGCCCGGACATTTTTTTAAGTCTAAAAGAGAGGACATGTCTGGGTTAAAGAAGACGTCTGGTCACCCTAGCTATACTGGTAGGAGTGGATCACATACAGCAGTCCTGCTGAAGCTGTTAAAGACATCAGTATCACTGCTGGACTGATAATAGTCCACTTACCAAAAATATCTAGTCAACAGCGTCCTGTGTCCATTGATGAAGGAAAAGAGGTTATACTGTCTCTGACATTAAGTCTATCAGGTGGACCAACATGGTAGTCATAGAGTGGACGGTGAGTGGGTACAGGGGTTAAATCTCCAGCAGTCCTGAAGTGCCTGATCTACACATACACTGTCAGAAAAACTGTCACTGTGGTGGTTCCTTTTGCTGTCACTGTGGTGGTACCCTCAAGGGTACACATTCTGTTTCTTTAATTAGGGAACATAATTGTAGATTATTCTGTTGTAATCTCCTGGACGTTTTATTTTACACAGTTCTGTAATGAAAGATTACAAATATCCACCTGTCCTGTGGAGAAGAGAATGTAATGTACCTTTAGGGAACACAATGGGACTGTATTACCACTGCTGTAACTTGAAAGGTACATTTACACAGTTTGTACCTTTAGTGACAATAATTTATCTCTACCGTACTTTTTTTTTGTTTTGAGAGTGTAGCTGTCTAACTCTAACACAACCATCATTGAGATCATCTAAAAGGAGTATTTATTAAGAGAAAGTATTAATTATTAGTTACTTCCTCATTTTCACACATCTGTTTTACTATATTTGGGGTATATAACCCTAACCTTAACCCTTCTTTGTAAACACTTTGAATTACATTTGTACGAGGTGTATCATAAATGAACCAGTGCTAAAAAATTTTTTAAGTAAATTAATAATTTTACCTAATTTGGCCACAACGTCCTCCCATAATTCATTCTTTAAGGCTCATTTATACTTCCTCTGCGTACGGAATATATGCGCGTGCTTCAAGCGATATAACCGTCACATATAACCGTCACTTCTTTGCGTCAGCTTCGTTGACATGATTGATGAGCATCACACACCCAGTAGAGGGCAATTCATAGTAAAATTCATGTTCAAGGTAGAAGAACTTCTTGTTCTGTATTTAATTCAAAAATGAAAAAGGCAGCGTTTTAGATGGCAGTGATCTGTGAGGCCATTAAATACTGCGCGACATTTGGACAGAGAATTTTATTCACTTCTTTTACCAATAAGGGAAATTGATGTCAAATTTAAAATATTTTCAGATGTCCACCACGGCATTAGATAACTTGCTTTGCACACTCCTGTGCAGTACATCTGTGAGTGAAGCAGAGCGATTAGCATCACCATTCACATCTCGCAATGCCACCACGGTCTCCAGTGGTATTGCTCCGTCCAGTTCACATCCATAAACTTTCAGAAAACGTGCAAATTACATACAAAATGAATGCAGAGTACGGACAGAATAATGTTGAGTATATATGAGCCTTTACAGAGTCTAGTGATTTATTAGTGGTTTTATGTAGCGATGTATACATTTAATTTTATTTATGCTGAAGTAAGTATTAAATATCATAACTAACTCTCACTCTTTTAACAGCAACCACCCCCCACCCCCCAGGTGCTGCACTATACCATTATTTATCCCTACTAAAATTTATGTGTCCAATGTCAATTTCCCTGAAACTTTTAATTAGCAAATTAGGAAACTCTAATTTTAAAAAATAGGACGGCACGGCACAGCAGGTAGTGTCGCAGGGACCTGGAGGTTGTGTGTTCAAGTCCCGCTCCAGGTGACTGTCTGTGAGGAGTTTGATGTGTTCTCCCTGTGTCCGCGTAGGTTTCCTCCAGGTGCTCCAGTTTCCTCCCACGATCCAAAAACACAAGTTGGTAGGTGGATTGGTGACTAACAAGTGTCCCTAGGTGTGAGTGAATGTGTTAGTGTGTGTTGCCCTGTGAAGGACTGATGCCTCCTCCAGGGTGTGTTCCTAACCATGACCCTGAACTGGAAAAGCAGTAACAAACTATGTATGAATTAATTAATAATTAATTAATTAATATCAAATTGCATGCAAATATTATAATAAAGTGACAAAGAATGGTTTCCTCTAGCTTCTAGATTTCAAAATACAAGGAATCTCTAGCATTTTAAAGTGTGGTGATTGCATTTATTAAACCAAAAGACATTACTAATATAAACATAATTCCATTCTTTATTGATTCTTTTTTTTACATTTAAATATCCGTTATTGAAGTTCCACTCTTTAAAAAGGACAATTCCATTAATCTTGATTAATCACAATGAATTGTACAATCAGTTAGTTACATTTTTAATCTGTCAACAGCCATAAAATAAACTTGCCTTGCCTGTAAGAATTGTTAATGACACACAACCCTATCAGGGGGTGTAGCAGGACAAGGAGACAGATGCAATCGCGAAGGTGGTTTTTTGTACAGTGAATTCTAAAAAACACTTTAGGCAAGAAAACATAACCATGAGTACAGACAGGAGTACATGAGAATACTACAACAAAGACCACAGAAACCTAGTAAATGAGCAACACCCTAGAACAGAATGACAAGAAACAAGTGACACCTGAGAGTAACTATAAAATAGCATGTGAGAGGGGCATGATGATAGAAAGACTAGGAAGACAACACAAGTGCATGGCTTAACAAGCAAACTCAAAACTTGGAAGAAGTAAACAAAACACAAGATAGAGACAAGGCAAGGCAAAGAACAGACATAGTATATGCAGTATAGAACAAGGTTATACATAAAGATGTCTTCTGCAGCTTTGAATTCTACATCACTACTTAATAATTTCTCTGTAAAACTCAGGTACAGCTCTTCTGGAGTGAATGTGATAGAGTTGCCCTTGACAGCTACGCTAATGTCTGCTGGAAGCTCTCAGGCTAGAATCAGAAAAGAACAGTGTGGTAATGATTGGCTCTGGCCAGCCTAGATTTCAGGAGCTGTTACATGATTCATTAGAGCAGGATGACTGAGATGTATTTGAAATATTCTTGCTTGACTGCAAAGGGCCCTTCATGACACTGGGTCTGAAATCTGGCTTCTAGTCCTCACTCTCATATCTTACACACTACATATCTTATGTGTTACTGTCATAGTTGTCAGTGAATATTTTATATTAAAAGATACTGAATAATGAAAAAGTCTTATAATTAATGACTGAATAATAAAGTCTTGAAGGGTTAAAGGAAGACAGAGTGTAATGTATTAGTTTGACATGTTGCTGATTGTGTAAAAAAGCTGTTCTATGACATGGTTCTATGATTTTGTCTTTTGAACATTAATAATAGATGTTTAAGGTGAAGTAATTTGGCCTATGCTGTTATCCAATACTTCTGATGTACATGGCTGCTGATGCTGATTCATTTACAATTATAAAATATATGAACTGGGACTATATACATCTGGATTAGTGAACATTAACATAATATATATATATCTGTAAATTACAGATTCATTAAAACCATTCTGGTCTTCAAGAGTACAATAAATACATCATTATAAAAATAGACATTTTGTCCACAACATGAATCTTGCCAGTATTAGTGTCTGTTTGGTAGCATATGTTCTGTTAGCTGTATTTTGGTGGTGTGTTTGTAGATGTTGGAAAAGAGAAGATGGCACTTTGCCCTCCCGTTTGTTAAATACTGTAATTGAAGTAGTGTTGGGTAATGACTGAAATTGGCAGTGACTAAATGAATGAAAACTTGGAAATATCAGTCATGCTGAAAGATCTTTTAGAAAAAAAACGAAAAAAAGATCATCTGCCTATAATGACATTTCATAAGTCTGATGTCGTTATGTGTGCCTCGTTGCTTGGTCTGGGTTTTCCTAACATTCTGTTGCTCTTCCTTACAGTTTGCTCCCAGTTTGCTAAAGGAGTCTACGCAATCATTGGTCTGTATGACAGGAAGACTATGAACATGTTGATGTCTTTCTGTGGGGCTCTGCATGTCTGCTTCGTCACACCCAGCTTCCCCATAGACACCAACAACCAGTTTGTGATCCAGCTGAGGCCTGAGCTGCAGGATGCCCTGATTGCCCTTGTGGAAAACTACAAATGGACCAAGTTTGTCTACATGTACAGCTCTGATTCAGGTAAATTTTGACCTCTCTAATGTATAAAGTAAGACTTCTCGCTGAGAAGTTTCCTGAATGATTATCTTTTAGGGCATAGCTCCAAACAACCCTTCTTAGTACATTTTATTTTTGAGAGAATAATGACTAGTAGCAAAGCATGTCTCTGTGGAGTCGGTGTACATCTGCATAGCGTAACTGCTGTCTTCTCTGATGGCAAGACGGATGCGCGTCATTATGCCTGTCTGAGAAAGTGAAACAAGCACTAGTATGAAGTGGCAGTTTCTGTGCTGCTTACATTTGCTGATAAGGAGTGTTATAAGAAGTTTTCAGGCTACCCTGATTTATAATGAGGAGCCTTCTGTAGCCTGCAGTGAGAGCATTGTATTGTACAAATTCAAGGAAGAATGTGATGCTGTGCTGTAAGTTCTGTACTTTATGCTATAGTCTGATGTTCCCAGTGTCTCTGCTTCAGTAAGCTCAGTTACAGCTCCTTGAGGACCATGACATTCTCGTCGTAGGAAGAACAGTAATTACATTTAGGCATATAACTTTTGGAAAATCATTGCCTTCAGTCATTTTACTTGTCATAAATTAATTAACCTGTAATTGATGTATTTGTTACTATACCTAAATGTGAATGGGTGACAGAAAAGAGGCAATTGTTTTCCACACTGAGAAAATGTAATCACTGAGGTTTATGAGGAAATGCATTTACATAAGTGTGAGAAGTTCAAAAACATATCCCTAAGGAAAAGAACGTTGGAAAAGTGTTAATGTAGAAATGTCTAGATGTGTGCGATTTTGACAGAAATCCTGTTGTTGTTCCATATTAATCAAGGTCAATGTTGGCTATTTATTATATGCAACATTTTTAATAATCTGTATTTTGGATCCTTAAGAAAAACATATCTTTCTTTTGTAAAAAAGAAAATACAACAAAAATAGTAAATAAGTTATTGTATTTTATTAGCTCCTAAGTTAATGAACTATGTTTTCCTGCTTTTTGTACTGTTGCAAGTGAATGGCTAGACATGTACCATCTTGTTTTGCAAGTAAAATGAACAAACAATATAGTAGCAGTTGTTCAAAGTTTCAAATACTACTGCTAATACAGTATTAATGAAAATGGGTTTATTTATATCAAATCATTGGCACTGGATAAAAATGGCCTCAAACAAGAATTACTGATTAAAAAAAATGTTTCATCAATATGTATGGTTATTATTCATCACTCATCATTGTGAGATTTACATTTGTTATGCTGTTATGCAGTTTCATTGTGTTTTCTATATTCAGTGCACTAAAGGGTTTAGCGCCTGAAGCTTAGAGAGGCACCTTGATTTGTGACTCAGTGTTGGATTTCTTGATCCTGTTCTATACAAGCCTGCTGCTGTGATTGGCAAGTCCTCAGCCACTTTGCACAGAGAATGCAAGACAATGTTAGGATAGTGGAGAAGGACAAATAGCATTATGTTAATTTTAAGTCTTTCATTTGCATATGAAACATGCTTGATGATGGGTGGTTGTTTGTTTAAGAAACTCTACTCGTGAGTTGCTGCACCAATGGGAAAATTAATAGAAGGTTTTGTCTACCTGATGTTCACCATCACTGAGCTGATCAAGGTTAGAGTGTAATGTGACACTCACGTTGAAGCACCTTTGGAACCCCCTATTCTACTGTTGCCTAGATACAGCAGTGCTCTGGCTCAGGGCTATTTTGAACCTTTTAAGTTACTCCTTATTTGTGTGTGTGTGCGTGTGTGTGTGTGTGCGTGTGTGAGAGTGAGTGTGTGTTAAAATGAAGCAATTCCAATGGATAATTCTTGGCAAACATCAATAGCCATATTAGAGCCCAACTGGGACAGTACACAGTCCTAGTTCCTGTGTTCACACTGACAAATTAGACTTCAAACCAACAATTGTATAAAGTCATATTAAGAATAAATCAGATTGGACAGGCATTATGATGTACATTTGCAGACAGTAACTAGGATATTTTTTAGGATATTTACTGTATTTCCAAGCCAGGCTCTGTTCTAGATCAAATAAATATGTGGTTTTATATATGTCTTATATTGCCTGTATACAGGCTAGCCAATCTGCATACTGCATGAATTACAACAGCATAGCTTGATAGTGAGAGTCTACAGAAGTGCTCAACTAAACTTTTAAAAATGACTTGAAGAACATTTTGCATGATTAAAGGGTTCTTTGCATTGTGAAAAGGTTCTTCAGATTGATTGAGAATGTGCTATAGAGGGTTCTATATGGCACCAAAAAGGTTTCCTCTATTGTTACGATATCAAGCTTGTTACAATAAAAGAACCATTTTTGATGCCACACAGAACACTTTACTAAAAGGTGCTATATATAACAATATTTAACACATTCCACATTAATCTGAAGAATCCCAAAGAACTCTTTAATCATGCAGAAGGTTCTTCGAGCTTTCAGGGTTCTCTGTAGAACCATTTCCATTAATAAAGTGCAATTGTAGAACCAACATTTTAAGTGTGTTAGTCCAGACCTCTTAAAAAAATTGATGCATTACAAAAGGAAAAAAATGGGCTATAAATATTTGGGTTATGAATCACTCTTGGGCTACACATATCTGCAGTCTGAATGCAGCACCAATACATATAGTTTGACCTGCGTTACTCATTTCAGTCAGGTGGTTTGGTGGATCAGTTGTATGCACTGATTAATTATACATATATTCAGTGTAAAAAAAAAACTGAATAGAACACCCACTTATTTAGAACCCCTGAGATAAAGATGCTCGCTGCTAAACAAGAACGCTAGAATATATATTCGTGTAAATAGTCCCCTGCAGTATCAGTCCTACAAAGTCCAAAATTGTTGTAAGTTTGATAGCAAAAATGATTTATACTGTTCAGTCTTACTTTATTCTGTACTTTTCTGCTTAGAGTACAATAGGTCTAAAGTCAGATTTAAGCTACAGTGTCTGAGGCACATCTTTTTTTTAAACTGATGGAGCTAGGCGAGAGTCATGTGGGGACAAAAGGTAATTAAATAAGCAAAGCTCCTGAAATGTCTGCTTGCCAGTCGGCACAGATGTTTCCTGAGTTAAAACGTAATAAGTTGGACAGGTAGAGTGTGATTAGCTCCCTCCTCAAAGATCAGGCAAACACAGTTAGAAAAAATGGCTCACAACAAGAGCCAGCTTTGTCGATGGGAATGAAAATAGCTCCTTGAATTGGCCTCAGATGGATATGGATGGAAACGGAAATTGAATTTGTGAGTTTGGCATGACATCTGGTGAGTGTGCAACGCTCAGGTAAGTCCACAGTCATCAAAACCCCCTGCTCCCTGGCCTTCAGCTCATCTCCCTTCGCCCTTCTCTTATCTCCACCACTGCAGGAGTGTGACACGACACTAAAACACCAGACAGATAGCACGCCGTGGCCATCTCCCTCACGCTTTCTCTCTCTCTCTCTCTCTCGCTCTCTCTGTGTTGCATTTTCTTTCTCTACATACTACCTCTTTTTTGTATTTCTGTTACCCCTTTATTTCTCTCGCACTCTATCTCTCACACAAACACAGGTATAATCTGTCTTTCACATTCATACTCTGTTACTCGTGTGTTGTCAACCTTGCGCTCTATCTCTGTGTGTCTCTCTCTCACTCTCGGTCTGTCCTCACCTCTCTCTCCAGTCTTATCTGCAGGTTAGTGCTGCTCGGTGGGCGATAAAGCCGCTTTGCTCGCCGATGTGAGGCTATTTCACAGCTGCTGAGAGCTGCTCCAATGTGGCTGGCGAGGAGAGAGCACCAGCGTAGCCAAAAAAACTGGGAAAGCAGTGCCAAATGCAATAGGACAGAATCTTTTAATGAATGGCATTGTTGCCAGCTCGACAGTGCCGTACATAACACTTGACATCCCCAGTTCTGGTGTTGTGTTGCGTAACTAAAGTAACCCACTCCATTTACAGTTTTTCAGAATTGCTAAAACACTAAACCCCATTCTCAGAATGTAACGGTTAAACACAACTAATTTCTCAAATTAATCATTTGTTTCACTAAAGCTTATAAACTGTTCACCTAGTAGGCACACTTTTCAGATCAGCGTTTATTGCAAAAATCTAAACATTCTCACTAACAAAAATACATTCTGCACCATGCTGCACCATTTGACCCTAAATGGCACAAATAGGTCTCAAAATTTAAACTCAGCTAACACATTGCCGTCACTGTTAACACACTAAAATGTGCATGTGTCCTGTCAGTATTTGGCATGACTATGAGGGAATCAGGACATGTACAACTTATAATGAAATTCACAGTGGCCTTCATAGTCAGGACATTCAGAGAAAAAGAAATTTAAAAAACAAAAATAGCATGCTTGGTGCTTGAAAATTACAATAAAGTACAAACCGTATTCCAAAAAAGTTGGGACACTAAACAAATTGTGAATAAAAACTGAATGCAATGATGTGGAGATGGCAAATGTTGATATTTTATTTGTAATAGAACATAGATGACAGATCAAAAGTTTAAACTGAGTAAATGTAACATTTTAAAGGAAAAATATGTTGATTAAAAATTTCACAGTGTCAACAAATCCCAAAAAAGTTGGGGCAAGTAGCAATAAGTGGCTGGAAAAAGGAAATTGATCATATAATGAACAGCTGGAAGACCAATTAACACTAATTAGTCAATTGACAACATGATTGGGTATAAAAAGAGCTTCTCAGAGTGTCAGTATCTCTCTGAAGCCAAGATGGTAAGAGGATCACCAATTCCACCATTGTTGCGCAGAAAGATAGTGCAGCAATACCAGAATGGTATTACCCAGCGTAAAATAGGAATGCCACTGTCAAGGAAATAACAGAATGGGCTCAGGAATACTTCCAGAAAGCATTGTCAGTGAACACAATCCACCGTGTCATCCGCCGTTGCCAGCTGAAACTCTACAGTGCAAAGAGGAAGCCATTTCTAAGCAAGCTCCACAAGCTCAGACGTTGGCACTGGGCCAGGGGTCTTTTAAAATGGAGTGTGGCAAAATGGAAGACTGTTCTGTGGTCAGATGAGTCACGATTTGAAGTTCTTTATGGAACACTGGGACGCCATGTCATCCGGACCAGAGAGGACAAGGATAACCCAAGTTGTTATCAGCGCTCCGTTCAGAAGCCTGCATCACTGATGGTATGGGGTTGCATGAGTGCTTGTGGCATGGGCAGCTTGCATGTCTGGAAAGGCACCATTAATGCAGAGAACTATGTTCAGGTTCTAGAACAACATATGCTCCCATCTAGACGTCATCTCTTTCAGGGAAGACCTTGCATTTTTCAACAAGATAATGCCAGACCACATTCTGCAGCAATCACAACATCATGGCTACGTAGGAGAAGGATCCGGGTACTGAAATGTCCAGCCTGCAGTCCAGATCTTTCACCTGTAGAGAACATTTGGCGCATCATAAAGAGGAAGGTGCGACAAAGAAGGCCCAAGATGATTGAACAGTTAGAGGCCTGTATTAGACATGAATGGGAGAGCATTCCTATTTCTAAACTTGAGAAACTGGTCTCCTCTGTCCCCAGACGTCTGTTGAGTGTTGTAAGAAGAAGGGGGGGATGCCACACAGTGGCAAAAAATAGCCTTGTCCCAACTTTTTTGGGATTTGACGACACCATGAAATTTTGAAACAACATATTTTTCCCTTAAAATTATACATTCTCTCAGTTTAAACTTTTGATCTGTGATTTGTGTTCTATTCTGAGTAAAATATTAGATTTTGGCATCTCCACATAATTGCATTCAGTTTTTATTCAAAATTTGTTTAGTGTCCCAACTTTTTTGGAATCCGGTTTTTTATAGTAAATGGATACAGCATCTGGAACACACACACATATTTACCTTACTTTTTATATTTCTTATACACTGAACTGATATCAGTATAAGCCAGTATTCAGAGTTTCAGCATTTATTTTGACATTGGTTACCACTCTTGCATGTTTTCTGTTTCTTCTCATGATCCAGGTAATCCCAAATACATTCAGTGATGCTGAGGTGTGGGCTCTGGGGTCAATTATTGTGAGATCACACCAACTTTTTTATTTGATTAACAAATTTACATCTTTTTTGTCTATATTCTTTTCTCAGTAATGACTTCTTGACAGGAACAAGTCCCTCAGACACTCAGACTGGAAGGATAGAGAAAAACACCTCTGCATTTTTTCAGATCTAAATCAAGGTGGTACATTTATTTAGGCCTGTCTAAAACACAAAAGTGTTAAGTACTGTTTATGGAATGGGATTACATCTGGATACATCTTTTCTGTATATTTTCATTATATGATCTCATCTCCTCTGAACTCTGAAAAATGAATGACTTGTGCTTATCTCTTGATGCAATATCTGACTTTAACCCAGTGCTTTGTATTTCATTTGTTTAGAAATTATGTACACATTTGGATCAGATAGATTCAGGGCACATATTTTGCAGTGTGTGCTTCGGAATCTTGCCTCAGTGTTTACGCCATAGGCTTTGTACAGCTCTTCCAACCTTGACTAAATATACTTGTACATTTTTAGTAAATGATATGCATTGTTAATGTATTATGCTAATCAAATGCAGGAAGGCCAGAATTAGTAGACTGCTTAGCCCTTTGGTGGCAGTACTATGGACTGTGTCATATTGTTGGCTGTCACAGCTCAGGTCCCTGTGACATGGAAGAGAAACAAACAATTGTGTTCCACCTTGTGTGTGTGGGTGTGTTTTTTTTAACATAGAAGCAAATAATGTATGTAGTTTTATATTTTGTTTCATATAAAGTGCAGCTCACAAAAAATAGATTTTGCTTTGTATTCCCTGAATGACACAGTTGTTGCTCCCTAGAGCAGGTCTCTCCCGTTGGGGCAGCCATGTTTAAACTGGTTTAATATGGAATCTCTGAAGCATCCAGGCCACTCAGCCAACAGCTCAGAGCGAAACAGTGATGTAGCACTACTTCAGTTATTCATTTCCATGACAAGACTTAAAATGCTGTCTGAGCTCCATGAAAAATGCAAAATGATCTCATTGCATACATTTGCTTATTAATGTAGTCTCTCTAGTAGTCAGTTAAGGTCATGTTTATGAATTGCACCATACAGGCAGTTGATCATGGTCTCCAGATGGAGCAGAAAGACTATTATCTCTAAAGTCACTTTATTATCGCTATTATCTATCTATTATCGCTAAAGTCACGGCCCCTCATATTTCAGCATCTGTGAGGACAGTGGTCTGGGAGATGTGTCTTTTTGGCTGGCTTGTGTGTATTCCTGGTTTTTCGGCTGCTTCATCCGTGGTGCTTACAAACACTGCTCTGGATACTGCAGGTGCCTGTATTGATCTGCTGTTTGCTTTGAAGGTACAATGCACCCTGCCTCAGGTAGAATTTGACTCTCGCTGTTTCTTTGAAGTTGAAATTCTGCTGCATTTAGCATGTCCTTCATATTGACCAGTTAGCTTATCATTAAAGAGCACAGGACAATCCCACTGCTGGAGAGCAGAGCCTTTGATCCCCTCGCTTCAAGACATAATCTGTCAGCAACTCACAAACAATTTAGTCAGAACTGCTTGAGTTTCATTTTTGAAGTCAACGTGTGTAGCTAGAGAGCACTTATATGTTATATGAAGCATACTGTCACTGTTGGAACACAACCTTGTATATACAAAATGGTAATTTTACAGGAGAAGAAATACATTTCTTACATATCAGTGCAAATGTAATTTGTGTGGACCATTTCTATTTAATGTCTTTGCTGTGAAATTTTCACACACTGAAAATGGCAAGCAGGGTTTTTAATTCTGTTAAAAAAATAGAAAGAAAAGGTGATGCAATGTTTTTATTTATGTACAATGACTAGTTTTTTAATTTATGGTCCTCTTGAATGCAGTTTAGTTCAGTGTGCTTCAGTGTGGTGTTAACCCTTAGAAGGCTCAGGTTACTTCTGTTATTTTGCTGTACAATTACATGTATATACATGATTACATATTGAGATACATGATGATTTTCCATTCTTCACTCTTAAAACAATAATCTGTGAGGGTGTGTTCCTGCCTAGTGCTCAATGACACTGGGTAGCCCCCGGACTCACTCTGACCCTGAACTGGATTAAGTGATTGAAGAACATGAATTTATAAATGAATAAAACGTTATGACTTATGGTGTTAACCTCTACTTTTAATTGTATTATCAAGTATACAGTCGTGTCTTGAGAGTCTAAGTGTTTAGTTTAGACCCACTTGTTACAATGACAAGAGAAATGGTAATATAAACACTTGTTATTAATGATGATAGTTGTAAGCTCTAAGGAGTGCATTTCTTATTGAGTTCATTTCAGGACACTAGTTGATTGCATGTCAACAGAACAGTGTGATTCAGGATGGTGTGAATACAGATCCGTGATCACACATTTTATCATCATTTGAGATGTGAAGTGACCCATACCCGATTTGAATTTGGATTTCCTTGTTGCTGGGATACCAAGCATGCTGGACCATAGTTGTATCTGAAAATGATACAGAACATTGATTGCTCAAACACAGTTATAACAGAACTAGACTTAAAAACGAAGGTGACTAGGGTTTAATTCCAAGCTTGGGCAGGAATACTTGCTGTAATACATAAGTCCTACTCATGTTGCATTCACCTACATCACTAAAATAAACAAAACTGTAAATTTGTCTGGATAGGAGCAGACAAATTTCATGAATGTAAATGTCAAATCGCTGTTGAACTCTTCACATAAAACAATTTCATTTGTTTGTGTTCACTGTGTTTTTTTAGAACATCAGGTGACTTTAATTGGTACATTGTGCAAAGAACAAGCAATTGGAAAGGTAACAGACCAGGACAAATCCTGCTGTGAAATTGGATTAGTGACTAATGGAAAACAGTCCTCTTAAAATGAAAATAATAAAAAAAGACATTTTCTCTTTATCTCTTTCGAACCATCTTACTAAAACTGAGCAAGTGACATTTCTCTCTCTCTCTCTCTGTGTAGCCTAACACTTTGAGATGTTAATTGATTTGGGAAGTCCTAATGGTGAGCTGCAATCACCCAATTGAACTAATCAGCCTAGCTGATTGCAGGAAATAGTCCAGTGAACAGAAATGGAAGTATTTGGAGTGACTTGCATGTATTTTTGTAGCTCTTTGTAGTCAGAGCTGATCTTCCCAGGCCGAGTAGAAAGCACTTACCTGGAAATCAAAGCTGACTGAAGGGAAAATGGAGAGGGGGGGTGTGTGTGTGTGTGGGGGGTCTTTTTAATAAACCTAATTATAGTATACCAGCAACACGCAAGGCAAGCTGTCATGGTGGGTGAAATAGCTTGTGTTTGAAGAACAATCAGCGGTTCACTCTCTCATTAGCTTTCCCTCCTGTATGCGGCTAGCCATCAGCTGCCTAACCCGAACTGATCAAGAACAAATAGTCCATTTAGCAGCTTGGTGGAAAACCTGGCTGAATTCAAGCAAGGTTCACTTTTTCTGCTGCACTGTGCTACACTGAGAGACAGAGAGTGCATTGCTCTGAAGTCCCAATCAGCTTCTCAGCACGGCGTCTGATATGTACAAATGTTATTCTAGAATGTCTTCAGGAAACTAGTCAAGTTGTCGGCTAAGGTCATGCAACTTTATCTTTAGCCAAGAACTAAAAGGGCTACATGTGGCGCTTTTGTACTGCATGGTAATTACTTGTATCGGCTCAGATTTTTTGATTTTCCACTAGGCAAATCTGGTACCTGGTCCATGGAACCACATACTTTTTTTTTAGTTTCTAGCCAAAGAGACTTGTCAACCACAACAAAATGCAGACGTCCCACACTGTAAAATCACCAAGCTACAGTTGCAGTCACATTTCATTTTATCCAACTCATAATGGCATAAATTAAGCCATGGTCTGAATAAACTCTGCTGATCTGTAAGAACTGGGGTGCAGAGCTGTGTTTTGTCTAAAAAAATATCCCTAAACAATGCCTAACTTCACTGTGGCTGTTGCTGTGGTTTTCAGGGTTTTGTGTCGTCACTGGCTACATTTCACAGGGGAGCTTTGGTACTGGGAACACGACCAGGGAGTCGAGCTGAGCCGAGCAGACACAATGCAGTGGAAAATCACTTATCTACTTGTAGAAGGAGTTGCCTCTTTCATTTTCCAAATGCTACTCTGCATTTGACCCATCCGTGGTAGTGAACACACAAACGCACAATAGTGAGAAATTCTTCACAAACACTAGGGGCAGTCAATACACAGAACCAGGTCGCTGGAATTGAACTGGTGACCTTCTGTCCTCATGCTCGTTTCTCTAACCTCAAGGCCAGCCCCCAAAAATCCACATTGTCCTTCCTAAAGACTAAATCTGTACCTCTACCTAGTTGCACCACCAGGTACATTTGGATTTTGCATGCTACATCAACAAACATACACATTAGACATTCATACTACATCAATAACTGTAAATCCACACTGTCATCCCCCACCCACTAAATAGCCAAGCTCCAGTCTCCTGACTCTTCCTGCCGAATTCTAACATCTGTCCATATGGAATTTACTCACATCCTTAAGGCAGATTTATGCTTCTGTGTTGACTCTCTCTCTCAGCAGACAGTAGGCTGTAGACTGAGCAATTGCCCTACACACTGTGAGCATTTATACTTGGTGTCTGTGTTGCTCTTCAGTTACTCTGCCAAAACATTAGGGCTGAATCACAAATATCCACCTCAACCTACACAGCGTGATTGTGTAGAAGTATTAGTTTAATATATCTGTAAAGTGCACTATTTTGAAAGTATGGCGGTATTTGGGACAGAGTGTAGTACACATGCAGTACAAAAACAAAAACAAAGCTTCAATTCGTTCCATGACATCTAAACCAATGTCTAAGGAAATCTCTCAGAATAAATTTGCTGTTGTCTGCAATCTCTGCAACAGGGAGAGTTCATATTTTTGGATTTCCTGGGTTCAATTTGATCCATGTTCATCTGATTGCAGATCAGTCACACTTGTTGTTGTCTGTGTCTATGTGAGGGGGATCAGCACATTGCTAACAATGTTGGTTTGATGTAGAATCAGAAATTGGCCTTTACATGCCAGCTTCATAACAGCCTCTACTGTGACCAAACACAACCCTACTGGCACTGTTAATGAATGCTCAGTGACAGCAGTCCCACGGAAAAAAACCTCAAATTAACTATTGTTAAAGAGGGCGGCACCGTGGTGCAGCATGTATTGTCGCAGTCACACAACTCCAGGATTCTGCATGTTGTGGGGTCCAGCCCTGTTCCAGGTGACTGTCTGTGAGGAGTGAGGTGTGTTCTCCCTGTTTCCATGTGGGTTTCCTCCAGTTTCCTCCCATGGTCCAAAAACACACAGTGGCAGGTGGATTGGCGACTCAAAAGTGTCCATAGAGAGTGTGTGAGTGAATGTGTGTGCGTGTCACCCTATGAAGGACTGGCGCCCCCTCCAGGGTGTGTTCCTGCCTTGCGCACAATGATTCTCGGCAGGCTCTGGACCCATCGTGACCCTGAACTGGATAAACGGTTACAGACAATGAATGAATAAATATCGTACAAGGCTCATACATGGCAGAGTTTTTAAATTTCTCCTGTGATCCAGGAAAAAAGGTTAATAAAATCTTCATATGGGCGGCACGGTGGGGCAGCAGGTAGTGTCGCAGTCACACAGCTCCAGGGACCTGGAGGTTGTGGGTTCGATTCCCGCTCCGGGTGACTGTCTGTGAGGAGTTGGTGTGTTCTCCCTGTGTCCGTGTGGGTTTCCTCCGGGTGCTCCGGTTTCCTCCCACAGTCCAAAAACACACGTTGGTAGGTGGATTGGTGACTCAAAAGTGTCCGTAGGTGTGAGTGACTGTGTGTGTGTGTGTGTGTGTCTGTGTTGCCCTGTGAAGGACTGGCGCCCCCTGCAGGGTGTGTTCCTGACTTGCGCCAAGTGATTCCAAGTAGGCTCTGGACCCACCGTGACCCTGAATTGGATAAGCGGTTACAGATAATGAATGAATGAATGAATGAAAACCTTCATATAAAAATATCTCAACATGGGAACACACTCTAGAGCAGGCAGCAGTCCTTTGCAGGGTGACACACATATTCACTCACATTTGTGGACATTTCTGAGCAGCCAACTCACCTACCAATGTGTATTTATGGATTGTGTGAGGAAACCCACATGGACAGTGGAAGAACACACCAAACTCCTCACAGACTGTGAACCCAGAGTGGGGCTCAAACCCAAAAGCCCACGACCCTGGAGCTATGTGACAGTGACAGAGACTCACCATTTCGCCCTGAACATAGTGAATGTCTTATAAAAATTTCATTATAGTAGTGTGTAAGGACAAAATCCTTTGTGTGAAATTTTGATCATTGCTAGTTCTTCCCAGGAAACCATGCATGACTTGGTTGTAAATATTCCTTTGTACCTGAGAGCAGATCAGGAAATATCATACAGTCTGGTGGAGATAGCCTTCCCTTAAGTGTGACCCTGTCATTGTAATATGATGGTATCGTTTATGGTTGGAGAGTGGTTTGTCATTGCTTTGGAGGTTGTGAAGTAGGAAGAGTGCTTTTTTTTTAATGTAGGTCATTTGGATGTCTCTGCCCTCTGCCCTGTTCTTGCTTGGCAAAAGCCCTCAAATTTTATAACCCTTTGTCACCAGTCACTATTGGCTTATGTAAGTGACATGTAGCCCTATGTAAATGACATAAAGTAAACTATTATCCAAAAGAAGTATGGGTTTATCTGCCTTCTAGTGTGCTATCAATAAAGACTTGTTTGACCAGGGAAAGGATTAGCATAATAAGGCTAAAACTTTGGCTCACTGGATATAGTATATTCACTGTGCAAAAGAGTATACAGGGATTTTAGGGATTTTGGAGAAGATGGGCTATTGCCCCATGACTAACATTAATTCAGAGGCTCTATGAAGCCCCAGTTCTGAGTAGCATCCCTCCGTGTGGGTGAATAGAGAGCAGCAAAGATGATGGTTGTCAGGAAAAAAATGTATATACAAAAAATTCACACACTTCAAACAGGCTTGACTTGCTGTGATCACTACAGACCCTGCATAATATGGCTAGATTAAGTGACTTCAGACATGCCTCTGCCTTTCCGCTTTGCCTGCTGAAAAAAACCCAGAATTTCCATTTTCCTTCGCTTAAACAGAGCAGAGGCATTTGAAGTTCAGCACATACTCCATTCACATTCGGAAGGAGAGAGCTGATATGAAAAGGCACGTTCCTAGTAGCTGGAGCGAAGCCGCTCCCACCCCCTACTGCTCTTAGGGACAGTACTTTCTGACAGCAGTCTCTCTATCACAACTGAATGTGTGTTTTTCAGGAAATCCAAAAGAACTCCTAAACCAAATCCCCAGATTTTTCCAGGTAGAAAATATATTGCATTTCTATGGCTAATGTGAAATGAACATTTTTGGACCTCTGTTTTATACTTGTCTACATTTCTAATTAGATTTATTTCTTTGGTCAGACGCTAAAAACAAAGCCATAGTCTTAGGCTCTTAGAATGAATTTTGAGGTGTGAAGGAGGGTTGTCTATGATTTTTGCACAGTACTGTATGATACAATAATATGGAAACTTCACCAGTGTTAGAAATATGTAAGAATTCTATAAAATGGCTGTTATCACACTTGTGTAGTACAAAAAATGCACTGTTATTTTACCTTGGCAAAATACGATTGTGTTTTAATGAAAAATATTGTCATCAGTCCTACTGTAATTGGTTATGGCATTGCAAAATTGGTCCTGTTAAATCACCACCTTCAGATTAATGTCTCATGATGCTTCCTACATTTGTACTCCCCTGCTTGTTATATTTATCAAACAAATTGCCCACATCTTTCCTGCGCTGTTCTGTCTCATGTAGGTCTGACTGTGCTGCAGAAGATCTTGGATACGGCTGCTGAAAAAACCTGGCAAGTCACATCTATCAACTTCGACACTCTGACTGAAGCAGCCTTCTTGAAAGCCATCCAAGACCTGGACAACAAAAAAGAATACAAGATCATTCTGGACTGCGAGCTGGAGAGACTTAACTCCATCCTTAATCTGGTGAATGTCTCCAAAATTTAGTCACTCGCTCACTCACTCACTCACTCACTCAATCACTCTAATCTAGGGATTCTCTAATTAATTAATGTATTTTTTTGGGCTGAAAATAAGATGATAATATTTTGCAGTGAAAAAGCAGTGAATGAAAGAATAAAAGCAGATCACATGTCTGTCATAATGCAGGGATCCTAAACCTCAACCTTGGTCTCTAGTGGCCAAAGAAAATTCAGTCACATGTCGAAAACTCTGTATTAAATTATTACTATTATTATTATTATTATTATTATTTATTTTTTCCCTTTTTGCTATATAGATTTCTAATTCATATTATTCTTGATCCAACACCCAGATTACATTTTTCAGGTGCCTCATGAGTCATGAAAACTCAAAGAGCTCACATTGATGAGTAAAGCACAGTTGAATCACCAGAGTTACTCCTGCAATGTTCATTTGATCCTACTCTAACAAGAGCAAACTCTGTAGGAGTTCAGTTCAAAAGAGGGTTTTTTTTTTTCTTTTTTTGAGGTGCTCGCCAAATTTACAGCCTAATAGGGTTTGACTGCCACCGCTCGTGCTCAGAAGTGAATGAATTATGTCCTGAACCTTACTGACAGAAACATGGTCTATAGGAATAACGTGTATGAATGAGATTTTTGTGCATGAGTGAGAGAGAAATAAAACCATTATGACCTTTTTCTGAGTGAGTTTGGCAGGGTTGAGGCTTGGAGACCAGAGTCAGGTTTATTTGGTCAGGGATCACGGACTTCAGGATTTAAGCACTTTTGGAAGATTCTAGAGGATTGCCTTGGCTCACAGGTGCGTGCGCAGTCCTAATGTGCGCGTAGTCATTAAGGCTTATAATTGTGCTTCCCATGGAGACATATGCCAAGTTTGCTCCCCCTGCCCTTCTTGTATAATTCCAGCTGCCCCCATGCACTGCTGAGTGAAGATATTCTGCACCCATGGAGGGATATGAGGTGCAAAATTAAACTGAAATATGGGACCAATTAGTTTTTGGTCTGGGAGAAGTACACGCGGAATGTGCTGTAAACAACAGAAATGTGGCTACATGCAGATGAGGAGCTTAAATGTCTTGCTTGTGTTTTGTTTTCAGATTGCAGCTCAAAGGAAGAACCTGAAGAATTACCACTTCATACTGGCAAACTTGGTAAATGAGTCATGTCTTATCACACAAGCAATTCAAGAAAATTACTCATTACTTATTATACTTATTGCATTGTAACAGTTTTGTAATGTATTTTTCTTCATTTTGGCATGCCTCCTTTCATACTTTTGGCATGCCTTCCTTCCTATAACAAGGATAAACAAGCTTTGCAGAACACTGGCCCATTCTGTCTGTTATAGGGTTTAGATTCCCTTCAGAACATTGAGTTTCAAATTTCAAATTCTTGAATTGCGTTGTAAATTCAACCTCTCACAGTGTTGAAATGAAAATGAAATTACCACCAGATAGATGTTGACTCAGTTACATATGCACACACACACACACACACACACACACACAAAACCAATTGTCTTAACAGTGACTCTTCATATGCATATAAAATGAGTATAATTTTCAGGAGAATAAGAAAGCCTCCTTAACTTTCACTGTAAGCTAATGGAACAAGATTTTATCTTGGGCAAATTTAGGCAGTTTCTGTCCTGTGATTGACCCACTGCTAGCCTGAAAAGACTGAACAGTTACAGAAGACTATAAAAAGAATAATTTAATTAATATATGTAAATGGAAGAAGATATTATTAAATTTTATTATCAAAATAAAAAATTAAAAGTTAGATACCTGTTGAGCAGTTTTTCTCAGACAGTCATGATATATGGGTGCATGGATTGGTCAGTTGGGTTGGTATAATATACTTTATTCACATAAAAGTGATGTAGCATGTGAAGCAAGTAAATTCAAAGCTTTATTTTATTCAGAGGGCTTCATCAACCCGTGTTGGTCAGAGACACTGAACTCTTGTAGCTTCATGACACAGTGTGTCAGGTTATCTTTTTAGCACATCATGGCGACAAAGAGGTAAATGTTTGGTCAAATTGATAGTGGCGTACCACCGTCTTGTACTTACTGTGCTTTGTTTCTGAGTGACCAGAGCGGCTGTGCTTTAAATGCAGAACACAATACAGACAGATTGCTGATTACCCGCTGAGCTGGGAATTATCATCCCTACTTCTCCTGGAAGGCATCAACATCAGATGTGTTTTCTTCTACAGCTGGGGGAGTGTGTGTGTGTTTGTGTGTTGGAGAGCGTAGGAGTTGTGGCCTGGGTAGACTTGTTGTTTTAAAGCTTCCAGCAACTGCCTTTATTTGCCTTATGGAACACACACTGTGATTTTGGAGGTAGGACAGACAGGACGGACAGGACTTCCGTTGCATTAGCCTAGCAGTAATAAAATCAGGAAGTAGCATTGAAATGCACCAAGTCTGTTTTCCCCTGCTTCTTAAAGGCTGATTTATGCTTCTTTGTTGACTCAGTGAAGCGTCTTCACTGTAGCATGTGCATGTGCACTATCATGATCTGAGTGTTTATACTTGTAAGTTGCCAAACTGCTGAATCACAAACATCTTCCTCAGCTGTATGTAGTAAACCATGTAGTAGCATTCATTCATTCATTCACTGTCTGTAAGCGCTTTTCCAGTTCCGGGTCTCAGTGGGTCTGGAGCCTACATAGAATCATTGGGCACAAAGCAGGGACACACCCTGAAGGGGGCGCTGGTCCTGCATAGGGTGACACACACTCACACTTATGTAGATTTTAAGTCGCCAATCCATCTACCAATGTGTATTTTTGGACCATCTGGAGGAAGCCCATGCAGACACAGGGAGGACACACCAAACTCCTCATAGACAGTCACCCGGAGTGGGGCTTGAACCCAAAACCCGGAGATCCTGAGGCTGTGTGACAGCGACACTACCTGTTGTGCCTCTGTCCGACCCTGTAGTAGTATTAGTTTTATAAATCTGAAAAGTGCACAGTCGAGGGAGTAGGGTGTTATTTGTGACAGAGCATAGTGTAGCTTAAATCTTCAAGAGAGAAACAAATACAAAGCTGACACTTTTTCCCACTCCTCATAGCAAGGTTTTTTTGTCCTTTGTTCCATTTTTCATTTATGTCCAAATCTGGGTCTGAGTAAATTCTTACAGTGAATTTGCTGCTGTCTGTCACTGTAGTGTGGATTTTATATGCCGGCTCTTTCTTGGTTCAATTTAATCCATGTTCATTTTGGTGTGCTCTCGGTGCACACAAAGTATGTGAAAGTTTTTAACATGGAATATTGACAAATATACACTCATATAATTAGCAGGTGCTCAGTTTTTGTTCGGTGGATGTTTCAAGTGTTTTTGTATTACATTTAATTGACCAATCAGATTACTCATTTTATATATTTAACCATCTAAAATAAGTGTAATGCTTGGACTCAGAAATGAAGAAGGAAAGGCAGTGAAATTAGTATATAACTGAAGAGGAGAGACATACAGCATCTTTCTGTATGTCTTTTCTGTATTCACCTCATTCTTGTCACCTGCATCATTGTTGTGCTCATTAGCTAAAGAGGGAAGTGATTAGTATTCAGGAAATAAAAACCACTTTTTTAGGCAGTGTCATAAACTATCACAGCTGTAATCATCTCCATTTATTGCCCTACATTCTTTGTTCCAGTTGAGGCCACTGTCCCATCATCTACTGGAATTTGGCGTGCATTTCCACCTTATATTTTGTTTGCACTTAATACCTAGTGCACATATTTTTTTTTTGTAGCATAAAATTCTGAAAAAATAATTTACATTATATACACACCAATACACACTTCATATATATTATTATACATTATTAGAAATATATGTCAAATTGCTTTATTTAGGGATGGTCTGGAAAATGGCCTGTTGGTTTATTCCAAAACCTGACTATAACATTAGATTCTTAGCATAAAACAACAGGTCTTAGACGTGATTGTGTTTGGCCAAAATGATACCTTGATTTTCATCCTGAGAGCCTCTTAAGTAGAGAGGTGAAATATTACATGCCACAAAAAATTGCCATAATTTTTAACAGACAAGCCAACTCAGTGTACATGTTATGTTATAATCTCCTGCTTTTCCAACTTTTATCACACGCAGTTATATTCAGTTAAATAATTTTTAGGTAAAATCGTTTAAGCATTTTTGGCCAATATGAGTTCTGTAGAATCTGCTGGATTAAATATAGGTTAATTGCATAAGAAATAGTAAGGAATTCAGTAAGGCGCAGATTTGGATACAGATGGAATGGACTCTATACCAATCCAGCAATTACCGAATTGTTCTGTGCATTTGGGAAAATTGTGTCTAGTGAATGCATTTCGTACAAACATTTAAGATCTTGTTCTGTACTCTAAGTCCCGCCTCTTGAACCCTCTCCACTAACAGGATCGGCTTTGACGTATCTTCCTAATGTGTGAGGCTGTGGCAGTAAGGAGACAAAGCGTGTTAAAAACGCAGCTGCGTAGGAGATGCCGTCCACATTGTATCTCGTATTGATTAAGGGACAGTTGAAATTCAATATCTGAGCTTTTCAGTGAGAGGTTTTCCTGGTGTGTTCACACACGTAAAACTCAATTTAGCTGCGGAACTAACTGCCATCCCGTACTCTACAGTGACTATAAATTTTTGAAATATTATGATTTTAGTTTTGAAATATAAACTTTAACTTAAAAATATTCATGACATGGTATATAGTGTTTTTTTTCTTCTCTGACTGTAGTCTCTCCGAAAGATGAAAGAGTTTGTGGACCCATGAAGTAGTGCAATGTTTGAGCAGTATTTGGATTTTTTTGGACGGTGAAACATATTATTTTCATGTTACAGTAGCCTGATAACTTTGTGTGCAGAATCTTTTACATATCTTTGCACATATCACAAAATATATTTCTGTTAGATTCTTTTGGACCAAAGTGGATTTTATAACCCAATCTGTTTTTTTTTTTGTTTATGAAACTTATGAAAATTATGTTTTCTGAAAATGAGGATAGTTTAACCTGAAAAAAAAATATACTACTTTTTAAAATCTTATATCTGCATATTTAACAGCTGTGTACTTTGTAATTACCGTCAGACATTTTGTTAGGCTGGGGTCAGGAGTCATTGTGTAGTTGGTGACTAGCTCATATAGCCAACATAGTTGACAATTGTGTTATACCTAATGTCCCAAACGTATATGCAAAATAGTACCTTTTATAGGAGAAGGAAAATGCTTTGAGTTTCAGTGGAAATCAATGTAAAAACATTTTATAAAAAGGAATTTTGAAGTATTTATATTGGTTTATTCATCATGAAAGCTTCTGTTTTCAAATTATATTTTACACTAAATATTGACAAAAAAGGAATACATGTTTTATTTTGGGGCAGCACGGTGGTGCAGCAGGTAGTGTCGCAGTCACACAGGTCCAGGGACCTGGAGGTTGTGGGTTCGATTCCCTGTCCGGGTGACTGTCTGTGAGGAGTTGGTGTGTTCTCCCCGTGTCCGCGTGGGTTTGCTCCGGTTTCCTCCCACAGTCCAAAAACACACGGTGGATTGGTGACTCAAAAGTGTCTGTAGGTGTGAGTGTGTGTGTGTGTCTGTGTTGCCCTATGAAGGACTGGCGCCCCCTCCAGGGTGTATTCCCGCCTTGCGCCCAATGATTCCAGTTAGGCTCTGGACCCACCGCGACCCTGAATTGGATAAGCGCTTACAGAAAATGAATGTTTTATTTTGGACAGTGATGATATTCCCTAAATTAAATTTCATTAAGTCATCATATCCACATCTAAATATACACTACAGGAATGCTAATCCTTGTGTCTGTAGTGAAAGCAAGGTCACTGCTAAAATGCATTACTATTAAAGCAGTTTGATAGTGTTAAGATGCTCAGTGCCCTCATAATTTCAGTGTCAGTGATATGAAAAGTGGGAAATAAAAAGACCCTTGAACTCATCAGTTAACCGGACGAGACCCAGGTCTCATACAAATGACATATCCTCCAAGGTCTATAGAAGTTCTTGCCAGGTTTACAGATGAGAAAAATGTCAGAAAACAAGAATGTGGCACTCACATATGTACAATAACAAGAAAATATCTGTCCAAATGTCTTTTCTGGACAGCCACAGAGCCCTAGTGAACTGAGAATTCACAGTACACATTGTGAAATTTATAATTGGGCTCTGTGAGAGGGGGAAAAGGCTCCCCCCAAACAGCAGTTCCATACCAAACACTTTCTAGCTGAGTGCATAATTGGATTCGGCAATAATGAAAAAAGATGTCAGCCCATAAATAATGATGATAATAAAGGCCTGCAAGGATGCAACACTTTGTATGTGAGAGAGACCCATGGGGTTGATTTCTGTCGGAAGCGGTTGCCTGAGGAATCCCGTACACACACACACACAAACAATGAGCTGTTATCATATGAAGACTGATACTTTCCCAGTGTTTATATTCAGTATGGAAATATCTGTATCAATCATTGTAAATATTAAGATCTCTGGTAGGGGAACTGTAAACAGATCAGTCATAACATTCAAGCCACCGCTACGTTTCTACATTCATCATTTATTTGATCAGCCCCACTGACCATATAGGTGCTCTTTGTGGTTATAAAATTACAGTGTAGTATATACATTGCTCAGCATAAACTGTTATCCCCTTTTCAGTCTGTTCTTCAGTGGTCAGACACAGCAGTGTCTCTGTAGTTTTTAAACACAGTGTCTACTCACTGTCCATTTTATTAGACACACCTACGTAGTTGGCCCACTTCGTAGATGCAAATCCAGAAAGCTCATGTGTGGCTGCATAGTTTGTGTTTGTCATCCTCTAGTTCTTCCATGGTCACAGGATGCTGTTGGCTGGATATTTTTGATTGGTGGACTATTCACAGACCAGCAGTGACACTGAGGTGTTTAAAACTCCAACTGCACTGCTGTGTCTGCTCCGCTTGTACCACTTGATCCACTACCACATCTGTATCAGTGGAGTACTGATGATGATCCACCACCCAAATAAGACCTGCTCTGTGGTGGTCCATTAAGGGTCCTGACTGTTGAAAAACATGTCGAAATGGGGTTAACAGAGTATGCAGAGCATAAGTTAGGCTACAGTCTGTAATTGTAGAACTAAAAATTGTTTCTATATGACAAGTATAGTTGATCAAATGGACAATGAGTGTAGAAAGGAGGTGGCTTTAATGTTATGGCAGATTGGTGTACACATTGTTACTCTTTGGTGTGGACACTTATTGATTAGTTATTATCATTTCATGAGCTCTATATTTTTTCTCTGTGCCTCATTCTACCTCAGGCCCATTCCTTTCAGCCTTAAGGAAGACAAATAGTGGTGCATAGAAAAGCTTTATTATGAAAGCTCTGAGCTCAGAGATATCTTTGTGTGTGTTTGAGTTTGTCTGAACCACTAGAGCTTTACGTGTGTTTTCTCTCTTCACTGCATTCTCTGTAAAGGGCTAACTCACCTTATAATTAACTCCTAAGAAGGCAATGCAAGTTTATTTATAGAGCACCTTTCATATATAATGGGAAGTGTTGTACAGAAACATTACAGAGATATTAAGTGAGTAAAACAAATAAACCAGTGAAATAATTAGAATTACATAAGACAATTAAAATATTTTAAATCAATTGGAAAAAATGGAAGGAAAGAAAAAATCTAAAGTTGTGACATATATTAAATATAACATTGTTTTGTAACATATTCAAACATTCTCTTTAGTCTTTTTATGGTAGCTGTTGAATAGTATATAAAAAAAACAAATGTTATTAAAAAAAAATGAACTAATTAGTAATTAACATGCTATGTTTATGATCGCTAACATTGACATGAACGAAAACTCACACATACTTTTCAATACAATATTATCCCTAACACAGAATAAATGGATGCACATGCTTTTGCTTTGATTTTATCCTGATGGAACTCATAACAAAATGCAGTGACCAATAAATCACTGTCACTAAAGGTCACTTTTTTAAAACTATGTATTAAACATATTGCATAACAAAATGTTTACATTTTTTAATTAAATGTTCCACAAATATGCACTTTAAAGCCTATTTGTACACTTAATAATATTTTAACTTTGACATGTTGAGATGGTAAAAAGCAATTTTTTATTGCCTTTATTTGGCTGTTGAAGTTCAGTGTTATGGCACGATTTCTGACTTTAGTCTTTAGAGCTCTAATGTTAAGATGAGCAGTGACCTCAGTACTTTGCTCCTTATTGCCAAATACAATTACCTCAGTCTTTTCTTTGTTTAGCTGAAGTAAAACCCTCCCACATACAATTATTTACTCACTTTAGGCAATGGCACAGTGTCAGTGGAACTGTAGTCACCTGTTGACAGATCTAAATAAATTTGAATCCTTTTAAGGATTAGTCTACAACTGCTTCACTATTAAAGTAGAATGCATTTGTGTAAAACTGTTTTTTGAGTTCCAAAACATGTTAAATGTTTGGAGCCTTAATTTCCCAGGCATTCTTACTGAATTTTATATTACTGATTTGTTGTCCGGGCGGCACGGTGGCGCAGCAGGTAGTGTCGCAGTCACACAGCTCCAGGGGCCTGGAGGTTGTGGGTTCGATTCCAGCTCTGGGTGACTGTCTGTGAGGAGTTGGTGTGTTCTCCCTGTGTCCGCGTGGGTTTCCTCCGGGTGCTCCGGTTTCCTCCCACAGTCCAAAAACACACGTTGCAGGTGGATTGGCGACTCAAAAGTGTCCGTAGGTGTGAGTGAATGTGTCTGTGTTGCCCTGTGAAGGACTGGCGTCCCCTCCAGGGTGTATTCCCGCCTTGCGCCCGATGATTCCAGGTAGGCTCTGGACCCCCCGCGACCCTAAATTGGATAAGCGGTTACAGATAATGGATGGATGGATAGATGATTTGTTGTCCACTAATCTTGTACTTGTACACACAAAATTCCAGGTTGTTTTTTTATTTATTTATTTACAGTTTCAAATTAAGTTTTTCTGTGTTTTAAATTACCTGCTCATGAATTTAATCAAGCATAACAGGCTGGGTTTTATTCAGAGGCAGGGATTGTGGCACACCTTTTAAATTTCACACTGTGACTGTCGATTCTTTTTCAAATTAATGGATGGCATTGAGCCACAAGAACATCAGAGAGTTCTGGAAGTGGTGTGGGATGTTTAGTTCTACTCTTCCCAAAAAACTGGGTGCTCCATCGAGCCAGACAATGCTGTTTCGCTGTTCCACAGGGCTTTATACACCTGTAGCTTATACTTGGCATTAGGCATAATAACTGTTGGCTTCAGGATGTCCCATTTTGTTTTAAACTTACAGTAGCTGTGTGTTTTTGAAATGAAACAACTGTGGCAACAGTGAGTAAACATTAAGGTAGCTGAAATCAAACATTTGGATATATAGTGCAATTAGTGGAAGGCCATTCTCAGCACAGCAGTGAGTGTTGTAGTGTGTGGGGGTCGGGTACAAGTGTTTTACAAACATGGTTATTGCTGCTAGAGATTGGTGCACACACTGTGATCAGAAACTGGGCACAGCTGAAGGACTAAAGTGTGACTAACATAAATACATCAGACTGGCATTAGTCTTAAAGTGAATGTATAAGAAGGTGTTTCTAATAAAGTGGCCAGTGATGGCTATGGTTCTCAGTTTAATGAGCAGATTGAGAGACTGTCTGCATGTACATTTGGATAAACTGTGGCCCTATGTTGAATTCCCTATCTTTTTTTTTTTTTTTTTTGCCCTCAGGGCTTTATGGACTTGAACTTCACAGAGTTCAGAAAGGGCGGGGCTAATGTAACAGGTTTCCAGTTAATGAACTACACAGAGCCCATGGTCAGCAGAACCATACAGGAGTGGCTGGAGTTTGATAGCAAAGACCTGAAGAGTCCTAAGAGGAGGCTTAAGGTGAGGAACATTGTCAGTAGATATTGTTTCATGAAGGGATTTGCAGCTACAGCAATAAACACGTTTTTAAATTATTCTTTGTTTGAATTGCCATAACTATTGTTATTCAGTAATAATTTACATAATGTGGATTGAAATGTAAAACATATCCAATACATATCATGCTTAATATAAGAATAGTTTTATACATTTCTGCCAAAATATTGCACCCTCACAGTACAGACTGAGTGTATTTTGCTTCACTACACCTGTTTCAACTCATCAGTTAATTATCAAGTTGTGTAGAGTGTGTTAGAGGAGGGAAAATGTACCGCTGTGCCATGGTTTGGGTTAGAAAAGCTGTGGCTTGACCTCTTTTGTTGCTGTAACTCTAAATGGCACCTCTCTTGGCTTTTCTCAGTACACTGGAGCACTCACTTATGATGGTGTGAGTGTCATGGCCACTGCTTTCCAGAACCTGAGGAAACAGCGCATCGATATCTCCCGGCGGGGAAACGCGGGTGACTGCCTGGCCAACCCCCCAGCACCATGGGGCCAAGGCATCGACATCCAGAGGGCACTCCAGCAGGTAATATAGACACATATATGTACGTTAATGGCATTTGGTAGATAGTCAAATCCAGAGCAGCTTAAAATTCTAATCTAACCCCAGTCTGTCCTAGAAAAGTAATGGGATTTACCCACTATGTTATACCTACTCACAACTGACTACACTGAAATGACAGGAAATCTGTTCTGTGAAGATGAAATGAAGCTCATACGAAATGATGAGGCTTGCAAGTTAATATCCTCATGTATCCTACATACATAACACGGACCAAAACTGGGGTGCTATGTTATCTCCAATAAACATGATAATTTATAAAAAAAAAATCTGATAAACTTACAATTTCAAAATGTATATTTTTAATATTGATTAGTTTGCACGCTGCAAGTTTTTATTTTATTACCAATAAACCAATACCAATTTACCCAATTTAGTGAATGTCATTTCTACTCACTAACTCAGTCTCTCCTAATCACACAAAGCTAACAGACTGAGAGGGCAAAGGCTAGCACATTCCTCTAAGATACTGGAACCCACTGCAACTCTTAAAATTGCACAAGGCAGTTTTAATTAAACAGAGAGTTCTTGGAATAGATATCTCTATTCACTTAAATTTAAATGTTTAATCATGCAAAACACACAAAGTATTTCAAAGAGGCACAAAGTACCTGAAGATTCTTTGTGATCTACACATTTCAGCAGCAAAATTAAAGCCATCTGCTTGTTTCTACTCTCCATTTTATCAGCTTCACTGACGATATAGGTACACTTTATAGTTCTAAAAAGACAGACTGTATCCCATACAGACTGCGGTTATACAGATACAGCTTGTAGCAAGTACAGACTGTAGCTGGATGCTCTGCATATTGTATTAGCCCAATTTCACACTGTTCCTAAGTGGAGCAGATATTATTTTGGTGGGAACTCATTCTCAGTGCTGCAGTGACACTGATGTGGTGGTGGTGTGTTAATGTTACTGCGCTGGTACAAGTGGATCAGACACAGCAGAGATTGGAGATTTGAAACACTGGGCCCACTCAGTGCTGACTCTTTTACACCTATCTACCTCAGCAATCCACCTTGTAAATATGAAGTCAGATATAATAGCTCATCCGTTGCTGCAGTTTGTGTTAGTGATGTTCTATCTCTTTAGTGTTCACAGGACACTGTCGGCTGGATATTTGTGGTTGGTGGGCTATTTTTATTTCATAGTGCACCTGTATTTTAATTAAAGCCCTTAAAATGGACAATAAGTGTAGGAACAAGAAGGGAGCTTTAATATTCTGGCTAATTGGTGTACAATCAGAAAGACAAAAGCCATGTCCTAGTCTGATCTAGATAAATAACTCAATATATGTGTGCATAATGAGGAGAACGAATAAAGCCTTTTTGAGACAAAGTACAAAAACACACAAAGGTAAAGTGCAGAATATTGAAAAGAAGTGACTCAGAGATTCAGAAAGATGTGTGAATGAATGCAGTGAGGTGTTAACCAAGGTATTAGCTGTTGCATAATTTTATGCTCACAATGGAAGAAGAAGCACACGAGGCTGCTCTCTCTTATTGTTTAATGCGTGTATCTGAAAGTAAAGTGTTTACATGGAGGACTGTATACCGTCAGGAATAACACTACCCCTCTTCACAAGGTAGAGATTAAGGTCCCAACCCAAGTTAGCACAACTCACCATGTGACTAAGGGTCCTAGTCTTTATTTATAATACCGTCTGTTAGTTGCTCTGGATAAAAACACCTATAATGCATAAATATAGATGTGTATATATACCATATATACATCATAAACAAATATAGACCATTGTATCTGCAGAGAGCCAGTGTGGTGGAAAGAATTGACTAAACTAGTGGAATAGCCCTTTGACACACTTGCCCTTGATTGATTAATACGGACGCAATATATCAAATATTTTATAATTGTCTGCTTTTAGATGTTTTAGATGTTTGTGTATGTTAGAAAACATTACATGTTCACTCTCTGTCTCTCTCTCTCTCTCTCTCTCTCTCTCTCTCTCTCTCCCTCTCTCTCACTCTAGGTCCAGTTTGAAGGTCTAACAGGCCATGTCCAATTCAATGAGAAAGGACATCGGACCAACTTTACTGTTAGTGTAATGGACCTTAGCCCAAGTGGACCTAAGAAGGTAAAATCCTGTTATTAAACAAGGTATTACACAAGGGGAACATGGGTGCAAACAACTGAGTGGACAGTGCACTGGTAGAGCCTGTCCTCTCTGTACTCTGACTACAATCGTTTTACTTTTCACATACTGTGTGTTTATGAGTTGATTATCTACTGCATCAGAGGATTTCAAATCTAGACATTGAACCCAGGTTCCAGGCCTGTATTTAAAAACATCAGCTGACATTACTCTATATCTACTATATCTATTTATAGTGCCACATAAATTATAGTGTTCCACAAATAACCATTTTTGTTTAAGATTTGTGTGAGTATGAAGAACCTTTTAAAAGTTTCATTATCCATCACTCTGTCTTAAGGTTCTTTACCCATTTATCATATTAGCAAAAATGGTTTTCAAATAGCCTTTTGTAGCACCATATCACATTATGCTAAACCAAGGATGGCGATTCAGAATACAGGGTGGACAAGTTCTATTTTTAAATGCAGAAATTGCAACCTGTGTTCAGTTTGGGCCCTGGTTACACCACATGCAGTATATACAATCCTTGCAGCAATCATGTGCTCACAATTGCATGTGTATCTGTGGCTGTGCAGTAGGCCTATGTATTTCCCTCAGCTATCGTCTGAGCGTCTGCCAGCTCCCGTGATTAGCTGTAGGTAGCGCCTCAGTATTATCTCAGAGGAGAACAGCGAGAGTGAAGTGTTAGTCACTGGAGGGGTGAAAGGGGTGTGCATGCATTTCAAGTGATTGCGCTTCTTCTTAAGCCTCCAATATGAATATTTATCACCCTAAAAATAGCGGCGCCAAAAGTTCTCATGTTCTCTCCAACATGATATTCTTTCTCCTCTGTGCACAGGTGGGTTACTGGAACGAAAATGAAAAGTATGTGAGCACGGCAACGTACTCCCACTCACTTAATGAGACACCTGGCTTTCCGAACAGGACCTACATAGTCACCACCATCCTAGTAAGAGTCTCTCACATCAGATCTTTTCTTTCTGACTGACTAATGTTGGCATGATCTACCTTCCATGCCCATCAAAACAGCCTTCAATCAAATGCAGGCTGATGTTCCCTCCTGTCAACAATGTGCCCAATATGTCTGTGGTCTTCTGCCACTCATTTGCTCTGGCAGGGCTATGTATATGAAGTCAAGACTTCCTTTTGTTGTATAGCAATAAGGTCTGTCCTATTTATTTCTCTTTGAAGGCTGTCCCAGAAAAAAAAAACTCCTCATCATTGTGGCCACAACTCATCAGTGCAGCAATTTCTCTGTGTATACTATAGTTACTGCACTGTGTTTGAAGAGTACAGCTCTCCTCAGAGGGATTTATTAGTTGCTGATGTTTGTCAGCAGCAAGGTGTGTGTGAAAGAAAGAGAGAGAAAGAAAGAAAGCCCTGTCAGTAACTACGTCAATAGAATGGCATGCCATAGGCAAATAGCTTTAAATTGCATTCATTATAAAAAAATAAATAAATGTGCTTCCCATTCATATTGTTCCTGGCTTTAGAGAGCATAACTACCAAATACCTTAGGTTTTCAAACCAGAACACTGCCAGTGGACACCAGGACATTCAGGACACATAACAAAATGTTTAAATGTCACTAATGCACATTGAGATCATTCCATCTCATAAATAATAAATATAAAAAATTGCACCTCTTTATGATGTATACAAAATAGCTGGGCACCTTGCAGACACTGCACATCATGTCTTTATTGTTTAAGTGAATGTACTGTAGAGAAAATGTATTGATTTGAGTATTAACATTACTGAATTTTACCTATAAAAAGGAAGAAATGTATCTGTACGTATACAGTTATAGGAATGATTATTTACAATGATATTTATTTTACTAGATAGATTAAAATGAAAGCAACCCATCCCTTCTATAGAGATATGAGATTCATCAGACCTACAATTTATTATCAGAACCTGACAGTGCTCTAAGTGAACACCCAGGTTTGATCACTTTACCAACAGCCAAACTAAATGCTCTCCACTTTTATACTTACGGCTAACTACTAAATTATAGAAGGTATACTTGACAGAAAGCTGTTGTCAAGTCAGAACAGATTATTCATTCATTCATTGTCTGTAACCCCTTATCCAGTTTAGGGTTGCGGGGGGTCCGTAGCCTACCTGGAATCATTGGGTGGAAGGGGGGAACACACCCTGGGGGGGCGCCAATCCTTCACCGGTCGACACACACACACACATACACAACAATACTTTATTTGGATTTAACATATAAAATATAATATCATATAAAACCCAAATAGTAGTTCAGAGTCATTACACAGTTCATAATTAAATTCACAGTATGCATTTCTCATGGAGACAGATGACAGCGTCGTCTCCAGATAAACAGACTCCCTATAACTGCAGAAACAGAGCAATACTTCACTATGTGCTTAGCCTTCTTCTTTCCCAGTCCTACAATCCGTAGGCCACGCACACACAGCCTGTGCATAAAAACAATCTGTGACCTCTCCTGGTTCAAAGACAAAAATCACTCTACCTTAACCATTTCCTTCACATGAATTACCATGTGTGAACGACACATAAATGCAAACTCCTTATTTATTAAATGTAAAATTTGGTTATGTCTAAGAATACAAAGTCCTTTAAGAGCTGGACAACTGTTCATGATGTGTGCTACAGATTCAGCGTCTTGATTATAGTGCAATAAACAATAGCGTTTATGCTGTAATGGATACCAAAGAGACAGATTATACTTTGTAGGTAACACTTGGAAGCAAGTCTTAACTACAGAGCTAAAGAACTGTTCATCAAGTTCAGAGCTTCCCAACACAACATGAGACACTGAATGATCCACAAAAGGTAAACATGCTAATTTGTCTTGTAAACGCAACTCCATCCAGCGCTGTCGCAACCGACACTGAAAGAAATTCAAGACTTCAGTTCTACAGTGATCCATATTCAGTTTCTTAAATATTCCATTGTCTTCCATCACTGCCTCCACACAGACATTTGAATCTTGTATCAGTTCATTCCTAACCTTTACTAACTGACCTCTACTATCCCTCCAACTCAGCTGTATATGAGCTCTATTACAGAGATCATTTAAATCAGGCCACAGTCTGATCGTACTCCACATCCACTCACATTCACATCCAACTTCCCATTCGGCCTCTTCTTAAATCCCAGAAAATGATCTTCTCCTTCTGCTGCAGGTGGGATCTTACGTTTAGTAAAATCTAATATAAGTGAAGCTCAAGCCAGCTGTTGAACTGCTAAATCATCATTATTTAACATCCGCAGCAAATGACAAATTCTAGTTTCTACATAGATCCACTCAATATTTGGGACCCCTAGTGCACCTCCCTTCTGTTATGAAACAAAACACCTCATGTTGAGTGAGAATTTAAACCTATCCACTTTCTCACCACATTAACTGTTTTATTATTCATCTTATCCAAAGTACATTTCGGTATGTGAATGTTAGCAAACAAGTGCTACACATTAGCCAGTGCAACTTCATTAACAGCTTGCAGTTTCATAACTAAAAGTAAAGGTGAGGAACTTAAGTCCAACCTGGAGGTAAAGCTTTTTACGATGTCCTTTATGTGCTTCTCCCATTCTCCAGCAACATTAAACTGCTGCCCTAACTAAGTATAAGTTTCATGCCTTCCGAACACTATAATCCTCTGTCCATCAATAGTAAATGCAGGTGGCCTATCACTTTTAGCGTATCACTTTTACCATCTATTCCCATCTCATCATCTTTCATAGAACACAGCGCACTTTGAATTCTTCATCTCCAAGTGAGACCACTGCAGAAACTTGTTCGTACATAGGAGCATGTTGCTGATGACACTCTCTACCCTCGATGCCATCAGCACATCATCAGCAAAACCTTGGACTGGGATTGGACATCTTACATCCAAAGGCGCACACTGATGAAGCCACTTGATCCAATGATTTATGGCGATGTTAAAATTAACTGCGCTCCAAGGACACCCAGTCTTTATCCCTATGTTAAGTTTGATTGGCTCAGTGATTTGATTTCCACAGATCACTTGCAGTGTTCTCAAATGAGCTGTTGTATACATCTTTAATTATGTCCACGTACACTCTCGGTACATTAACTTCTTCCTACGATCTTATCATTATTTCATGGGGTAGTGTGCCGAAAGCATCTCTAAAGTCCAGAAATACAGTATAAAATTTGGCAGATTCATGCTTAAAATCGTCAATTCCAGTTTTCAAACTGAAGACATGCTCATTCATGCATTGTCAATTTATATAGGCTTTTTGATAATCCTCTTGTTTCCATCAACCATGGTAATATACGATTGAGGATACATTTAATAAAAATCCTATAAACAGTAGGAAGCAGAGAGACATCCCCCCATGTAGTCGGGTCAACGGGCACATTGTGCTTTTTCAGAATCCTATGGATAAGAGCACCCTTCCAAGAGTCCGGTACTTTCTTATTGATCAGACAAACATTAAATATTTGTCTCACTATTCCACAAATTTGCTGTTTATTATCTTTTATAGTTTGATATGTGACACCATCTGATCCACTGGCTTTATTCTTTGGAAGGCCCTTAATCACTCTTTCAATTTCTTCTAACGAGAATAGTGAAGTATCAGGCTCCTCACTTGGAAGATCTTTCCACGGAGGACTTCCATGGTTCTTCTCACAAGGTTCACAGTCCTGATATTTCGCACAGTAATATTTCTAAACATGATTCACATCGCTAGCACCGGGCACTGTTTTTTGGGTATGTGCTGTTATTAAGAACAACCTTTATAGCCTTCGATCTCTGATTCTCCACTCAGTCACTTAGCATTGCAGCTGTAGGGTTCCATGGAAACGCCATGCACAGCGGTAATTTCCTTAAGATTCAAGCATTATATTTAATCAAAGGTAATCCGAAGGGTCTCCTGTCCTTATGACATCTCGAAAACGCTCCATTTTTAATAAACAGCCTGCTTAGAAACGTTATTAGACTATTCCAATGTGTGGGCTCGCTCCCAGTGAAAACAACTTTCTGGTTCTTGTTGAGCTGTTTGGTGTCTAAAGTCGTCCTAAATTCTCTCTCCAGGGACTGAAAACTCTCCCCTTCCTGGTTAGAAAGTGCACATAGATTGTGAAGTCTATTTGAGCATGTTCGGAATCGCCAGGCCTCAGATGTAAACAACTTAAGTCATGGACAGGCCACTGTCGTCTCTGTATCCTGCCGCTTTTTAAAGCCGCTTTAAAGACATGCTTTAGTGCGACTATCAGGTACATTGCAACAAATAATCTTAAAACTGCCATAAAAACTCTTTAGCTGTTTTCGACAGCGGTTACGACGGGTGTGATGTTTCTCAGTGCAGTGTGCTGGTGCTATCACACACACACACTCACCCACTCACACACTTATACCTACAGACACTTATGAGTCGCCAATCCACCTACCAACATGTGTTTTTGGACCAGGGGAGGAGACGTGGAAAACACGCGAACATGGAGAGAACACAACGAACTCCTCACAGACAGTCACCCAGAATGGGACTTGAACCCACAACCCGAGGATCCTACAACACTAACTGCTGCACCACCTTGCTGCCCCATACTAGATTAATTATACTAAAAATAAAATAAAGTAGACAACAGCTCTGTGAACAGAAAAATGCCAAGGTGAACATGCCACAGGCTGCCCTGATGACATCCTCACTTACACCGACCATACTGATACTTTTTTGCCAGGATGTTAATTATGTCCTCTTTACTGATTGCTGCTACTGGATTCTTACTCACTAATATCAATAATGCTTGCATCCATTCTGAAAACACAAGATGTGCCTTGATGACATCAGATTTTATACCATATTTTCAGCTTCATTCTTTACATTCAGACTTTCATTCCATATTCTCAAATTTGCAATAATTATTTATATGTATCATTTGCCGCAATAATAAAATATAATACATAAATAATATAAATCATCATAATTCCACCTAATGAATGTATTCTTCAATTCATCTGTCACAGTGGACATGCCTCGCCAACAACAGCAGTGACTTAATTTACTGTTTAAAAAATAAGGAAATAATACATTTAATATTATAGCAAATGAAAATAAATAGACCAACAATTGAAATAATATCTTGTCCAGTTGGGTTTGGACAAATAATATGTAGGTACTATATATTGTGCAATATTTTGTATGAAAACTACCACATAAACATGACCATAAACACTGAATGTAGAAAACTCTTTAAACGAGCAACCACACAAAACTGGCTAGTACGTTTTACAGGGGGGAGGGGAGAGCAGGACCCTGCTGTCCTTTTCTCCATAGAAGCCAACTGTATTTTCTCTAACCCCTAGCCATGGGCAGTGCACAGCTGTTATTCATAAAGCCCAGCGGTTGGGCTCACCTCTGCACTGGAGCAGCAGAGGGCTTTGTGTGGACGAGCTGCTTAGGGGTCCACAGTGTTGCACCACCCACAGAAAGACCTGGATGGAATAATACGGACCCTCCCCACCAGAACCCCACTGTCCACCATGCTTCACACACACCCCTTAATGAGCGGAAATCCACTGAAACTGCTCTCCTGTTCATTAGAGCACAGTGGGCTGGCCTTTTCTCAGTGTATTGAGACATTACACATCCCTGTTCATAAGATCATCCTACTTCATTTCACATAGTAACCCTTTTACCTCAAAATCCATTTCTCCTAACAGAGGGCTTTTTCTTGGAAGCTATGGTTCATCACACTTCCGTGCTTTAAAATTCCCCTGTGTTTGGCCATGTGTAGACCAGGAGCAGTCAAGCGATTCACTGGAAAGAGATGCTAAACTTATATATCAAGACCTCCATAACAAAGCAAAAAAAAAAAAAACACAACCCAATATGTTTGATCAGTCTAGTGGTCCAAATATTATACAGCATGCCCTGTTCTATAGATTAGAAAAATGGCTAAAACTAGTAAGTACTCGAGATGTAAGCACAGCCATTAATTTTATTTATTTATTTATTTATTTTTTTGACAAAATGTAATTTCTCAATATAAAACCAATTAAACAACTCCATGCCTTTGCCAAGACAAATTACACTGCCCTTTTACAAATATTATCCTTGATGATATTTGATAAATCTGCTTCAGCATAGGCTAATAAAACCCACTAGTTGAGGCTGATGTTTTGCTGTTCATGGAAGTATAATACAGACCACTGATCACTATCTACTATATCCCCAACTGACAGGAATCTCCGTATGTAATGCTGAAGAAGAACCATGAGCAGTTTGTAGGGAATGATAAATATGAGGGCTATTGTGTGGAGCTGGCTGCTGAGATAGCCAAACACGTGGGCTACTCGTACAGACTGGAACTTGTAGGAGATGGAAAGTATGGAGCCCGTGACTCTGAGTCCAAAATGTGGAACGGCATGGTTGGAGAACTAGTGTATGGGGTGAGTAACAGCTATTATTTCTTAACGTCATCACGCTGCAAGAAAATGTTGTCTTGACAAATAACTAATAGTGTGTTTTAATTGCCCCATGGAGCTCACTGAGCAAGTTTTAATAGACCAGCAGAGCTCTTAGAACAGGCCAAGTGAGATTTAATAGACCTACTGAGCTCTTGGAGCAGGCATCAAGTTTTAATCGTCCCAAGCTGGAATAGCAAGTTTTAACCACAGAGCTTTTGGAGTGGGCAGAGCAAGTTTTAATCGCACCACAGAGCTTCTGGAGTGAGCATAGCGAGTTTAAATGGCACCACAGAGCTTCTGGAGTGAGCATAGTGAGTTTTGATCAACCTGTGGAGCTCACCGAGAGAATTTTAATTGCACAAAAGTAACTGGCAGAGTGGGTGTAGTCATTTTTAATTTGCATGCAATATGTTAGCACAACTTTGCTAACCTTTATTTACTGCTCATCCTATCAGCATGTGACATCACCAACAGTGAAGACTGAACACTCGTGCTGTGAGTGTTCTTGTTTTAGTCTGACAATAAAAAAGTGGGGATTGTTTTATGTTTCACAAGACCACCCCTTACTGCAGTTAACTAGTTATAGACTAGACATTTGTCATGGTATCATTTACATATACTGACCACCTTTTGCAAAACTGCAGTATACAGTCGTATACAGTACCGAAAATACAAAAAAATAATAATCTAAAACAAATAAGAAATATAAGATTTTTTTTTCTATAAAATAGTAGGTCTGAGTGAGTTTAAAGAACAATTTTTCATTCAAATTCTCTTTGATAAAGGATAAATTTGTTAAATCAACAGCAAACATCATTATTTATTATCCAGTAAATCTAGGTATTGGATGATAACCTCAAATAATAATGACTGCCACAAGAAGAGATTTTGAAAAAGTTAAACCAACACATTCACACACAGAATATCACACTCACTGGAATAATGTTATTTGGTTTTATTCTAATTTTGGGCGTTATTTGTTGTTTGTTTGTTTTTTAGCAAATGAACACTTAGTGGTCAAAAGATAGCTTTTTTAAATCTCGTAAATCTCGCACACTACTGTATAAATACACCATCATGCCACCCAATCCTTAGTGTAACCTGAGTCTGAGTGCTGTACAAGTAGTAGTAGCCTTTTCCACACATCTTTGTAAATTATTATTAATGTTGAGTTTCAGTCATAATTGTATGATCCATTGGGCAGTTAGGAGTTTGCTAGTTATTAAAATTGTTTTATGTTGTTGGGAAAAACTTCAGTAGCTTGAGGTGACATTTTTGTAAATGATGTTTGAGTTGTTTTCCCACTAAAGGCTGGATTTTTTTGGATTCTTTGTTTGTATAGTACAGCAACTGGAGGTATCCTCTGATGAATAAGAATATTTTAAATTAAGGTAAAGAATATAATGTACTGTACCAGTTCAGTATTGTACAAATAATACTGAGATGGTCTGCAGTCTTTTCCATGAATGCTTGTAAGTTAGAAGTCGCATATACGTACATGTATATTCCATACTGTAAAATCACATATACCCAGTTTGCTTTCCCCAGAGGGAGTATTTTCCTCATTCCCAGCACTCTGTTCCATTGACACAAATCCCTTCTGAAAAGGATAACAATGTGCTGGCGACGTGTGCCATAGCGAGGCTAGGAGCATGCTGCACTGTGTCCAAGCCTTAAAGCCAACAACTTGACAAAGGTTTGTGCCTCTCTAGGCTCTCCTCCAGAGGCTTAACCCTGTACTGTCAAAGTGCATTCTAGTCACCAATAGGTTCTTTAACAATGGCACTCTATTGTTTTGCATAGCTGTTGGCTCTTGGCTTGATTAATGATGGACAGTTACTGGAATGAGAATGATTTGAGCCGTTACAGAGGTGTTTCAGACTGGCCTTCACAGATGTTTAATTTCTCGTACAGAGTGTGTGTGCACCTGTCTCTGCCAGCGCTGGAAGATTCTGTCTTTATGGTGATAAGGTCATATATTATACATATTATAGTATATTAATATTCTTTGTGTCTGACATAAGGGTGGAAAAATATATGTTCAGTGAATAGAATACAGTAACATTTGTTGCTACAAAAAAAATGTAATATCATGCACACTAACATAGAATATATGGCTAAAGGTTTGTGGACACTAGTATCCTACTCTGAAATTAAGTGTATTAATGTGCAATTTGTGCCCCTTAGCTGCAGCTTCTGGGAAGGCTTGTGACTAAATGTAATGACATTTTTGTTAAAATTTTATGGCATTCAGCCATGAGAGTATACGTGAGGTCAGGAATTGATGTTGGATGCTCATCCTAAAATAATACTGAATGACATATCAAGAATTTTATGTATGATTTCACATTAAACCTAGTGAGGTCTAGAACAGTAGAATATAGTAAGTGATCCTGATATTACTTGGATCTCATTAGGTTGGGATTGGTGTGGCATGTTTTAGAGAATGCCTCTCCTAAAAGACTCTTAAGGGAAAAGGACTCTGGGTTCATTCTTAATGTGAAGTGACATGCCATTGTCCAGATGGAGGTTAGAAAATTGTAGATAGCAGTTTTTCTATAACTGACTGACATGGTTTGATTTGGAATTCTGACGTTGCTGCAGAAAGCCAGCGTGCTGAGCCCTCACTGGTGTGCGGTTAACACTCTTGTGGTTAGCACAGTTCCTGAATCACTGAACAACAGAAATGGATTTTAGGTGTTCTGAGATCGCATTCATTTCTGCTCTAATGCACAAAGATAAAACTGCATTTAGCTTTTGTATCTCCAGAGTTTAGTATTTAACTCCTTATAATGAAGGTTTACTATGCCACTATTATGGGTAATTCCCTAACCACGATGAAAATAATAATTAAATTATAAGAATCAAATAAGAAAAGAAATTAAATATTGCACATGAACAGATCTTGGGTTTTAAGGGGGGAAAAGTTTAAGCATGATAAATGTATTGTGGAATGGGCCAGAGTCCCCCATCCACATCTAAGGAAGGTAATGGGATGAAGCCATACAATGTGGCATTATTACTGTGTTTAATATTGTTGTGTGTAGCTGTTGTTCATTTAGTTAAGAATGATTTAGTTTAATTATTGGATTTTTTACTTTAATTTATATTTTTTGAGGGTGTGCGGGTGTGTTTGTGTGTGTGTGTGTGGGGGGGGGTTATCTATTTGAAAATGGCAAAATATGTTCATTATCAGAAATGTTACCCCAACCAATCATTAGCAGAATGAACCTCTGCTGTATGTTACTGTGTTTTTCGAGCAGAAAGCAGATGTTGCTGTGGCCCCGCTCACCATCACCCTGGTCCGAGAAGAGGTCATCGACTTCTCCAAGCCCTTCATGAGCCTGGGCATCTCTATCATGATCAAAAAGCCCACCAAGTCGAAACCAGGGGTCTTCTCCTTCCTGGACCCGCTTGCCTATGAGATCTGGATGTGTATCGTGTTTGCCTACATCGGCGTGAGCGTGGTTCTGTTTCTAGTCAGCCGCTTCAGTCCATACGAATGGCACAGTGAGGACAGTGAAGAGGGAGGGGACCAACAGAGCCAGAACCGAACACCCTCCCCAGAGCCCAGTCAGTCTCAGTCGCAGGGTCAGCACGGCCAGGGTCAGCAGGAAAAGCAGCCTGAACACACCAATGAGTTTGGCATTTTCAACAGCCTCTGGTTCTCCCTGGGGGCCTTCATGCAGCAAGGATGTGATATCTCACCCAGGTAAGGAACATGGTTTAAATTCCTCTTGGATTTATTGCACACAGGAGAATGAAGTTGATAGTTGTTAAACCTAACAGGCTGATCACGATTTAGCACTAGGACTCTTAAAGTGGACGTCTATGATTGTGGGGAAACATTGTTTTCTGGTCTGTTTATGTTCAGAAGCGCTGAGCTTTTTAAGGTGGAATGATATGTTTGAGGGGAAAATGACTGTTGTTTGTACGTGGCTGAAGTTTAACAATTCTGTACATTTTCATTACAGAAACTCATTTATAACTCATTTAGTTTTGTAGCACTTTAGGTCTATGATTACTTTTATGCAGTTAGCACTCTCTATAGTCTGCAGCAAATATAAGTCAACATTACCCACCTATGGAGCAGGAATAGCACAATATTCTCCTCTCGGTTTATGCTTTTTTAATGTTTGGTGGTCTCGTCATAGTCAAAAATCCTCAAAAATGACACTTATCTGCTGTGAGCAGAGAGAGAAAGCCAAGCATACTGGAAGAAGACACTTTTTTTTTTACCCATTTACATTCACTGGGGCTTCGTAAACACATTAGATCAGTTTTGAGCATGCACACAGACTGGAGAGATAGCAAATGGTGAAGAAATATCCTCAGAATTTTATAAAAAAAGTTTTTATATAAATCCTGAACCTCACATTTACATGGAAACAATACACTTCAACAATACACATTTACCTGGAAACCATTTCCAAAGAGGAAGGGCCATTTTGTAAAATCCACTAAAACATTCTTTGGAATATTTATTTAACTGACAAAAGCACAAACAAAAGAATTACAATGTGTTCACTGCACAACTTGATTGTACTTTGTAAATGTAAGCACTTAAAAAAGATGCTCCAGTTGGGACATGTTTACTACAGTGTTACAGTGTTACATAACCTGTCTTAATTAAGTTTAGTCATTTGGGAACTGAGGATTTTTATTTCAACCAAAACATAAACTGCTCTGGTGAAAGTTTCCAGTTAAAATATTTAAAATATAAAGCACCTGTAATACACAATACAGTCTGCCTATACACATATGATTGAGCTCATTATCTCTATAATGTGGACCAACTAAATTGGTGGCACACCATACCTGGAAGTCTGGCTTCTAAGGATTTGAGATGAAAACTGCCACGTCCAGACCAAGAGCTGTTTAGTTATATAACTTTCTCATTGCAAAAGTCCTGAAAACTAAAGATTAATAAAGGTTAATGGAGACTGTCCCAAAACCTAGGAAAACCTAGCAGCCTAGGTAGGCACTGACTACGTAGACAGCTGTTTAAGTAGACAGTGTTCGTCGTCTGTCCTCATGAGGCAAATAAATAATAAATAAATAATGCATTTGCCTGTTTTACTCTGTTAAGACAACACCACTGATCAACTCTGGCAGGGTTGGTTGAACAGAAATGAACATGTTGTGTTGGCCTTAGTAATTATTATCATCATCATCATTACCACTCCCCATGCTCAAGGACACTTATATAACACAAAGTAAATGGTATAAAACAATAACAGAAAAGACATGACTTGACTGATTAGACACATTCAAAGACAAAAACAAAACAAAACAAAAGAAACACATTTATAGCATATTGAAAACAGATTTTGTATGAAGATTGAAGAGAAGTGTCCTGAACAGACTTCGGAAGAATACTGCTTAACATAGTAGCTGTACTAAATGACTGACCATCCGTAGAAATCAGTGAACTTGGAACACAGAGAAGCACTTTGTCACTGTGATATACTCTAAGCAAAAGTCAAATGTTAAACTATGTCGGATGTAAAACTATGTCAGATTACAACACTATGTCAGAAAGCAATAGATGTCACCTGACAAAAGGTTTGTCAAGCTGAAATAACATACTTGTCAAGTGACATGAGGTTTTCAAATAAAAGCAGACTTTACCACAGACAGCACATGTCGGAGTTAGAATGTTTTTAAATATTCACACAGGCGTATGTCTGTTGAGAGGAGCTTAAATAGGTGCCTTGGCTTTAAGGAATGCTTCACTATGGCACAATGTTCCCAATAATTTTGAGGTGTTAATTTTAAGGATACAAAGCAGTAGTAAATCAAACATCAGAATGTGGTAAATATCTAATGAAAAAAAAAAAAAAAGAAATGCTCCTCACATAAGGAGGGGAAGTGTGGAAGCAGCTGCAGCAATTTGAGGAGAAAGTAAAGATAGACGTATGAATCATCAGCAGAGAGGATATGACAAAAACGGGGCATATAAAAGCAGAAGCGCCAGGGGAGAAATATCTGAGTAATGAGAGAGAGGCTTTGAGGATTTGGGGCTCTTTTGAAAAACCTCCAGCTGGAAACAAAAAAAACTCCTGCACTGGATTAATAGATCAGCTCTAGACATCACAAAAACCCAAACAAGTCCAAGGATTAAGAATATCCTGCGTCTTGAGAATATTGACAAACTGTGGAGGGTTAGGAAAGCGTAATTTAAGAACCGGTAGACAAGGATATGAGTGGTTTTGGAACATTTCACTCTGTTTCACTACTTTTGGAATCGAATCTGCTTTACGAAGGAATTAAGTGAGCTACATTTTCGCTGTATGTCATTCTTTATGTTTCATAAAGAAAGAAATTATATATAATTATAAATTTAAAAATTATATATATATATATATATATATATATATTTATATATATATATAATGGATTAATCATGACTCATTTCTGTCCATTAATCTATATCTCTGGCTCTGGTTAAAGTAGACAACAGCTCCGTGAACAGAAAATTGTCCATGTGAACATGCCACAAGCTGCCCTGATTATTTTTTTTTCTTTATGAGTTCAGCATTTATATTATCAGTGTGGTAATCCAACAAAAACACATGGCAGAACAGCCGGACAGTGCATAAACCATGCATTTTTTCCCCAGTCTCTAAATCAATATTTTTAGTTGCTTGATGGTTTAAATGTAAGTTTGTTCTAATTTGATGAACAGCAGCTAATTCCTTCCCTCTGTAGGGCACTGGCACTGGCATCCATCGCCATGGGCAACAAGAATACTGACGGAGTGTAGCTGTTATGATCAGCCCTACAGGCAGTACTTAAAGAGACTTTGACTCAGTCCCCTTAACATCATCAAAATCTGCCCCCAGGGTAATTGAGACATATGCATGTCCATGATGGACCTAGTGAAATGTAACAGCATGTGGAACTGAAGCTTAATGTACACTTTTATCACTATAGAGCAAAAAATGTCTTTATTGTTGGATGTACGTTTATTTCCTGAGAGAGCCTCCGCATAAAGAAGGGAATCCATATCAATAAAGGCTTATTTGTAGATTTCATGAAAGTAACAATAAAAAGAGGTTTAAATATAAAGCATATTCCATTTTGCCTCTATTAGACAAAAGCCTTGTAGTTCCAGAAATTTAAATTCTTATAATATAAGGTATAATATATATATATTATTAGAAGAAATGTGTTACCATTTCCATTGCGCCATTCCTTAAAAACATAGATATAAAAACAGCTTCCTTACATCTACAATTTGCTGTACTCTGGTTAACCTTGAACACAAAGATGAGTGCAAATTACACAGTCTGTGTTAGAGATAGTGTTGTGACATATACGACCTTGTGAAAGGTTTTTAATTGTTGTCATCTGAGGTTAGCAAAGGAAAAGCTTGGTACTGAAAGCAGGCCTTTACTGGCCTTCTTTACCGAGGTGTGTTTTTATTTTTTTTCTATTATATATTTTTTTATATTCTATCCTCTCACTCAAAGCTTCATCAGGGTCTATGGCTTCCAGAGGTGGCAGTTCCACTCATGTTGTGTCCTATTTCCCAATAATAGCCCGTAACCTCCTGCAGCTACATATTCCCTGACCTTTCATTTGCCACTCTCCTGACCCGGAGCTGTCCCGGTCCCTTCGGCCGAACTGACACTTGTCGTACTATTTTCTCTTGGCGTTAGTCATTATGGGCAGTGTTAGCGTGTTAGCGGCCAGACCAGGGCTGCTGCTGCTGTTGCCATTCCTTGATTGTCTCCTCTCTCTCGCCTCATTATTCTGAGATGGTCCTCCTGAGCCTCCGGAAGTGCTGTTACCTCCGCCGGCGTTTGACATTTAGGTAGGACGTGTATATCCTCCGCTTGAGGGTAGCAGCAAGCTCGCTCGAATTAGATTCCCCTCTCAGTGAGATGGCTGTGACAGATGTGCTGGTGTGTATCATGAGTGTGTGTGTGTGTGTGTTCTGGGCTCTGCTGCTCTCCGTTCTCTCCTCACCAGAAAAGCTAAACAGCTGCAGAACACTTTTTTTCCCCCTTTTTCCATCAACTAAATGAGGTTGAACTTGAAGGCAGCCAGAAGGTTTTAATGAAATCTTCTCAGAAGCCTTTGATCCACTCTTATCAGGCAAATTAGGCAGAAGACCCATGTTGCCTTGGCCTGGTCTGACTGGAGGGAGACTGCAGCCTAGGCTGGTGTCACGTCAGTCGATGCAGAGACATGAGAGAAAAGGTCTGCAGAGATGGCTGACATGACTCTGACTCATCTCCTCCATTAGCTTGGGGCTTCAGACAAAGATGGCGAAATTCACCCAGACACAGGCTCTCTCTTAGCTGTAGCCGCAGAGGATTACCTATAAAGCAAGTCATGATAGACGATGATCTGTCTTCAAATCATGACAAATCGTAAATGAAAGCAGAGTGCATATTATGCGTATTGTTTTTGATAGTGAGTCCAAGAACTATGCTTTAAAATTTTGATCAATACAAGTCTAGAGTGAACATTTTTATGTGACATCTGTAGCGAAGGTCAGAGACTTTTCATCATTCAATACAATTATTATTATTATTATTATTATTACTATTATTATTATTAAAATAACTTCAACCCCCCCCCTCTTTATTTTATAAATAAAATAATAATAATAATAAATAATTATTATTAAATGTTTGGAGGTATTTTTGCTTTTAATACAATTCCCATTATTTTCATGCTTTCTTTCAGTTTTTCCAAGAATAGTGTGATGCAAGCAATTACAGACACATTCAGTAATGCTAAGCTCTGGGCTTGGGGCCCAGTCCATTGTGTTGAGAACACCATCAGCTCTTTTGTTAGATTTACAAATGTTCTTGTTCTGCTATTCTCAATAACAGCTTCTTGACAGCTACATATCTGTTCAGACCCATAATGTTGAGTTCTCACAGTAAAAGGGTGGACAGAATCTCCGGTGGAATTCATATCTGAAGTGAAAAATATTTTGTTAACCTATAATTAAATTGCACATTGCACATTGTGGGGACCTGCTGCTTAAAATTAATTAATTCATTCATTCATTGTCTGTAAGCGCTTACCCAGTTTAGGGTCACGGTGGGTCAGGAGCCTACCCAGAATCACTGGGCACAAGGCGGGAACACACCCTGCAGGCGGCGCCAGTCCTTCACAATGCAACACACTCACACATACACACCTATGGACACTTTTTAAGTCACCAATCCACCTACCAACGTGTGTTTTTGGACTGTGGGAGGAAACCGGAGCACCCAGAGGAAACCCACACGGACATGTGGCGAACACACCAACTTGAACCCACAACCTCCAGGTCCCTGGAGCTGTGCGACACCACCTTCTGCGCCACCATGAGGCCCCACCTTAAAATTTATCATTGAAATTAATTACATTAAATTTCAATTTGTGCATTGTTGTCATATGGGGTTTGTGGTTCTTAGTGGAAAATAAGGGGGTGTTGAGTTAGCAAATTTAGAGAATCCTGACCATATGGGGATTAAAGTGTATTTTAAGCTGAAATTGCCTAAGATTCAGGAAGTTAATGTTTATTCCCAGCACACTAGCTACATGGGAGGTACACAAACGACTTGCTTATAGTATTTATCCATGACAGACAACGTGTTTGTCCTTGACAAATGTCAGAGCTGCCACTCAGAGTCTTCACTGCTTGCACTATAATTCATGTCAGCACATTTATCACAGAGACTTTATCATCGGAAAAACACACCCCTCTCTCTGGCAGCTTTACCTGAGTTAGCCTTTCTGATTCTCTGATTAGTTTCCTAATCTGATAAGGCACATGAATGGATTTCTTTTCCTAACACTGATAAAAGTGTCTGGGGAGTTGGGATTGTGGGAGAAGGCTCTTTGCTTCACAGAGTGCAAATGAAGATTTGTTGAAGCTACTGAGGTAATCAGGGCCATTGTGTCTCTGAGCCGCTGTAATGTGAGGTTTGTGAGAAGGTAGTGGAATTGATTACCTTGGACAAATATTCTGCCAGTCGTCTGCTATAGCACTGCTTTGGCACAGCACTGATAGTATGGCACTAGTGTTGAGATAGCATTTTATCTTTGCAGGATGGTTCCACATGCCTGTTCTCCTGGTATCCACGCCTAGAGGATTTTATATGGCTTTTACACCGCATGCTGACACTATCACATGAACTGCCATCTTTACTATAGCACCACAGAGCACATTATGAGACAGCAGCAGGCACCACTGCACAGAGACGTGTGAATAGGATCTATACGGCTGGCACCCAGCTTAGTGTCTATTTATTTCAGATATATACTTACTAGAACACATCTAACATTGTCCCCCATTAGATTATGCAAATGGCTTAAACCTATTGTTTACGGTGTCACTGCCAAACAAAATGGTCGACTCGCATTTCAATGCCATAAAATTCCCTTACATTTCACTTTCACACAAACAGAGCCAGTTTAATGTGGAAGGTCTCAATTTACATGCTTTATTTTCTGGGCTGTAGAAAAATCATTGATTCTGACTAAACTGGTTTTATGGTAATGTGCACATTCATTGAATTATTTATGTAGATGGTGCTGACATTTTATCACAGTAATTCATTTCCCAGGCACTATAAACATAACGTATAGTCGGAGCAGTTTATGCAGTGTGCTACTATAGATTAATGACAAGTCTAATCACTATGTTGATTTATCAGTTGTAATTTTATTCTCATCTTTTGATCAAGTAACATAATCACGTAATTATCACAAGCGTTTCCAAGTGAAGTTGGTAAAGTAGGATGACGGAATGCATTAAAAAGGATTTTTCAAGCATGTGTGTGTGTGTGTGTGCGAGAGTGAGTGTGTGTGTTGCTGTTTGTAGGAATAGCAAGCCAGAGGAAAAGTATCACAGCATGAAAAATCTGTTTAATTTTAAGCTGCGGATTATGCTTAAACTGTTCCTTCAAAAGCAAAGTGTTATGAACATTACTTTCCCTAGCTACCGCTTGCTGAAAGAATGCTATGAACTTATAAAACATATATAATCATCTCTGTGTAATTATACAACCTTCTTCAAAACCTTGTAATATTGTTAACGTGGTTTAAGTTCACATTAATGCTTGGTATGCCCTCAAGATTTGGACTTGCTTTCATAGCTCATTAGCTAGCTGGCAACAACTTTATCTAAAACAGCTTACAAGATTTAAACTGGTTGTTAAATAACATCTAAATTTGGGGTTTCATCTACCCTCTCTGATGCTTTGCTTGGCTGGGGGCTTTGTCTACAGAGTTGTCACATATAAAACGTTTTTTTATGTTTTAAATTTCACATTGGCACAGATTAAAACATGTTGAAAGCCTCAGTTGATGTGCTTTATTTTCTGTACTGTGATTCTCTGTAAAGTGGTTGTATGATAATGTACACGTTGCTTGCATTATTCATGTAGATAACGCTGACATTTTCGTGCAGCTAGGCATTATAAACACACAGTTCAGAGCGCTATGCTACTATAGGGTAGAATGGAGTTCAGAATAAGTGCGTTGGTCTGAGCATGACTTCCAGGTAAAATGGTAAAAATAGGGTGAGTGAATACTAGAATACATAGAACTGGTCCGGAGGGAATGTGTGTGTGGGTCTGTGTGTGTATGTATGTGTTTCTATGTATGAGGTTAGCGACCCTAAGGAAATGTTAGATGTAGCGTGTCTGTAGTGCAGACTGAAATGATATGAATGTATGGGGGTATTTGAGAGTGTGGCTATATGTTTGTGTGTGTGTATGTGTGTATTGAGGGCTCTGGCTTGTAGCCAGGGTAACCACACAGCCCCAGTGGCCTTGTTACGCCCCCCTCCCTATTTCCAAAAGGCATGGACTGTCGTTTCAGCTTTGCTTCCTATATTCTTACACATGTTCAAAAATACTCTGCCCCTGCTTACGTACCACCATACACACTCACACATTAGCATGGCTTAGAGCACACACACACACAAACACACACACACACACAAAAGCCTGGGGCCTATTTTACTGTGGAGGTGACCCTGCCAGGGCTAGTATGTAGGCATTCTCAGCAGTGTTAAACATGGCCATGTCACTTTTTCAGGCAGAAGTCATTAGCTTGTCACAGCACTTTTTGCCTTTGTCTTTGTGAGATTAGTAATGTTAAAGACAGTACAGAGAGATTGCACTAGTATTTGACTGCAGTCCTGCTGACAGACAATGAGAAGCCTCAGGTTGAGTAGAAAGGAGAAGCCCCTACTTGGGTGGATGTAACCAGAGGAATAAAAGAACTAATGTAACAAAAAGAAAAAAAATGTTAATTAATCTCACATCCTTTTTTAATCATTAAATTCTACTGAAAGCGTGCTATGTCCTCAGGTGATCTTAGCGGCATGGCTGAGAAACCCAAAACTCACCCCATTCTTGCAGTCATTTGATATATTCATAAGTGCCCAGCCTATGATTACATTACCACAACCAGAGTTACGCTCAGTCTTGTGGAGAAAAGAGGCTAAGCTAATAGACCTCTGGTGGTGCTCTTTAAGGTTAGTGCATTATCACATTAGCTAGCACAAACACCTTAGAAATTTAAAGTTAAAATTAGGGCATGATAATATGAACACAATTTATAACACAATATACAGTAGGGAAAATGATTATTTGATCCCCTGATTGTTTTGTATGTTTACCCCCTTACAAAAACATAAAGACTATTGGTAGGTTTATTAACAGAGAAAGACAGAATTTCAACCAAAAAAAAAATTCAAACAAAAAGGATATACCCCCATAAAATGAGGCACATAAATTATTACTGTCTCTTTAAGAAAGTCCCCTTATTCTCACTTTGTTATGTGTACAACAGACCCATGTCACAGAATCAGTCTCTTTCATTCAAACCTCTCGACCTCCATGGGCAAGACCAATGATTTGTCAAAGGACGTCAGGGACAAGACTGTAGACCTGCACAAGGCTGGGATGGGCTACAAGACCATCAGTAAGAAGCTTGGTGAGAAAGAGACCACTGTTGGCACGATAATTTGCAAATGGAAGAAATGCAAGATAACAGTCAGTCACACTCGCTCTGGAGCTACATACAACATCTCACCTCATGGGCTAAGGATGATCCTGAGAAAGGTGAGGTGTCAGCCCAGAAGCACACAGGAGGAGCTTGTTAATGATCTGAAAGAAAACCATTAGTAACACACTTCGCCATAATGGATTGAGATCCTGCAGTGCCCGCAAAGTCCCTCTGCTCAAGAAGGCTCATGTACAGGCTCGTCTAAGGTTTGCCACTGAACACATGTGATGTTGTCAGAGGAGACCAATGTTGAGCTCTCTGGCATCAACTCAACTCGTTGTGCTTGGAGGCAAAGAAATGCTGGATATGATCCCAAGAACACCATCCCCACTGACAAACATGGAGGTGGAAACATTCTGATTTGGGGCTGCTTCTCTGCTAAGGGTACAAGAAGACTTCACCACATTGAGGGGCTGATGAACAGGGCTATGTATCATAGAATCTTGAATGAAAACCTCCTGGCATCGGCCAGAACACTATGGATGGGTCTTCCAGCATGACAACAAAGGAGTGGCTTAAGAAGAAGCACATTAAGATCCTGGAGTGTCTACGGACCTTAATCCCATAGAAAATGTGTGGAGGCAGATTTGGAGAGTTTCTGTAAACACGAGTGGGCCAAAAATCCCCCCTGAGTTGTGCGCAAACCTGGTGACCAACTACAAGATGCGTCTGACCTCTGTGCTTGCCAACTGTGCTTGGCACACTGAGTCATATTACAAGATCACTAACAAAGCACGGGAAACATTTCAGAAACGCTGCACTGGAGGTAAGAACAGCTTCAGATCTAAGAGATACTTACAGGGGAACAGCTCCAGACCTGAGAGATACTCACAGAGGAACAGCTCTGGATCTGAGAGATACTCACAGTGGAACAGCTCCGGACCTGAGAGATACTCACAGCAGAACAGCTCCAGACCTGAGAGATACTCACAGTGGAACAGCTCCGGACCTGAGAGATACTCACAGCGGAACAGCTCCGGACCTGAGACATACTCACAGCGGAACAGCTCCGGATCTGAGAGATACTCACAGCAGAACAGCTCCGGACCTGAGAGATACTCACAGTGGAACAGCTCCAGACCTGAGAGATACTCACAGCGGAACAGCTCCGGACCTGAGAGATACTCACAGCGGAACAGCTCCGGACCTGAGACATACTCACAGCGGAACAGCTCCGGATCTGAGAGATACTCACAGCAGAACAGCTCCGGACCTGAGAGATAGGAACAGCTCTGGACCTGAGAGATACTCACAGCAGAACAGCTCCGGACCTGAGAGATAGGAACAGAGGAACAGCTCCGGATCTAAGAGATACTCACAGCAGAACAGCTCCGGACCTGAGAGATAGGAACAGCTCTGGACCTGAGAGATACTCACAGCAGAACAGCTCCGGACCTGAGAGATAGGAACAGCTCTGGACCTGAGAGATACTCACAGGATAATCTGAGACATATTCATAGGGGAACATCTCCAGACTTGAGAGATACTCACAGCGGAACAGCTCCGGATCTGAGAGATACTCACAGAGGAACAGCTCCGGATCTGAGAGATACTCACAGCAGAACAGCTCCGGACCTGAGAGATAGGAACAGCTCTGGACCTGAGAGATACTCACAGCAGAACAGCTCCGGACCTGAGAGATAGGAACAGCTCTGGACCTGAGAGATACTCACAGGATAATCTGAGACATATTCATAGGGGAACATCTCCAGACCTGAGAGATACTCACAGCAGAACAGCTCCGGACCTGAGAGATACTCACAGCATAATCTGAGACATATTCATAGGGGAACAGCTCCAGACCTGAGAGATACTAACAGCGGAACAGCTCCAGACCTGAGAAATACTCACAGCAGAACAGCTCCGGACCTGAGAGATACTCACAGCAGAACAGCTCCAGACCTGAGAGATACTCACAGCAGAACAGCTCCAGACCTGAGGCATATTCATAGGGGTACAGCTCCAGACCTGAGAGATACTCACAGAAGAACAGCTCCGGACCTGAGAGATACTCACAGAGGAACAGCTCCGGACCTCAGAGATACTCACAGCAGAACAGCTCCGGTCCTGAGAGATAGGAACAGCTCTGGACCTGAGAGATACTCACAGGATAATCTGAGACATATTCATAGGGGAACATCTCCAGACCTGAGAGATACTAACAGCGGAACAGCTTCAGACCTGAGAAATACTCACAGAGGAACAGCTCCGGACCTGAGAGATACTCACAGCAGAACAGCTCCGAACCTGAGAGATACTCACAGCAGAACAGCTCCAGACCTGAGAGATACTCACAGCGGAACAGCTCTGGACCTGAGAGATACACACCGCGTAATCTGAGACATACTCACAGCGGAACAGCTCCGGACCTGAGAGATACACACAGCGTAATCTGAGACATATTCATAGGGGTACAGCTCCAGACCTGAGAGATACTCACAGCGGAACAGCTCCGGACCTGAGAGATGCACACAGTGTAATCTGAGACATATTCATAGGGGAACAGCTGAAAAAGAATTTTCAGCAAAAATGCAAAATGACCCCATGTTTTCATCCACTACAGTTTCGCGAAGAAACTTCAGAAGTTGGCTCCTGTGATCAGGGGCGGCATCAAAACAGTGAGCTGGAGAGATTTGAGTGGGTTCTTGGTTGGACCAGAATCATTTTCACAGCCATTTGCAGTCTCTTTATAGCAGTTCAACAATGCCAGGCAGGACAAGAAGTAGCCCCCACAATGAGGGCTGAAATGACCATGCTCCCAACAGCATCCACCAAATACCTGGGTGTGCCAATGCACCAGGCATTTTTGGGTTTTGTTATTTTGGTAAAACAGTGTCTTGATTAGACCAAAGATATCCTGCAGACCATGTCAGATCCAGCAAAACAGGAGGGTATGATAAAGACACACTTTATATCATAAAGGTGGATTTCCTATTTATTTGTTCAGGCTTCTGTGTGTTTTTTTTTTTTTTTTTTTTTTTTGTATGGAAGGTTTACAGTGGAGTAAATAAGCTTTTACAGCTTGAAAACTGCTTGGAAAACTGTCACATTTCAGTTTTGGCGATGTCAGTGTTTTTCTACCTTGTCCAAACTTTTGTTTTCTTCCAATATTTGGATGTTTTTGTGAATTTTTGGCATTTTCCTTTCAGGTTTTTTTTAGGAATGTTGTCAAAATTCAAAATGTGGTGGGTGGAAATCCAAGTATGGACCAATGTCTGACCTAGCTAACTGGACATTTCCACAATGTTACCACTGGTTTCTTATGTAACAGTGATTATATGAATAGTGGATGATCAGCAGGGTGTTGCTAAAAGTGGATCTCGACTGTGCCAACAAAGTCACTTACTTGATATGGTGTGTGTATATGAGTGTGTATATATATATATATATATATATATATATATATATATATATATATATATATATATAACTTGGCACATGCTGTACATCCTCAGGGATCTGGTCAGGATTTCTGGCAGTCATCCACTATTCCACTGTGACAGTGCTAAAGGTAAATGACGATGTCATGAATAGGATGTAGGAGCAGCCCCCAATCTGAGACTGCACAGCCATTGCCAGTCCATCTGCAGCTGCAAAGTTCACACTGTAGAAACCAGAGAAGGTGCTTCACATTTCTCCAGCTGGGAAACACCCTGAAGTGCAGCCCAAGATATCAGTACACTCTGTGCAGAAGATCCCATAGTCGGACTGGACATGTGACAGCCAGCAGCCTCATAAGCCCCTCGAATAGCATTTACAAGGCAAGGAGACAGCCACTGTTTGAGAACTGCAATCCCAACTTGGAAGCAGAGAAACAAACAGATGATCAGTTCGACAAACAGTAGCCGTAGGCACAGTTTAAGCTGTCTGGTGTCACAGTGTTGCGTGTAAGTGGGGAAGCTGTTTAACATGGTCTGGTTCACAAAAGCAGGGTTCAGAACTTCAGACCAGAATCAGCCTAACAATGGATTGAAATTATCCGTATGGAACTGATATAGTTCACACCTCTACTTTGCTGTACGGATGGCAAGCAAGAAAGCAAAGGGCTTGCAGGAGGGACTGTATATGTCAGCTGGTCTGGAATGTCTGGAGATCCCTCAGGAAAGGCTAGAGGATGTTGCTGGGCACAGAAATGCCTGGGCTTCTTTGCTCACCCTGTTGCCACTGCCAGTGTTACATGGATTAAACAGAAGAAAAACAGATGAGAAAGATGTATTTGTTTTACTTAATGGGTTGACGTTTTTGTATTGTAAATAAATATTTATTTTTTTACTTAGACATTAGAGACTTGTATCCTATCGCCAGTTTCTTTGTGAATTTATGGATGACTGTCAACTTTGTTTACATTTTTGAACTTGAATTATGTAGAATTCAGTGGCATTTCCCTTTTAAGCTGAGGGCTAGACATAAAGTGTTCTATTTCCACAATCATTTTAGCTAATATATAAACTTAAGGATTGGCTCCTCCCCCACCCTGCTTCCTAGCTCTTTAGGTAACCGAGCTGAATCATGAGAGAATATTTTATATAGAATTGTATCTCTTATGAAAAAAGATATCAGTTACAAGAATTTCACACTAATATAAGCTGCTTTATGTTTATGCCTTCGGCACAATAAAACTATCCAGCAAAACACAACATATGGTAGTTGGTCTATGCTTTTTCCCCCACCTTCTGGATTAGGGTTTATGGAACAGCTGAGTTTCTGGTGATTGTTGTGTCTTTGTGGAATCAGACCTGTGTGTGTTCCTTGTTAAAATAGCTTTGGGCTTGTGGTATAGGAGTGACCTATATTCAGGGGATTAGTTACCCAATTAATTAATTGCAGTAATTCATTAGCAGAATAATGCTCAGTGATACTCTGCTAGGTGAAATGAGCTGTGTGTGCTGACAAATGTTTTAATGTACGTCTATGCTTTCCAAGGAAGAATCTTGCTAAGCTACTCAACGGTTTTTTAAATATTGTAGTTCTGTAAACTGGAACTTTGGCTCACAACTTTCTTGTTTTCTCCCTGACATCTATTTGTGATGTATATTTTTTGTCTTCATTAATTTTTACGTGACTCTTTCTAATCTCTTACAAAACTCCAGTAATTTTTCACAGTCATAAAAATGAAGTGTAAGTGAGTGGGTGTTGCCCTGTGAAGGACTGGCGCCCCCTGCAGGGTGTGTTCCTTCCTTGTGCCCAATGATTCCAGGTAGGCTCCAGACCCACCACGAACCTGAACTGGATAAGTGGTTACAGACAATGAATGAATGAATGAATGAATGATATTAATGTTGTGATTGAACTACATCCGTTTTTGAAATTTGGTATTCGTTATAACTCATATTAACGACAAACTATGTGTTCAAATTTTAAAAAAGTGAAAACGCCATGACAAATTTCTGTGTTTACAGTATTTTTTTTAAAAAATGACCATGAACTGCACATATATAAAAAAAAAGACTTAATGAATTTTGATACTGTGTGCTACATTGAATAATACCCTAAGGAATCATAATTTGACTGAATACTGAGTGCAGAGCTTTTTACCTCAGGGGAACGATGTATCCAAAGGAGTTCAGATACAAGCTAGTTGAGAATAAAAGAGTAGAGCGTGGCTGTTCTGTAATGGTTTTGTTGGCATTTGCAGAAGCCTGATGTTGAGAAATGTAGAGTTTTTTGTTCTCGTCAGCGGCAGGCTGCTGAGTGATTGGCACATCGGCTGGATGGAGAAACAAGTGGATTTCAAATCATTCTCTCAGCAGACGGACTGAAAAAAAGAGCAAGAGGGAGACAGAGAATGAAGGTCTGAAGAGTGTAAGACAGCGAGGGTGGGACATGAGGAGCGGATAGAGGCTTTTGGCTGTCAGAAGCGGAGAGAGGAAAAGAGGCTGCTATGGCTCATTGTCTTTCTGCTCCTTTTGGCTGCTGTTATCTGCTCTGCTCTGGCATATGCTCTCTCTCTCTCTCTCTCTCTCTCTCTCTCTCTCTTTCACTGCATTATGGAGGAGAGGTCCTCAAGGGGTTTGGGGGTTGTTAAAGGGGCATTTTTCCAGAAAATGACTGGACTGCCATAAGGCTCTGGATTTGGAAACATCCGTGGGTGAGGATGTTCTCTTTGGCAAATTTCAGCAGTTTTTTGTGTCCATGCAAATCCTAAATGGTTGCCGGCTTATTTCAGCTACTTAGCACGAAACAACATACTCATCTATTTTTACCTTGCTGTTTCATCTTGTCTTTTTCTCTTTTCCATCTCTCTCTCTCTCTCTCTCTCTCTCTCTCTCTCTCTCTCTGTCTCTCTCTCTCTCGTTAAGAGATGTGAGTCACCTCTGAAACAGTCAGAACCCGGTCTCATGTGTTTTGACACAATTTTTTAGTGCCCCCAAACTATTTCATCATCTGCTACTCAAATTTCTCAGGTGTTTTATGATTTACACCTTGTGTTGATGTGTAAGAGCAGTGTGAGCTCTTAATGTATATGATAATGAATAACCCCTGTGAGGCTCAGGAGGTCTCTTGGATACAGATAAAAGACAGACCCTTATTTTTTGCCTACACGTACAGCATCTTTACAACTAGTGAAGATTTATTGTGTTAGCTGTGTTCTGTGTGTGTGTGTATATAAGCTCATGAATAAGCACTCATGCTCGCACAGGACGCTGTCTGAGAGTGATAACACATTTTCCAATAGGTACATGGTAACACATAAGGGAATATCAGCTTGAAAGATGACAACATTTGATTTCTCTGGATGTTAGCACAATCCTTGCTAAGCACTTTTCAGATCTGATTTGGAGGGAGACAAGTGAAGGAGAATGTTTTTGTCACCTCTTACTGTGCGGTCAGAAATTGGTGTCAGAATAAATCAGATTAAGCCTACCATGCTTAAAATATACACTGATCAGTCACATTATTAAAACCACTGACGGGTGAACATTATTGATATCTCATTACGCTGCCATCAGTGCAGGGACAGGAAATATTAGGGTGCAGGAACATGGACAAGAGATTTTGACAAAGGCATATTGTTTTTGTTAGAGCATCTCCAAAATTGTAGTGCTTGTGGGGTGTTCCTGGTTAAATTAATTAGTTAGTTGGGCCAGTGGTATTTGAAGGAAGGGCAAACAATTGACCACTGACCGGGCCATAGGTGCAGAAGGCTCAGGGCGAGAGGTTTATAATTACTGCAGACATGGCACAAACCATCCACATGGACATTCAACCGATCTGACAAGTTATGGGAAAGCAGGCTATCTTGGGTCTGACCCCCTTGTCATTCATTGTGCAACAGCTGGCTAATGTGTGATCAAGGTGTTTGCATCACCACTCAGATTAGGAGCACTGTCTAATAAACTCCCCTTACTGCAACCAGCTACTCTCACTGATCATCAAGGTGAGGCACAATTTATCTTAAACATGCCTTAAAATATTACACAGCACAATGTCAATAGCAAACAAATATTACTGACGTCTGATCTTTTGGCATATAGTTGTTTTTATAAAATCAGGAACCTTTCATTAAATGCCTTGTCTTCTTTCTTTCTTTCTTTCTTTCTTTCTTTCTTTCTTTCAAAATGTACTGGTATTTAGTTGGTTATGATGTGGCCTATGATCTAACAAGAGTGGAAAAATAATCATGACCACTTCAAATAACTGATCTGACAATTATATAATAGTTCTGGAAGGCCAAACTCTGACCTTTTCGGCTCATTTAAAAAAAAAGGACGAGCTATAAATTATCCATTCATTCTTGTTCACTGTGAACGAACACAAAGCTTTGATTGCACGGCATTCTGAATGTATTAACCCCGGTATGCAGAGGGAAAATGCTTAATTATGCCTGTTAATTACTCTTCTTATTGAAACCAGATCTCAGATGTATAATATGCATCAGGATATTTGCACACAGCAACAAAATGCAGAGGTTTTACTACATTTAAAACAGCTAACAGTTTTGGGTTGAGCAAATCAGATGTTGGTGATGGCAGCTTTCAGTGATGTTTGTTAGCCTAATAAAACTTCTCTTTCTTTTAGTTTGGAACAGAGAAGTATGTTAATATGAATGCACTAGCCTGCCAAATCCATACTATTAGCATTAGCGTAAAGTTCCTAGTGTGTGCTACAGCACTGGGATGCACCCAAAAATGTGGTAATTAAACTAACATCTGTAACACTTAATAAAACTTCATAAAGTCAAGTTCTGTAAGGCATTATATTATAAGAACCCTCTAGACTAGATTTGTATTATAGTGCCCTTACAATCCTTTTAACATTTACAAGTTAGATATTATAATGTATTATGAAACATGACTCTCTTGCTTTATAAAGTGTCTTTCATGTAACATAACTGTTCAAACGTAATTACGCAAGATTAAATAAGGCATTATAAAGTGTTATGTAGATAATATTACATATTACAGATGCAATTATGAAGCATTATTGATAGAGGATTCATATGAAATGTTACCAATATAGTCTCAGTTTGACAAAGCAAGCATCTACTCCACCAAGAACCTGCATGAAGAGGCTACTCAGTACATAAAACATGTTTGTAAATTATATAAGCTCTGCAGTAACTCTGAAAGAAGGGAGAGATGTCTGTTATTATTATATAAGTCTATTAGAATTTAAAATGCTATTGGAATAAAAAAGTTGCTTTATATGGCTTTGATCCTTTAACCTTTAGCATTGTCTCTCTACTTTAGGGAATATATGAAAAGGTAAATTTGTGACACTTTGGTGGGGTGTCTCAGAGCCCAGTGTTCTTTGAGTATTCTCCTTTTCAGAGGCAGCTCTTATATATGAGAGAATTCATTCTGTTCTAGTGGCCCAGGGTGATAAAGTGGAGTGAAGGGCTTCTATGAGTGGAATTTGTGATTGTGGGTTTGTAGTCTTGTGGATTTTAGCTGATTCAGCTCTCTCGTAGTGAAAAAAAGCAGCAGGTGTATAAAAAAAGAAGGGATGTCTCAGTCTCAGCTTACCTTGGTACATTGTGGAGAAAAAATATATACATTTGAACTATACATTTTAATTCACAGAATCTCTTTACAGTATTAAAGAAAATAAGATTTTGACTGGGGGAAGAAAAATGAAAAAGACAGAAGAGGAGATATATGTCCAGGTGACACAAGCTGAAGTGGGTGAATGAGTGTGTACATACAGTATAGTAGAGTAGGGTCAGAGAAGCACAAATCTACTATTTACCTTATATTACAGTGTAATGTGTGTGCAAAAGCTTGGCTAACTCTGGCTAGGTGTTCTCTCTTGTTTCCAGCCCATGGTCGATAATCATGGTTGTTCCATGCCTTGTTTATAAAACCCTTCAGCCCTGTTCTTTACCTTGCATTGTGTTTATAATGGTGGTTCTTGTTGTCCGCCCAAACTTTTGCACATAACTGTATACAGGTAATGTTTGCTAGCAATTGGACTGATGCCTCTCTTGTGGCATAACTGATTGTAAATGTCAGTTGACTGATGTGATAACTTCAGTAACATCCTTAAATGCTGTAACGCAGCAAAACTAAAGACACTGTAAGACATCCAGTTGAGTTCAGTGAAGATTTATGGATTATCCATCCATCCATTATCTGTAACCGCTTATCCAATTTAGGGTCGCGGGGGGTCCAGAGCCTACCTGGAATCATTGGGCGCAAGGCGGGAATACACCCTGGAGGGGACGCCAGTCCTTCACAGGGCAACACAGACACACACACATTCACTCACACACTCACACCTACGGACACTTTCGAGTCGCCAATCCACCTGCAACGTGTGTTTTTGGACTGTGGGAGGAAACCGAAGCGATTTATGGATTATGTACAATTTTATTCCAAAGTGTGTATCTTCTTGAGCCTAATGTGGACCACTGGCTAGTAGTGTGGAACCCCTCTTCTAAATTATTGTGTTCCACATAGATACAGACCATTTTTCAACTTCAGTTTTTCAGTTATACTTTTTTTATCCATGCTGACTTTGACTTATGAAAAAACTCTGTTTAGATGGTTCTTTTAACAACTATCATATGGAATGAAAACTAAACAAAACTAAAAGCCACAGCTGAAAGTGAAGCCCACTTTTATGTATATTTTTTTGCAGGTGAGAGGAACTATTCCTGCAGGGTGCAACTGACACTAAGAAACTGTGAAATTTGTCAAATCTACCCAGCTGTCAAGTTGTGTTAATTGCATGTCTAACAAGTCACACTTGATGCATTTGTTCAGAGCAGTTACAATATCTCAGATAAGCTTTTAGGCTTTGTTTATCACTTTTGTTGCCAAGTTTTAATTATCTTTCCTAAGTCTTGAACTTATTCAACTGTTTCTTTGTTTTAGATCCCTCTCTGGGCGTATCGTAGGTGGGGTCTGGTGGTTCTTCACTCTCATCATTATTTCCTCCTACACGGCCAACCTCGCTGCCTTCCTAACTGTGGAGAGAATGGTGTCGCCTATAGAGAGCGCTGAAGACCTGGCCAAGCAGACTGAGATCGCCTATGGGACTCTGGATGGAGGGTCCACCAAAGAGTTTTTCAGGGTAAGAAATAAGATCACTTTTCCATTGCAAACAAAGTTCAGTCTTAAGATTAACTGTATCTTTAATACCTGTATTACTGAGTCCAAAAGCATCAGAGGCTCAAGTCCTTCTGATTGGAAAGGGACCTGAATCCAGTAAATGAAGACACAGAGAATGTGCTTTATGAAATGTTTTGAAACCTCACCAGTTCAGAACCAGATAAAACATTCCACATAGTCTTTGTCAGCTTGAAGTCCAAACCTAACTCATTTTGTCCATCAATTAGTGAGTCTTCATCTTACATTACTTCTTAACAATATTGACATTTTCACATGTTCCTGATACTGGTCTTTATAAATTTGAAGCATGTCATGCAACTGGCTTATAACTCACTCTCTTAAATTTAATAAGACGCTGATTAAAGTGTGCTATTTAGTGCTGTGCATGAATGCCACTAACATGTCCTGTTAATCTGAAATCTGAAAGAAGATTTGAAGATCTGAAAGAGTTGTTTTTCTCTACTCTGATTCTCAGAGATCAAAGATAGCAGTGTTTGAGAAGATGTGGTCCTACATGAAGTCTGCAGATCCCTCAGTGTTTGTGAAGACCACTGATGAGGGGGTCGTGAGAGTCAGGAAGTCAAAGGGAAAGTACGCCTACCTGCTGGAGTCCACAATGAATGAGTACATAGAACAACGTAAACCCTGCGACACCATGAAAGTTGGGGGAAACCTTGACTCCAAGGGCTATGGAGTTGCCACTCCTAAAGGATCTGCCTTAAGGTAAATTACACAGACTTGCTAGTGAACACCAAAGAGTTCTGTGGAAAATGTAGTTTGATTTTGAATGGTGGAGAGATTACACTGGAAGTAGATGAATCATTGCTTAGTGCAGGATGAAACAGTGAGTATTTTATGTTTAAGTAATTTTTCCTGTTTACTGCCTAGCAATTTGATCAACTCCTTGAAATTTGAAATACTAGTCTGTGTCACATTAGGGACATATACACTGTAGAAACTAATGCATATAATGTTGTGTACTTTTCCCAGTAATTTTATGTAGATTATATTATATTATAATAGATTATATTAATGCAGACATTATATACATATTTGCATCAAGTTAATTAAATGCTTTACTTTTTCAGTGTATAACTATGTGCAGTTATAAGTGAACATTTGTTAATATAATGCCTAGTTTCAACAGAAATTTTCTGAGTAAACTCTCTTTACAGGTCCTCATTTCAGTGCTGTGATTAGGCACTTTTCATGATACATTATGCAGTTTCATGTTTTCATTGTCTAAACTGCTGTTAATGTGTTTAATGTGTAAATGTCACACTGTTGTACTTTATTTATTCTCTCTGAATTAATTCCATAGTGCCATCCAATCCCATTCCATCTCTGCTCCAACCATGTACTGAACTGTGATTTTGTTTTGAACATAACCTCAGAAATATCATACAAACAGAATCTAAATGAACCCCACTGTGAGCAAATTAACATTTGCATGGATTTCTGTATCTCTATAAAGAGGCAGGGGGCCCAACACAAATAAACAAACTTTAACACATGCTGAGGTATAAAATGGCAGGATATTTTGGCCCTAATTGCTTAGAACTTCAGCAATCAACAATTTTAACTGAATAGATCAGTAAGATCCTTCTTACTGGAAAGGAGAATTGGCAGTGTTTTATGTGTTTTTCATTATGGTCATCCATGTCCTTTCACCATGTCTTATTTGCTAAAATGTTGCATTCTCCTTTCTTTTCTGCATGTTAAGGCCAGAATTCATTGCCCCAGAGTACATTCTCCAACAAATACCAGTAAATCCAGATGTTTTTTTAAGCCTTACCTGAATGTGATTGCTCTGTCCATGATCCACCCAAAAAGAGTCTTTAAATGGAAAAGCTCTAAGGGAAATCCCATTAAACCTTGTGAGACTGTAGCACACAACTTTAATAACTAATAGGTTATTAATGTCCTGATATGTATTTTTTTGGCTGTATAGAAATGATACAGGTTAAATGTGGCCTTTGGAAATGTTATCTTAAGATTTCACAGTGCAAATAATACAAAGAATACATCTACCACATGGTTATTAAATGAGTTACAGAGGGCACTGATATACACCATAAACAGCGAGGTCAAGTCAATCTAAAACTCTACACATATTCAATGCATCATGTATAATTAACATTTAGCATAATTGAGTATAATGGATGATGGAAAGATCAATTGTTGATCATCTGTTGGATCATTGGTTCATTTGGCTTGACAGTTCTAATACTGTGAGAGTATGAACCTAACTGCAAATAATGTGTTGGTGTTTGTTGGGGAGTGCTGGGCCAGTGTGCCATGGCCTTCACTCTTCCGGACGAAGCAGTGTATCTCAGAGATTATGATCATGGATGAAGTCTGGCTTTCTTTTACTCACCCATGAGTTGACCTCTTTCTGACATCAACCCATCTCTGATGGGACAGAGCTCAGAAAGTGTTCGATGGGTTTTACTGAGAAAGACTATATTGGCCAGGAGCAGAGCAGACACACTGTCTGTTTGCTTTCCTACTCAGCTGCACACACTCTCTGTTGTGTGGTGGGAGGGTTTCCCAGGAGCAGATGAAGACTGGGTAAGGGAGGAGCTGGCACATTAAGAATGCTCTGGCACAAGCTGCAATGAACCAGGGATTTCCTTAAGAATGTATTACTCCTCTCTCCTTTCGGCCTGTTACAATGTAAGAGCATTTTAGGCATAGTGCTAGATTATCCGAGGCTAATCTGAGGCATACCCACTTAATCTGGGAGTCAGTTTCCACAGGACAAAAGGCCATCTTATGATAAAGAGCTTACACCCAGAGCATTGCTAATTCCCCCTCTCCTCTTCCCAATAGTCCATGTCATGCTTGGTAAAATCTGTCACACTTTGGTCACACTTGCATTTTTTATGACATCACACAGCACAAGACAACTTACAAAAGTCTTGTAGAAACAGCAGGCACAGTCAGATCAGTTTTAGTTCGATTTATTTATGTATTTATTTATTTTGCCTTGTTTTCCTTTTCCTTTGAAATATCTTTTTCAAGATTTGATTCACTTTTTTTTATTATTTTTTATTTCCTAAAACCTCTGCCTCGCCGTCCCATTCTCACCACTGACGCTGACCCCAATTATCTTATTATCATTTCAAGAAACCCAGTAAACCTGGCAGTGTTAAAACTGAACGAGCAGGGCCTGTTGGACAAATTGAAAAACAAATGGTGGTACGACAAGGGCGAGTGCGGCAGCGGGGGAGGTGATTCCAAGGTCAGCCCCAGTATGAGCTATCCAGCGGGTAACCACCACGATGGAGGGTAACCGGCAACAACTGACGCCAAACACTCTGGCACTGCATGTATAAAACCTCTTTTAAAGGCCTTTAAGCCAGAAATAACTCCTCAAACTGAAATCTCATTGGATCTGCCAACATACATACATTGGCCATAAAACCAAATTGTACCAAAGAGTAATACAAGACAAATCAGTGCATATCTGAGTGTTTCCACCACTTGCCGGTTACCCAAAGTGATATAGTAATACACATCTTGCAGTAGGGAGCAAGGCAACAAAGCTAGATGGAGTATTAATGCATATCACTTTGGGAGTGACACTTTACTTCTTCAGACTTTGTGATTGTGCTGTTTTCTTTTCCCTTTCTTTTATCTACTTGTAGACATGTAGAACACAACAGTACATAATTATGGGTGTATGTTTGCTTAAAATGCTGAATAACATAAGATAACATGGATAATGTTATTTATGTTATTTTCCTGGTTGAAGAATTCCGGTAAACCTAGCGGTGTTGAAGCTCAATGAGCAAGCCGTCTTAGACAAACTGAAAAACAAATGGTGGTACGATAAAGGCGAATGTGGAAGCAAGGACTCCGGAAGAAAGGTCAGTTCACACGTTGGTGCTTTGCCTCACTCAGAGAATAAGCCTCAGTGCCTTGTAAAAAAAAAAAAAAAAAAAAAAAAAGGCCCACTCATCCCCTCTAGTACAGCACCGTCTGCACTGTCTCCAATCTGCCATTCACCCAAGCACAGCCCTCGTACACACAGCTTTAGTTTGAGTAACCAGACTTACTTTCCCTAACCTAATCCAATTACAGTACGCAAATGACCTAAAGCAATAAATATTCACACTCTGCTGCTAATTAACTCTGACTGAGTGGTCATTCATATATAGGGTGTGTCCCTCAGTAAATGGAGCAGATGTAATACTGAGCATCAACATTCTCTCTAAATATTAAATATAGGCTGTGTCAAGGCATTTAAACTTCTGCCTCAAAGGCAAAACATGCTTATTTTGTGCAGAAATGTAGGCAACACCCCTGATTATTTCATTATAGCATGTCAGTCGTGGATTCTTTTTTTAAACAGTAATTATTAGGGAAAATACAAGACCGAACAACACAATTTAACATCATTTGGCCTGGACACATCTAAAATTATACCTTCTATTACATATTCAATTAATTTCATATCATTTTCCTGCTACCAAATTGGCTGAATATATTTAAAAGCATTGAACAAACCAATGATGGTCCAAACTTTTAAACGGCAATTGAAACCAGACCCACACATCTTTTTACACACAAGTAAATGACAGTTTGGAGAGAAATATATTGCTGTGAAATCCCTGTCACTCGATTGCTTCTCCACTCACAGAGGTCCGAAATGCTGTCTATTCTTGTCCATGTCTCAGAGACAATGTGCATGCCGCTGGATGAGACCTCAGTACGGTCACTAAACTCATGCATGCCACTGGCTCCCACCCTGATGTGATGTCATGGCCACTGGGGACAGGGACAGTACTCACAGGGCACCACAGTGACCTACATATCTGTTCTTATACAATGTCTGGTTGTTCCTAATTGATGTCCTATAGAAGCATACTGTATGAGTCTAAAACAGATTAACTAAGCTATAAATCGGAGGTACAGACATTAAAGATACCAGTGATGAACTGACAGTATATATTTGAATCCCTAATCAGAAAGCAAAATTCAGATCAAATTTCTGAGAGTGATTGAATGATGATCCCAGCCTGTGACTTGTGCATGAGTCCGCATGAAAGCTCTAGCTATACTTGTTCAGTATATGAATCTTATTACTCACTATAGTCTTTATTTATTAAGTTTCTCTTTACATTAAAGCACTGAGCTATTGTCAGATGGTAAAGGCTCTTTATATTATAATGTAGATTTAGTATGTCATGTGTGCTTTAAAGAATGAGCTGTTTTATGTATGTTTAGTGTTTAATAGCTGTATATATAAAGTTTATTGTGTTTTTGTGAATGTGGTTTTGTCTATACTTGTCTGAATGTGTGTGTGTGTGTGAGAATGTTTGTGTATGTGTTCATGTGGTACATATCTATCTCACTGTGTGCTCTGGGCTCTACAGGATAAGACCAGTGCCCTGAGCCTCAGTAATGTGGCCGGGGTGTTCTACATCCTGATTGGTGGACTGGGGCTGGCCATGCTGGTGGCATTGGTTGAGTTTTGTTACAAATCCAGAATTGAGTCTCGAAGAATGAAGGTAAAGCACACACTGCCACACAAGCTGTAACTTTCATACATTAGCAGTTTGTCGCTGTCTAAAGAAAACTATAATATTTCAACATCATTTAAAAACACCAGCCCCTCTTCACAATGTGTAAAAAACACACAGTGGTCCAATAGAACGCTCAGAAATGACAGGTTAACCTGCTTTAAATCAGAAATTGATTTGCCTTCTTTCTGAATATGTTTTAACCGCAATGATTTGTAAGCTTTATTAATTGTCATGACATAGTAAGTATGTCAAGTAAAGTAATATTATACTACACTTTCACATTTCACAATATATTTGATCTTTGACCACTTTTATTTTCTGTGAAATTCTAGTCACATGTTAAAATAAATTTAGAAGTAAATAAAATAATGAAACATTATTTTATATAAATCAGCTGTTTATAAAATAATGTGTACTATGTGCCTTTTTAATGCAGATTACAGCTCCTCAACACCAGTAGTTTACAGGCACTACATAACTGAGCACATGCAATATAATGATTAACAGACCTCTCAGTCACTCACCAAGTGCATCTTCTCTAATAGCTTCTCTTTTACAGAGTGAAGGCAGTATTCCAATAAAACCCCCCACAGAATGGTAGTGGCAGTGTATTAAAATCCTTAACTTTTGAAGTGAAACATTTCACAATGTAATTATTCCCCATCCAAAAAAAATAAAAAAACAGTGATAGGATGTAACAATTTCTTCCAAACTCTACAAGCGACAAGTGCTGTCTAAAGTAATTTAATTTAGATTCGATTAGCTCCCTTTCTCCCCATGTCCATATTTTTTTCAGTAGTAAATCAATCCATCAATCTCTTCAAAGTACTTTCCGGAATTCTGAGTGTTTGCCTGCTGTCACACTGCCAGACTGCTTCCTGTAGACAGGAGGGTGTTAGCAGTGGAGAGGTATCTGTGGGCGGGTGGAATACAGTAAGCTCCCCACTGAGATTCTTTCTAATCCTGCAACAAACTAGTTTCACATGGTTTACAGTCATAATTTAAGAGAAATTACGAAGAATACAGCAACTTATTGACATTCCCTTAGTGATGGAACCAGGAATGACTCATAATATCGTTTTAGGGCAGCTGATTGGAAAAAGAATAAGACATTTCTTCAAATACTGCAGTATGCATTTTGGAGTATTTATATCCATGTTATTTCGGAAGATGCTGTTATCCAGAACAATGCACAACTCTAATTATTTTACAGAGGAAGTTTAATGCACTGTTAGCCCAAGGGCTCTTACTGGTGGAATGTTCGAGTAGGGAATCAAAGCCTAGAAGGCAGTGGCATTAGAAGTCATTTGCTGGTAATTTGCTGGTCTCCCATTGTTTAGTGGATCATAATGATTACAGAAGCAGGTGGTTCTTTCACTCTATGGTTATCAGGCTTGTTGCCACATGCCATTTATACCATCTCTCCAGTCTAATCTAAGTGACAAAGAGCCTTGATCCACATGTGTCTTTTCCTGGCTTATGGTAAGTGCCATGTTTAGAATATCACAGGCCCAAATCGCTGCTGCTAGCAGGCCAATTAGTCTGCATCAGGCCTGGAAACATAATCTTCGGCAATCCACTGAAGTGTGCTGGATTTGAATCATTTATTCGCCAAGGATGTACAAGTCCAACATCCACATCATTAGCTCCTGTTTCAAGCCTACAGGGTTTCATTATGTTAAACTAATGCCAGAGCAAGTGGCTTCCCAGCTAGCGCCCACTTGTTTTATTATTTTGTTATTATTTCTTAAAGCGCTAAATTACTTCTCAGGCCTGGCCACATTGACACAAATTTACAGCTCAAGTGAAATGCCCATATTGTATGCCCTGTATATTCCAGAGCCAGTGGATCTACACTAATTAGGTTTAATGCAACATAGGACACATAAGTGTGTTGTCTTTAAGTGCTGCAGGCTTTTGCTGCTTAGTTGCAGTGACTTTATTAAGTGCACTTATCTAGCATCTGCACTCTTTGGCTATTTAATTATAACTGCATCAGGTAATGTTTCCCACACATTTCAGTGCTTTGAGGTTAATAGTCACTACATGATGGAACAGTTGTCTTCCCTAAATAATACCACTTGTTGACAGTACATCAATTCAGTTACAATGTAATTGAAATATATTTGCTTTGCGTTTTTATTTCCAGATCTTAATATATTATCACCCTGTATTATTATCAAAGTAAAATAGCAAAGAACCTGGGGATGCAAGGGACATCGTCCAGAACTAATATTGTCCAGCTGTGGCTTTCAGACCCTCATGTGGAGCTGTATTAAAAACAGACACGGTTAATTATGCACTTGTCTGAGGTTTTTGTCATCTGTTCTTTCAGCAAATCATTGACGCAGCGATGCTGGGCTCCACCTTGACCCGGATGGGCAGTGGTGGGGAAAATGGCAGAGTGGTGGCCCACGACTTTCCCAAAGCAGCACAAACTCTGCCCTGCATGGGCCAGGCAGCTGGCATGAGCCTCAGCACCACCGGCATGTAGACCCTGCTCCTGTATCGCCATTGACAGTAGAATGAGAGAGAGACACTGAAAGAGTGAAGTGTTGCACTGCGATGTGCTCTTAACCACCACTGAACTCCAGCCAAACCGATTCCACTCTGGACTCTTCAGGACGAGAGAGCAGGAGGGGCACAAATCTCTTTTTTAATACCAAGTTTGCTCATTTTTTGAAGCCTATCTGGTGCAATAAGAAGCCTGTGTGGGAGTTTTTGTATGAAACTTCATCTTGCGGGACTGAAGAAAAGCAGAAGCTAAGGATAGACACTTGCACTATGTCATTGTTTTCGTTAGGCCTTGTTTTTCTTGTTGTTTGTTTTGACGAGGACGAACCTTTCAGTCGGTCTGTTGCTGTGTGCCCGTTTCAAGCCTAAAAGGTTTCAGTGTGTCAAACTAAAGCCACTTATTTTGTCTGATAAGTAACTTGGAGAGCCTTCCAGTCCCAGACATCCCTCCTTGTCATTCCGTCCATGAGGAAAAGAAGGATTGATCTGGTTCAAAGTGAGTGCTGTTCATAGAAGGATGCCGGATCTGGTTTGCCGACTTTAAGTCTTTGTGTTTCAGTTCCATTACAAGATGTCAAAAGGTCTTCCTCCTTCATTAAACACATTGCCCAAACTTTCCTCCAAAAGCCCCTTGATAAGATTGTTGGGTAGGAAAACAGGAGCTGATCGCTCAGGCTTGTCATAGCCTTTGCTCCGTCTCCCTGTGCCCTGCTGAACATGATGAATCACCTGCACACAGTCTCTAAGCCGTGATTAGATCTGAGAGAAAGAGCAATCGAGAGAGTGTGAGCGGGGGAGAGACAGCTCGAGACAGAGTTAAGACAAAAGACAGACAGAAATACGCACACAAGGTAGAAGTGGGACCTACGGCAAAAATACACCATTGTGACACTTGAAAATGTTTACAATACGTAATATGTATCATCATCTTCTAGTTTGGAAGTTGGAATGCATACAATGTAAATATTGGTATGGATAAGCCATTTTTTGGAGCATAAAGATAAAAATTAATAAAATAACAACATACTGTTTACACAGTCACTGTACACCAGTTGTTGTTTACAGGCTCTCCATTATTTGTCATTTTTATTGTGTACAGACAACACTCTAAAAATCATATCACTTCATAAGTGATCACAGTAAGGTTATCATTATTCCATCATACTTTCATCCCACACTGTCCTCCTTTCTGTGTTCATGTCCCTCTACATATATGTCATCATCCGTGTCAGCAAAGTTGTAAGCAATGTGGGCTCAGAAGTGTTCATTATGGAGAAAATGCATTGATTGATAATAGAGTATATGGCCATACCATGGAAACTTCTGGCCGTACATTGGAAACACTTTGCTGAAAACCATGACAAGAGAGGAATAAGCTGGAGTTTTTCCACTGCTGTTGCAATAGCATGAAAACACATTGGGAAATATCCCCATTAGCAACAGCAGTTGTTTGTGGTTTGACATTAATTCGACGGTTTAATGGCTTGCTTCTAACAGTGGATGTGAGAGTGGGGAGAGAGAGCAGTGCCATTAGCCTGCTTATTAGCCAGACTGCTGTCGCCTTTACATTCACATTTTATGTGCCCACAAAAATATATGCTGTCGCTGTTGTAACAAAACCTTGCATCTCAAAAACCAAGGGGAAAAGCATCCTTAAATTTATTACGATTTTTTTATTTATTTATTTATTTTAAATAAAATTGGGCCATTTCCACTGGTCCATTTGTCACTAAATATTCAAACAATGTAAAGGGTGTAAATGATGGAGTGAAATGGATTTATGAGGTTTTGATCTGACAGCAGTGATATAATTAGGGCTGAAAAATGTACAATAGTAGTATTGCAACTGTGCTATGCCTGGCAATGTTTTATAAACACATCCGTCAATCAATAAGATCCTAAGATTTTTCTTTTTCACTTTTTTGGAATATAAAAATTTAAATTTTTCAATTCAGCAAAATACTCAATATTCATCTGCATCATTTATGATAACATCAGAGTAACAATGGCTACTTTAATGTTTTTGCATCAAACGTAACCCTCACGTGTTATATTTTCTGATGAGGTACTGAGTACTCGTGTATGTACGGGTAAGGTATTTGTTCCTGATAAAGACCTGCTGTCCTGCTTGTTAACAAAAGCAGCTGAATCAAGCTGAAGCTGTCAAGAGTCATGTTAGTTTTGTCCTGTTGAATTGTACCATACTGAGACAGGTTGACCAGAAAGTCATTGTAAAGCACAAACCAACCTTTTTATTTTTTTTCACATAACAGCAATGTCACATCACGCCTCCAGCGCCAGCATCTGCTGCGCGTTGGTTAAAAATTTTTGTTTCGTTTTTTTTTTTTGTCAGGGCTAAGTCATCAGCTTCCATCTGTATGTTTCCTCAGTAAACTTTTAAGGCATAGTACGATGGGGCAGAGCGTCACCAATACCTACAGTACTGATCATTTTTATACCTGAATTGATTTGTAAAAAAAAAAAAAAAAGAAAGAAAAAAAAACAACAAATGAATTCATAAAAAAATGACAATAAAAAAAACAACAAACGATTGACCTTAATATGATGTGATACATTTGTGCTAAAAAAAAATGAAGCTTTATTGTTTTGCATTTGATGGATTATTAAATGTTTATTTAGTTTGTTATGTTTCGGGTTACTTTTTTTTCTTGTATTTATGGTGGAATTTTATGTCCTGTATATTGTTTCTTTTGGTTTGACACAGTACTTTTCATTTCCGAACAGTCTGTTCCGTTTTATTTGCATCAGTCTCACAAAATACCTTTCAGAAAAAGAGGATGTGACTTGAATCATGACATTGAAAAAAATCTGTTGACAAGGAGTGCGCAGAAATAAACTTTTCTAACCACCCTTTGGGGTTTTTGTCTCTTTCTCTCTCTCTCTCTCTCTCTCTCTCTCTCTCTCTCTCTCTCTCTCTCTCTCACATGTGAGGGACTCAGGTCGAATCGAATTCAAACATGATTTTGCCACAATTGCTTTTTACGAGATCCACGTTTCAGATGGGATAGGGCCTGGGTGTTTGGGGATTTGAGGATCACTCAAGCTCATTTACTCACCACTGTGGCTTTCTGTTTTAGCTTGTCCTCTCCCATGGTTCAATCTAACAGAAGAACAGATGAATTTATTCCCACCACCATGCTGCAATGATATAAAACAACTATTCATGGGACCTTTGCGCTCGGCTAGTTCTTTGTGTTGCCTCTTGGAGTGAAGTATCGATCTCAATAAATGCCACATTTGTTCTCTCTCTTTTATTTCCCCCATAGGCCTGGCCTTTCAAGACAAGCCGCTTGGACGAAAAAAATAGCCCACTCTCAGTCAAAGTCAATCACAAGAAAGTGCCAGAGGCTTTCATGTGTTTCAGAGTGTTCAATAACACAGCACTGTCTGGAGGTGGCTAAATCCCTGCCTGTGGATATGCATTTATCTCGCAGTGCATGAATACACCTAGACATATTGTTATTTTGATATACCTACATATATTGCACTGCCCAAGGCTACGAAGTGAGTCTGTCGTTCTTTTCTCCCTCTATACCACAGCTGTGGGATCAGCTTGTTATGCGCTTTGATTGTGAAGATGAGATTTCATCAGTCAAACTACACAGGAGCTTCACGTTCCATTTATGTCAATAGAAATATATCACTCCAGCAGCAGCAAACAACTGTCAGAGTCTTTCGGTGTGCTTTAATGCCTTGGAACACGAGACTGGATTTAAGTATCGTAATAATATTTCTTATGAAATAATTGAAATCATAAAGTCTCCCTTTCTCAAAGTTCATACGCCATCTTTAATCTATATCGACCAAATTCCAGCTGCATTTCTCCTTTCATTGCCTTTCGTTCTGTGTCCTTCATGAAGAACCTGACTTGTGTGACTCATGATCTTGATCTTTTAAATTAAGTGCCTTGGATCATGATTCAGAAAAGACCGAGTGTCACCTTGAACTGAGACGTGCACATCACAATTTAAAGTTAATATTCTCATACTTTCAGCTTTGGCTTCCGTGACTTATAAGACTTTATTCACTAATTCATGTTCTGTAACCAGATCATCCTCATCAGGGTTACTGTTAATCCAGAGCCCACCTGGAGTCATAAGGGGCAAGACAGGAACACACTCTGGACAGAGGTTGTATGCTTTTATATTATTTTATTATTATTATTATTCAAATTAAAGCATATTCAGTTTCAAGGTTGAAATGTAATTACAGATCACTGCTTGTGCTGTCCTCACATTTCTGAAGTTTGTAAATCCCTTGCTTTCATTTCTCAGCTTCACTATTTGCTGTCCAACAACGACGCAGCCAGTTCAGAGAGCCACAGCCTGGGGGCCACCACAAGAGCTTATACTTCACTCTGTGCATATCATAACACACAAATTAATCACTGCTAATCCACAGAGACATGCTAAGTGGGAGCCAGCTCCCTGTAATTAAGCTTTATCCATTCATTACACATAGTGTTCTCATTTAAACTTTCCCAAAGACTCATGTCATGTCACAAATGTGAGAAACAGCACAAACAACCTTTATAGCACCCTAGTGTTTCTGCACATGCAGGCTTTTAAAGACTGCATCACTCAGATAAATATAGTGTACGCAGTCATAAGATATTTGAAAAGAATCTGTAGCAGGTTGGCAGCACTCATTAACTCTCTTTTGTTTTCTGAGGTTGATCACTATAAATCTAGGTTGCAAATATGAAGTAGTAAAATATAGTAGTGGTTCCCATGATGCTAATATATATATATATATAATATGTGTATGTTTTTTGGAAGGGTTGGAGTGAAATTAGCCATTGCTTATAATAAAAACAATAATAATAATAAAAATAATAATAATAATAATAATGATAATTAAATCAAACAACACTCCAACATTAATACTCAAAATGCTATTTATTTTTTGGAGCTATTGGACATGAGTGTAATTTATTACAAAGTACCAATAGCATTTTTAACTCTATGCATATCATGACAGATATAACTGGTGTGCTTATGCTACCAAAGACCCAGCCCACCAGACTCAGTGGCACTCCTGAAACTCTGAAGATGGGAATCTCCAAACCAGGAGGAACAGCGCAGCCTTGCCCTTACCCTGTGATTATCAAATTGTCAGAGGGAACCAATGGTGTACCAACTGAGCAAAATATGATGGCGGCACGGTGGCGCAGCAGGTAGTGTCGCAGTCACACATCTCCAGGGGTTGTGGATTCGAGTCCCGCTCCGGGTGAATGTCTGTGAGGAGTTTGGTGTGTTCTCCCCGTGTCCATGTAGGTTTCCTCCCATGGTCCTAAAACACACATGTAGGTGGATTGGTGACCCAAAAGCATCCCTAGGTGTGAATGTGTGAGTATGGATCACTCTGTGAAGGACTGGCCCCCTCCAGGGTGTGTTACTGCTTTGCGCCCAGTGATTCCAGGTAGGCTCCAAACCCACCGCGACCCTGAACTGGATAAGTAGTTACAGACAATGAATAAATACATGAATGAATCTCCATATGCATGATATGAAATGGTAAATTCTGGAACTGATGTACGTGAGCTTAAAGTCACTATCCTCAAAACCAACCATCAGCTAAAGGTGTGTAAATCCACCAGGCCTTGGGTAGTAGCTCAATTGACTTTTGAAGCTTCATCCAAGATCTTAGGAATAAGCTGGAGTGACTTTTTTGATCCAAACTAATCATCCAGGATCAGAACCTGATGCCACAGGCTGAATTTGCACAATGCTCCAGCATCAAAGGGTAAAGTAGAAGCTAATGTGGAAATAGGGACAAACACACTATTAATGCCCTCCACTTCAGAAGACATGTTGGATGAACTAATCTCTCTTGTTATTCTGAGACTAACTAAAACTTTTGAGAAAATAAGCGTGTTATGTTAATAGTCCATGGCTCACTATGGATTTATAGACAAAGAACCATGAGGGAGGGAGGCCAGGAGCAATCACTGTGTCACATTTCCATGGCTTATTGAGTCCCGAGCAGTCAGCTGACCCACGGTCTCCATAGTTACAGTAAAAGGAGCTGTGAAAGTAAACACAGCGGAGCACTCTTGAGTGCTGTGTGAACCTCATTCAGCTGATTTTCACCCTATTACACAAACAATGGAGCGTGTTTCACACCAGCCGGGCTTTCTGAATCATTTACGGCTGAGGGAAGGGAGCAAGAAGGCAAGGATAAGAAAGAGAAAGGGAGAGAGTGAGACAGAAAAGAGAGAAGATGCAGCAGACTAATCAGTACTGTGGGAATGAGTGAGTGTAATTGAGCGGGTCCATCCCTTAAAGTCCCAGGATGATAAATAGAGGGCAGCGGCAGTTGTCGGAAGACCCTTCTCAGATTAAGCAGATGAGGATGTTAAAGCAGCAGCAGGCAAATAGCAAGAACACAGCAAATGTTCTCCCCATCACACTGGGCTGATAAAAAAAGGGTGAAATAAAAAACAACAGGGAAATAAACTATTAAAGAACAGTATGCTCCCTCCATACGCACGTCATACAGCTGCTTTCTCTCTTCCACAGCAGACGTGTTCACGGCAGACAGTGATTTACATTCACTGTGGGTTTTTGGTGCTCTTTATGAGAGATAATGCTGGACCTGTCATCTCACCTCAGCAGATGTTTTTAAGGGGGGTGTCTTTATTGCACCAAGGTGAGTGAGAATTGTGTCAGATAAAACTGACAGCCTGTATCTAAACATTAATGTTAAAAGCTCCTTCTGAACATGTTTTTTTCACCCCAGTGAGTGACTAAATAAAAGATCTGCAAGGTCTTTCTTAGCTAATGCTTGAGTTCTGCCTTCCAATGGGAACATGAAAATGTGGCTACAAATGTTTAAAAAAAAACTTATGACTTTTGTGCATAGTGCCTTTATCTCTTACCATTGCATTAGAATATAAATGTGACCGTACTTTATTCAAATCAATTTTAAAAAGAAAATTCTTTAGAAAGACTATTTCTATGGACGTCTTGTTCCATCATGAAATATATGACCTCCTAATGATAAAGTTTGCTCATTATGCTGCTACATTACGTTGGCCTACATTGTATAAAAGTAATGTAAAACAGTGTTATTAAATATCAGCTGGTGTTTTTTAATTATTTTAAACACAAGACTAAGAAGTTCTGACAATATTGTCGCGTGTGGCTTTAAGGAAGTAGAGCTACCGTGAACAGCTCACATGATGCACGAAGCTCCCTGTCGCTACCCGAGGTGCGCCACTGCCTGATTTGAATAGCGCATGCGCAGAACACCATGCTTGTGTACACTACCGATAGCTTCGAAATTGTATACATTTCTTCTTCGAGTATAACTGTAAAGAGACACTGCCCTCTTTGAATGAACGTCATGTGTATGCCACATCGTTATTCATCATGTTTTGTTTAAACAAGATTACCCCAACACGGATATCATCAGCTGTAAATAAACACACTTTGCCGGTGCCGCAGTTTAAAACTGCACTGGACAGTGAGGAAAGACTAAGTCGTGTTTAAACACATTTAAAGTCACTCAGTCTTAAAGATAAAGCTCTTCTGCGCTTTCTTTGCTAGTATAATCTGTATCCCAGTAAACAAGGAATGTCCCTGGACTTTCAAAATAGGTCTAAAACTAGTCTGTCCGTCAATGACATATTTTAAACGTCAATGGACGTTCAAAATCCATCTTAATAAGTTAGTTAAGTGGTGACCAACCGATAACGTCAGTGGACGTCCAAAATGCGTTTTATACAAGTAATTTATTTCGGGACCAATTAATAACGTCAATGGACGTTACCTTTTATTTTTCAACGTTGATTAGACGACAGTCATTACGTTATTTCAACGTTGAATCAACGGCTAAATGTTTACTGGGACGTGAAGGTCTGCGCATGCGCCGTCCAAATCCTGTCGCGACACCCCACACCACTTAAGGGGAAGTTATAGAAAGTACAATGTGGTTGTTGTCGTGTTTGTGCTGTTCAGAAAGTGCATTAAGTTTAAAAGAGCCATGTCATCCTTGCCCTCCCCTTTGAACTCACTACACTGGAGTCAGAAGTGCGATTTTGATAAAGAGATATTTAGCAAATCCTCAGAGAGGATACTAATGTGAACAGCACTGAAGCCTGAGCTGACAAAATGAGGTTACCTGCCCCCAGCTTGAAGGAGCTAGCCAGCCACAAGCTTCATGGCTCATTGACTTGGTAGCGCACAAAAGCAACAACCTCACTGCATTGATAACTTTGGCGGCAGCGAGGCAGTACATTTGTGAAACATTTGCCTGTAGCCCTATACTGATTTTGGAGGCTTTAGGAAGCGGGGCTGTGTTGTCTATGCCTCTGGTAGCTACATGTCTGGGGATTAACGCGGGCATCTTCATCCTTTTCAACAAATTTGCTACTACATATTTAAACTCCAGTACTAAATGGATCCCTTGGGACGTATTTGCTGGATGACAGACCTTTTTAAAGAGTACTCTGGGCTGGGAAATGCAACCATAACAACATACTGTATATGTAGTGAAATTCCCATACCTATTCTCTGGAGTATGATTTTCTGTTTTATAAGGGCTTTGGGATGAATACTTGGGGGTGGACTGTTTGAAATTTTGCTGTCCTCCTTTTTATTAAAGGGGCAACGTATTCATGCCATATTTGCAAAATGCCTGCTGGATACTGCAGTGAGAAGCAAACATGGATGGAATAAAAACAATATAAAATGTTAAACTTCTAAACTCTGTCAACCTTATTTTTGATTACAGATAAATTTAGGCGGAATCCCCCTTTAATGTGATTTTCACTTGATCATCCCACATGAAGTCATAAATAATTTCAGCGTTAGTAAAATATGCTGCTTTAGCAGAGTTCTTCCCAAACACACTGTACGTAAACTGAAAAATGGGACTGTGTTAATCTTAAACTGATATATGTAGATTGACCAGAGGAGGATGGGTCACCCCTTGTGAGCCTTGGTTCCTCCCAAGGTTTCTTCCTCAGCTGGGGGAGTTTTTCCTTGCCACTGTCGCCCCTGGCTTGCTCACTTGAGGGTTTTACATTTGTTTTTACATTTCATGTCAAATCTTTGTCTTACTGGAATTCTATGAAGTTGCTTTGTGACAACATCAGTTGTGAAAAGCGCTATATAAATAAATTTGATTTGATTTGATTTGATTTGATTTGATATGAACCTGATTTCCAGAAACATTGGGATGCTATCTAAAAATGTATTTGGTAAATCTCTTGAATTTTTATTTGACCGAAAAATATACTATGAAAATATTTCGATTTTCTTTCACTGACAAACCTAATTATATTCTGTATTATCATTTTTCATTCATTCATTCATTCATTATCTGTAACCCTTATCCAGTTCAGGGTCACGGTGGGTCCAGAGCCTACCTGGAATCATTGGGCGCAAGGCGGGAACACACCCTGGAGGGGGTGCCAGTCCTTCACAGGGCATTATTATTATTATTATTATTATTATTATTATTATAGCATATATATTTATATAATTATAAATATTATATGTGTGTGACGATTGAGTCCTCAGGAGGGACTGTTTGAGAAACCATCATACTACCATGACATACAATGCCACATGGTCTCAGGAGTATTTTGGTAAATCACTGTGCCTTACCAAAGTTGACTGCTGCATCAAGAAACTGTATTATACAAAGAGGAATCCATGTATTAAATTTGGGCAGAAATGCTGGTGAGATCTCTGGTCCTCAAGCCTTCTGAGATTGAGGGACAGTGGTGTTCTGTGGTTGATGAGTCCATGCTGCAGTTTGATTTTTGGGGAAAGTCAGTTTTTATGTGCAGATATGGGAGGATAAAACTGATGCTTGATATTTACAGGTGCGTCTCAATAAATTAGAATATCATCAAAAACTTAAATTAATACATGCACGTGTATGCTGATATCAACACCTCTTTTCCCAGGAATGCCATGTTTATTTCAGCAGGAAAATGCAAGGCCTCATTCCGCATGAGCTACAACAGCGTGGCTTTGTAGATATGCAGCATGTGTGCTTGCCTGACCTGTCTGCAGTCCAGATCTGTATCTTATAGAAAATAAATGGCACATCATGGAGAGGAGAATCAGACAACAGTGACCACAGACTCCTGAGGAATGAGCAAAAAGCCCATCTGCAAAACTGCCTCAGTTGGTGTCTTGTTTTTACAAGAAATTACAGCATGAACCCAAATGTGGCTTGCCTTGCTGCCATCAACCGTATTATTATCATAAAAAAAGTTCTAAACCAGTGTGACTTTCCAGAGATAGGGTGACCATTTGATTTATTTTGTATATGAACAGGCAAAGCAGGAGTGGCCACAACAGCTCTCACAGTGGGACCAGAAGACCTAATCAATATTAAAGGAACTTTATTACCGAGTAGTCAACAACCATCACAGACGGAGGGAACCAGTCTAAACATGAAGGGGACAGAACTCAATTTCCACTGAGTTCATTATAGTAGAACTAGAGTGGTCTTTAATTTCTTCAATTCTTAAATAATTAAGACGTGCAATTAATAGAAAAGTTGATGTCGCCAATGCCTGTGTCCCAGATTTACAGTTTTTATTGCTTTTCTAGAAAGTGTCCCAACGTTTCTGGCAATGGGGTTTGTATGTATTAAACTTAATTAATTCAGTGCAATAAAAGTGCAACAGCTGTTTTCCGTATGAGTAGCAATAATAACATTACTGTGTGTACAGCCACCTATTTTTACTTCCCCTTTTTACATATTGTAACTTCTTGTTCTTCCTCACCTCACTGCACCACTGTAAATCAGTTCCTCTAGCCCCGCTGGTCGTATGCTGGCAGTTTGTGTTTAATCCTTTAGGGCCGTGTGTGAAAAATTGCGTCAGGTTCTCTGAAGCTGAAACTGCTGCTGTTTAACTGCTCTCGCACTTCACAACTTCACTGAAAACTTCTCTGTTCCAAAAGCAAATGCTCACCTTCTCTTATTCACCCTTGTTCTTCTCCTAGTTCTCCCAAAATGGTTGCCATGCCAACCCCAGCCATCACATTGGTTTCGCCTTCAACTTTGGAAAGCTGCAGCTGGGCTCCCGAAGCACGTCCTCCTCTTGTTGCCTTCCTCCGGCTCTTCTCATATATAAAACAGCCAAGCAGTACCGCAGTCCATTCAGGCACCAGAGAAGTGGCAGGGCTTTTAAGCCTTGGTTTGGTTTACTTTCCACACTGTGTGTATTCCAATGGCTTTCCTTCCATGTCCAGGGAAACCCTTGCATTGTGCAGTTTTATGTTTTCCCTTCTCTAAACCATCTGTCCCAGCTTACAACAGGATTTGATACTAGTGCCAGAGAACAACTGCAGAATACATTGCGAAGTTGGGCTGCAATGATTAACTGACATAGTCCATTAATCACTGACAGTGCTGCCTGTGGAAAAACTCAGGGAATGATTCTAGTGCTTTGATAGGGCTAAGTGAGAGGAAACTACATAAAGCCATTTTAGCTGCAGCCATAGTATGAAGCTTCCTTTTGAGTGATAGGCCCAGACCATTCCTGAAGGCTGTATTTAAATGAATTTTTGGGTGTATTGTTGCCTTAAAATGACAGCTTTAAAATCATTGTGATGGCGGCACGGTGGTGCAGCAGGTAGATTCGCAGTCACACAGCTCCGGGACCTGGAGGTTGTGGGTTCAAGTGCCGCTCCGGTTGACTGTCTGTGAGGAGTTTGGTGTTGGTTTCCTCCCACAGTCCAATAACACATTGGTAGTTGGATTGGAAACTCAAAAAGTGTCTGTAGGTGTGTGAGTGAGTGACTAGGTGTGTGTTGCCCTGTGAAGGACTGGCGCCCCCAGTGTATTCCCGCCTTGTGCCCAATGATTCTAGGTAGGCTCTGGACCCACCGTGACCCTGAACTGGATAAGTGGCTACAGATAATGGATGAATGAAAATGAAAATCATTGTGATGCTCCACTGACCTGTAATAGGGAGAATAGAGCTTCTGTTTTCACCACTCTGGACTCAGCACAGCAGAAACTGCACCATGTTTTTCAGGAGGAGGGTACTTGAATTCAGGACAGTGCTGTAAATGTGACTTACACTGTGCACCTGTAGGGGGAACCCAAGAGCAAGAATACCAAATCATGATAATGTTTCATTTATGATGTCATGATATCAGATTTGATGGCTTTGTGACCAAAGGCACCCTCTGTTATAATCCTGGTCGTGTCAGAAGTAGTGGTCAAATATCACATTACTGCTACTACACACATCTAAAAGAATCCAGTCACCATTAATTCATTGTCTGTAACCACTTATCCAGTTCAGGGTCGCAGTGGGCCCAGAGCCTACCTGGAATCACTGGAGGTGGAGCCAGTCCTTCACAGGGGCGACACACACTCACACTTTCTGCACGGTTATAATATGAACTTACAGATGCTCTACTTTAGCGCAGGATTTTGATACATTTTTGTAACAAATAAATGATAGAGATATACACAAATCTAACACCTGTGGTAATTGAAATATATATTGAGAACGTCTTTAGCCTGCAGGAATCTCTGAGTGAATAATGTGTTTATGTTGATGTTTACATATCAAGTGGAGAAGGGACTGAGTTTTAACGCTACTGGTGGTGGCTGCCCATGTGGCAGTGTGGATTGTTTAGCAGTGCTAGTGTGTAGGAGGTGATGAGCATGAGCGGAACTTGGCTCTGAATGATCACTGTAATTAGTACAGCACACGCACTGAACAAAAGGCATCTCCAAAATAGCAGACATATGAGAGCAGCGCATTTTGAACTCTGTCAGCTAATGGAACGTTTTGCTCTCTTGAGTGCTGTGGAGTTCGAGGCTAGGCCTACACGCCACTGTCAAAGGCATATTTGTGAGAAGAGGGAGAATAACAAACTCAAGTGACAAGCTAGTACCAACAAACCATCAGTGAGAAAATTGATTTCGCACAACTGTCATACAAGTGTAGGAGAGCTTTCAGGCATGTCAGCCATAAATACCCCTGGGCCAGTCAACTTTTAATCAGGAAACTATAGCAGACAGGCAACAGATGAGAAAGAGCAGCAGGTGAGATGCACCCTGATGATGAAGCAACCCCCACCCGAGTAAATTCAGTCATAACTGTCCTTGCTGAAAGGGCAAACTTTCAAAGAGACAATGTGTTTTATCATTTAAAAAAATGTTAGATGGACAAAGCCAGTTTCATTGTTAATACTGTGACACCAATGTTTTTATATTGCTTTGAAAACAGGAAAAGCGAATACGAAGGGCTTCTTTTATTATACAGTGGTGTGTGGCGCTATCTGGTGGAATTTTGGGGAAATTCAAACACAACTCTGCTCCTGTATTTTGTAATAACTGGTGAAAAATGATTAGATTAATTTACAACTGAACATTTTAACATCTTAATATAGTAAATCTACATATTTTTAAAATAGTAGACGCCTCCTTTGAAGTGTTGTTTTGGTTATTTTTAGTTGAACCTTTATTATTTCCATATAGTCCCCAGCCAGCAGGAAACCTTGGACACAATTTGCATCAAAGTCTCCCAGTCTGCATTAAGGTTATGAACAATGGTTGATGTGGTTCAGGACTCAGTAAGAATGGCTATGAGCAACGTGTGTGGAAAAGTGGAAAATGATTTAAATGATATTTTTCTTAAACTGTTCTCTATTTTAGAGAATGCTGTCCATGCTAGTGGAATCTGTGGTCTGGGATACATCATCACGGGACCCTGGACCATTAGGATTTCTGATGTTCATTTTCCACCCGGGTGAGCACACGTGTGCTAGGTTACAGGTCTCCATGGCTTTGTGTGTGCTGCCTGGGTTCCTCCCTTTCTACACATGCCTAGGCAAAGATAAGCAGCTGGTGTAATTAGCCTCCCCAGCCTCTCTGAAACCCCAGCACAGCTGACACCTGACACCTGTCTTTGTTGATGCTGCTGAAGCCCAAGTTTCTTCTCAGAAGGCTGGAAAACCTGTTTGTCCCATAACGAACTTGACTGAAGCCAAAGCAATTTGTGTGTTGGTCCAAGATAATTTGAGACCATATGTTGTTTGTATTCATAGTATCCCTCCACACTTAGCCAACAAAATTACACATTTAATATCTCATAATTATTAGCCTGCTAATATGTGCAATATGTTTCCACTTAGTTTATTTGGCTTAGATGTTTTAAAAATGCTGTATTTATGTAAGAATCAGGTTTTTAAAACTAGCATTATAGTGAAGCTAAATGTGTAGAAAATCATCCAGCAGCGCAGTGTATAAATCATGCCTTTTTTATGGGCTGTCTAGAAAAGTGTAGGTTTCTTATTCTTCTAAAAGACGTACTTCCTTTAGCTACTCCTCCAGCTATGAACAAGGCACATACTTGTTAGGTCTTGATTGTCTTGTGTAATCTTGTTTCATCAACACCTCAGCTCCTACATTCCTTCTGTACTGCGCTGCTGTTACTTTTCTCATGTGCAGGTGTTTAATTATAAAAGTATACATTTATTTAATAGACCAACTGAATTAACAAAGAGCCTTTATTTATATATTTATATATAAATGTTATATAAGATACAATATTAAGGAATATTTATCCAGAGTCTTGAAAAACAATTTGATGATAATCAGACAAACAACTAGAACAGAAAGTGCCTGATAACAGTGTGATCACGTGACCTACACCTGTTTGATACTCCAAACACTAGTTGACGGAGGAGAAGGTTTTTTAAATACACTGTTTGTTTTGGTCATAAATACGCCTTTCTTTTAATTGCGAGTCCATAGGTTTTTCCGCTGCGGATGTTAAAACTAAACCCCGCACTTTCCGTTGCGTCAGATTTCTAATGGAGCTGTGGAGTGTGTAGATAGCGGAAGACACGCTGATAATTTATGCATAGATTTTGTGCCGGACACAGGTGCATTACATTCCTTTTCTGTTAAGTATAAATTGTTAAAGAGTTCAGGCTACTTAAACAACCAATAACCTCATAGCCTTTTTCTAAAGTCACATAAGCATGCCATAACACTCTATTAGTGCAAGAAATATGCTACACGCCCTACAGTAAACCTCTTCAATTAGGACACTGGGCACAACCCATTGTATTCAAATGTACTGTGTATTGTGTTAAAATGGACTTCAGTCCAGGTCCAGTCACTAGTATTCTAATTAAACTACTGCAAATGGTTGTCAAAGATTGGAAATGGATTCAATTCCAAAGACAACTGTGCTACCACAATATGAAACAATATGTTTTCAATGGCTGTTTTAAAATGATCCATAGAAACCGCTTAATTTGGAATTATAGTATTTTTCAAAATGTCTGTGTATAATTAAGATGGAAAGGCTACATTGCCTGGGGAGAAATAATGTATTATTTTTTAAAATGACAACACACGTAAATTAATTGGCCATTTTAGATATTTACAAATGTATTTATTTATTTGACAGTTGTCCTTTTAAGTACTATTTCATTTCAACAACTCAACAATACATTTTTTGTTCTTCAAACTGTTGTCTTGCTCCCACCTAATGTAAATTAGCTTTGCCTAGCCTTTTTTGCTAGCAGCATGCTGGGCGTGGCCGCTGGACTCACCTGAGAGGTCCTCCATGAAGAGAGACATTTGAGGATATAGACAAGCAAGCGGATGTGGACATGTTTACGCTTTAAAGAGGGAAATAGGAATTAAATTCACTTGTTAGCAGCCATTTTCTCTCATAGACTACAGCTTCATGGAAATATTGATTAATTTTTTGCCGTTTGTGGAACAAACGCTTCATTTTTCTACGACGTTGGAATAAGCAAATACAATGCAGGTCATTCATCTTACTACAGACTACTGTCAGAATGGTACGTTTACCTAATATTTAGTAGTATTTGTAACTTTTCAACGCATGAGCTACACAGTTACCTCTGGGAGAAAATATTAAAAGAGGACTATGTGAAGTGTGTTCGTTTGTTTGTTTTTACTTCACTTTAGCGTCTTTGTAAAATACTAGAAAAGGGTCCATCTAAGGCACTCCAACGTTGTATATCAGCGTGGGCTGTGTTCATTAGCACAATATTGTGCTGGTGTTTTATTCATAAACTACTAATATAAATGATATTTTACTTTCCAAAAACGTTTTGTAATTTGTCGAGTTTTAAAGTTATTTTTGGTCCAGTTTTTAAGCCCTTAGAGTAGATAATGACTCTATATACAATAAATCACTTACTGTTGTAATAATAACTTGTGTTAAGAGCATCAGTGTTGACAGAGCAAACATGACCATTGAGATCAGTGGCTGCCCACTAGGTCAAACACCACAGTTTACTAAACTCTACCAGGAGTTTGGCAAGAACCCTATACCCCATCTCATACTCTCTTACACTGCTTTGTATTCTTACTCTTATAAATATAAACACTTATATAAAATAATATTAAGCTGTTTGGCAAGACATTAATTATTAAATATACTATAATTGTGCAGTGAAATCTGTAACTGTTACTGCATAACATTTGACAAGTCTCTCATTGATTTAGTGAACATCTTAGCACTTTAATATAGCTCATCAACTTTAATACGTGTGGTATGTTATTCATTTTCCATTTTGTCGTTATACATTTGTATATGTCTGAGCCTACTAATAACTCACTTATTTCAGATATATAAAATAATTTGTGGTGTCCAAAGTCTTGTATGTCTCTGCTCCTGTGACACTGCAGTTTCTCTCAGGATCAGTAAAGACCACTCCTTTCTAATACTACCTCTTTGCTGTTGGTATGCTGTTTTACATGTCAGTTACAGCAGAGTTCCCTTTATTTTTTCAGGAAGCTTTTAGGTGCCTGTAGGTCAATGCAGCTGTGCATCACATGGTTTTGTTTGCTGCCACAATGCTCCAGTGCCATGGCGGCATGGGTTTGACACTTGCCTTTGGTCATGGCCTGTGTATGGTTCCTTAGGTTCTCCCTGCATCTGCCCCCGCAACCACTGGGCTTGCACTGGTGTGCTCCTAGTGCCAGTACCAAGCCTGGTGAGATGAGACGATTGTGACAGGAAGGGGATCTAGCATAAAAATGTGCTAAGATGTATATGTGGATCATCATCCAGCCTTTGCTCGGGTCTTAAAAACATGGCGGCCCAGTCCGGCTTCGGGAGGCATACTAACCTGCAGAGTTTAGTTCCTGCTGTAAACCAGCACAACAGATCTAGACCATCAAGGTCTTCCAGAGCCTTTGAATATTAACGCCAGCTTTTTTTTTAAAGGCAAGGTTGTACAACTCTAGGGACAAGTTTGTTTTAAATAAATCAAGCCCATATGCACACAATTGTTAAGCATATGCCATTGTTTACACAGAGCCATCCATCAATACATGACCTTTCACAAAGAGGAAAACAACACCTTCCTCATATAAGGCAGCAGAAAAACACCCAAACAAGTGCAGCTAAACAGGATAACATTTCAGGATCTTTTTAACAAAAGAATTTCATTACATGCGTATGAATTTGCATTCTTTCTTCTGCTTTAGGGACAGTGATTCGGTTGCTTTGCCCAGCGTCCACTGCCACTTGCATGATTGACACAGGAATTAATTGGACTTCTAACCATGAAAACACTTCCATCATCACTGGGACACACCTTGGTACAGACAAATGGAGTAAATCAAGCTTCTGGACTGGCCTGACGCTGGCTGTGCTCTCAGCTGTCTTAATTGGAGGAAGTGTGATTCTGAAAAAGAAGGCACTGCTTCGTTTGGCGACAAATGGTCACACCAGGGCAGGTTAGTACCTGTGTATATGCAATTAGTGCATGCTAAAGTAAAAGAAACTCCTTTGTGTGTACCCTTTATTGGTTACAAAAGCAGCATAACATTAATATATGTTCTAAATGAATGAACACTCATTAGAAAATTGTTAATTTGGACTTTGTGAGAATTGACATGGGCACAGCAGGTAGTGTCACAGTCACACAGCTCCAGGGTCCTGGAGGTTGTGGGTTTGAGCCCTGCTCCAGGTGACTGTCTGTGAGGAGTTTGGTGTGTTCTCCCTGTGTCCATGTCAGTTCGTTTTCCTCCCACAGTCCAAAAACACACATTGGTAGGTGGATTGGTGACTCAGAAGTGTCCACAGGTGTGAGTTTGTGAATGAATGTGTGAGTGTATGTCGTCCTGTGAAGCACTCCAGGGTGTGTCCTGCCTTGCACCTAGTGATTCTGGGTACTGAAGAAGCTGATACAGACAATGAATTAATAATAATGACACCATATATATTGTCCACTACAGATACTGACCTAATAGATAGATACTTAGTGATCTGGCTCAAAATAATACAGTCCTCTGTATTATCCTCTGCACAGGAACATGCAATAAAATATCACATAGATTTATTGCAGGACTGGGTCGGATTCAGTTTCTTCGACCTGCCCCCAAAATGATCCAGATACTTCTGTTGAAATCTGCACAGTACAAATACTTGCACATGCCACCTGTTTAAATTTTTAGAAATTACATAAAAAAAAAATATATATATACTCTGTATTTCTAAAAGGTTAGCTTTCCAGAGAGGACAAATCTCTTGATTACTTACAGTGCCTCAAGCGATGATTTCAGATTAGTAATTATTGATTGAACACAGCTCCAGGGACCTGGAGGTTGTGGGTTCGATTCCCGCTCCGGGTGACTGTCTGTGAGGAGTTTGCTGTGTTCTCCCTGTGTCCACGTGGGTTTCCTCCAGGTGCTCCGGTTTCCTCCCACAGTCCAAAAACACACGTTGGTAGGTGGATTGGAAACTCAAAAGTGTCCGTAGGTGTGTATGTGTGGGTGTGTGTATGTTGCCCTGTGAAAGACTGGCGCCCCCTCCAGGGTGTATTCCTGCTTTGCACCCAATGGTTCCAGGTAGGCTCTGGACCCACCGTGACCCTGAGGGATAAACGGATACAGACAATGAATGAATGAATGAATTATTGATTGATTGAGTGAATGAATGAATAAATAACGTTAGAGGATTTCTGTTGATCCTTTCTTCATGGACATGATGTGGAAAAATGAAAATTGGAATGATAAATTAAAATACATATTTTTCTTATGAAAGTGACAATTTGCTTCTGTAGCAGAACTTGAAAATGAGCATTTCTCTGAATTGAAATTTTAATTTGTTTAGGAGAAGGAGGCCATGGCTACTTGAAGGACTGGCTGTGGTGGGGTGGACTTTTGACCAGTAAGTTTGCTGTAAATGTACCACGCCCAGTCTCAACCCTAAATGAGAGTTCTGTTGTATGATTTTTATGTGTGTTTTATTTGCACAGTGGGAGGAGGTGAAGCTGCAAACTTTGCAGCGTACATGTTTGCTCCAGCCACTGTGGTCACCCCTCTAGGAGCTCTTAGTGTCCTTTTCAGGTAATACACTGTTTCCATTTTTATATTTAAAGCAACACAATGTAAGAATGGGCTTTTTTGTCTCCTGAGCTCCCCCTACCTGCCTCACACACAACCATACCTCTCTGTCTCGCTCTCTGTCTCTCTCACTCTCAAACACAACCAACACACTTTTTCCACACTATTTCTCTCTCTCGCTGTCTCTCTCACACACTGAGTGATATTTATATCTGTCACGAACGGCTCTCAGGACTTCAGCTGATGTTGATCTGGGGGAATGTGTGTAAGCGAATAAAATGATGTTAACTATGTGATAAAACCCATATATCGCTCAGAATATACACTGAACCGTGTTATTACAACCATAAATTGTAACTTTGGTGGTGGTCTGGCAACCGACAGAAAAGCATGTATCAGCAGAAGCGATGTCCAGTCAGTCGTGTCATTAGTCACTCTCAAAAACCTCATTATAACACTGTCCTCAACAAAGCTTGGGTTCCATTGACACAGAGTGTAACTGTAGCCATTTCATCCACACAGCATCCAGAGAAAAGCACTTACTTAACGTGAAAATGTGCACTAATCCAGCAAACGTCAGCAGCTGCTTTCGTAAACAAACCTATCAATGACTAACACCGCAACACATGAAGGAATTTACAATGCAACGTACTGCTCCAGCTTGTGTCCTCATGTCTGTTTCAACTCTACTGTGTAAATTCAGTCCAGTATTAACTCTTGTACATCCGCACGTTCTCCCTCTCTTTCTCTTCTTGTTCTCCCTGCCATAATGTCCGTACCGGGAATACCAAGCTAGAATCTTCTGGAAAATACCCGTGAAATAAATTTCCCGTGAAAGCCCTCCGCCCCGTGAATCAGAAGATGCTGACTGCAGTAAACCAGCTGTGGACGCAGCATAGCGGCCGAAATAGGCTCTATTCTCCCTATTACAGCTCCGTGGGAAGATGTAATTTTAAGATAGAAATACTGGATAGTGTTCCTTTAATCCCTTTCAGATATGCACTTGTTTTTCCACCATGTAAATCTCCTGAGTCCTCTGTCAACAAATACAGTGTACAGAGGAACTGCAAAAATTAAATAATGAGGCTAGTTTTTCATGCTTCAAACCTGTGAACTTCTAGAAATCCATATTGAGTATGCATTTATAATTAATGCAGAATTAAATATTTTAATTGATTGTTTATGTAAAGGGGCGGCACAGTGGTGCAGCAGGTAGTGTCGCAGTCAAACAGGTCCTGGAGGTTGTGGGTTCGATTCCCGCTCCGGGTGACTGTCTGTGAGGAGATGGTGTGTTCTCCCCGTGTCTGCATGGGTTTCCTCCGGGTGCTCCGGTTTCCTCCCACAGTCCAAAAACACACGTTGGTAGGTGGATTGGCGACTCAAAAGTGTCTGTAGGTGTGAGTGTGTGAGTGAATGTCTGTGTGTTGCCCTGTGAAGGACTGGCGCCCCCTCCAGGGTGTATTCCTGCCTTGTGCCCAATGATTCCAGGTAGGCTCTGGACCCACTGCGACCCTGAATTGGATAAGCGTTTACAGATAATGAATGAATGAATGTTTTATGTAAATTACTTTGTGAATTATTCTTTTTTTTTATTATTTTATTTTTAGAATTTTTATTACTATGATTATTTTTGCTGTTATTGTTGTAAAGGCATTAATAAGCATGGTAATATTTAGATTGTCTGAAAATATTTAGTATATGGCTGCAATGTTTTTGTCATGGTCAATGGCAGACAGACGTTTGTTAATTTTCGTAAAAATGAGCCTTCTAAAAAAAATCACAGAATGCTTAATTGTGTGCTGTGAGCACTCTCAGATGTTCTTTGTGTGTTTGGATCAGTTGGTATTCAGAGGAACCAAAAGTAAATCACTTTGGTCAAACAATGTAGCTGTCATTTTATGGATTTTTAAACTAGTATTATATTGCATTTGCTTATTGTCTCAAGATGCAAGTTTATTATTAAGCAAATCCAATAAACAAGCCAAAGCCATCACTGTTAGACTGAACTTTTCTGTACTGTCTGAATGAGTCATGCATGTATAGTATTGACAGATATATCTGTTATAATGAGGCAGTCATATCCTTCAATCTGTGGATCATCTTGGCCTCTAGATGAAATACTGATGTTGATATTTTTGTGTTTTTCTCCCCAGTGCTGTGCTGTCCTCCCACCTCTTTGGGGAATCAATGAACCTGCTGGGGAAGCTTGGCTGCATGCTTAGTCTTCTGGGAAGCACCATAATGGTTATACATGCACCAGAAGAGGAGGCAGTGACAACTCTGAAGGAGATGACATATAAATTGCTGGACCCAGGTAAACTTGTGTATAATTTCAGACATTTTCAGACTCGGTGAATAATATTTATTTTATATTTCAATATTTCAGTTCTTGGCCTTAATTTAAAGACCCATGGAAAGTAGTTATGAACTAGTTTTGTTTTAGTATAACGTTAGTCTTATGGCTGTAGGCCAATGCTTTTTTATGCACTCATATGTAATAGAAGCAATATCAACCATAACATTATGACCACCTTCTTGTCCATCTCTTGCTCTACATACATGGTTTGCTCCCTTTCATCCTGTTCTTAAATGGTCAGGACCAGCACAGAGCAGGTATGTTTTGGGTGGTGGAGCATTCTCAGTTCTGCTAGGATTCTCAGCACTGCTTGAATAATCCCTGTCTGGGAAACCACTCCAAATCCTTTTAAGCGATAATCTAACTTTATAACCAAGTAAGAAAGTTATAAAAGTGTGTTTTTTAAAGCACATTTCCACTGAAAGTAAATAGTACGCAAGGTTACAGAGAGAGGCTGCCGATCAGTCTTCAAATAATAAATAAGTAAATAAACACATAATGAAATTAGTCCGGGTGGCACGGTGGCCCAACAGGGAGTGTCGCTATCACACTGCTCCAGGCTCCTAGGGTTGTGGGTTCGAGCCCCGCTCTGTGTGACTGTCTGTAAAGAGTTTGGGGTTGGTTTCCTCCCACGGTCCAATAACACATTGGTAGGTGGATTGGCAACTCAAAAGTGCCCATAGGTTTGAGTGGGTGAGTGTGAGTTGCTTTATGATGGACTACCGCCCCCTCCAGAGTGTGTTTTCGCCTTGAGGTAGTTTCCAGACCAACCGTGACCCTGAACTTCAAAAGCAGTTAAATACAATGAATGAATGAATGAACAAAGGAATGCCTGGATTTAATCCATCTGGAAAATACACAGACTGAAAATAAATTCTGTTTTCCTTTGCTCTACTTCTAAAGGTTTCCTTGTGTTCGCCAGCTTCCTTCTTGCAGCGTGTTTGGTTCTTATCTTCTACTTCTCTCCTCGCATTGGTCAGATCAACATATTAATCTACATCAGTATCTGCTCATTGCTGGGAGCTTTTACAGTGTCCTCTGTGAAGGGCCTTGGCATCGCAATCCGCACAGTCTTCACTGATCCTTCTGTCTTTCGCCAACCCCTCACCTGGATCCTTCTGCTGGCCTTGGTGGCATCCGTTATCATCCAAATCAACTACCTGAACAAGTCACTGGACACCTTCAACACCCTGCTGGTCTACCCTATCTACTATGTCTTCTTCACCACTGTAGTCCTGACCACCTCCATCATTCTCTTCAAAGAGTGGGTATCTATGTCAGGTGTCGACGTGGTAGGTACTATTGGGGGCTTCCTGGTCATTGTGCTGGGTGTAAGCATGCTACATCTTTTCAAGGACCTTCATGTGACTTTGGACGATCTGAGGAATAACTTGTGTCAGCCTCTGGGCCAGCACAGTCTGGCCAAGAGAGAGGACAAACACACTCTCATAGAAAATGTGGAGTGTCTGCCACCTATGAGGGAGGAAGGCCCAAGGGTCTTCATTATCAGCTAAGCAGCACATCATAGTTGTACACTGTGACAGTAATCGAGTGTTTAAGTGTTTTTGTTTTGGATTTGTAAGGGGTGCATCTTCTACTAAAAGCTGTTCATGACGAGGCTTTTAAAGCCCCTGAGAATCAGCTGTTATGAGACGGAGCTTCTAAGGCTTTAGAGCATTAGCAGCTTTCATGGATCTACAAACATTCTTCATGATTTAAAACCATGCATTTCTATGCCTTAGTTTGGGCGTTTTTCTGTGGTTCCTGACTGTAACTATTCGCAAAAATCTGTGCTAACTACAATGCACTGTTTGTTAAAATGGAGTCAATTCTGACTGATAACAAACAAAACCATTTTCTTGTAGCGGTGGGAAATATGAAAGACATTTTCTAAATATATGATACACATGACAATATTTTTCCAAACCAGTCTACCAGAATTCATAATGTTCCGCCTTAGTATTATTAATGTGTTGACACGGGTACATGTTCACCAAGGTTGGGAAATAATTTAACACAGCAACAATGTTATCACAGTCATATTCCTCACCCTTTTCTTACTTGAATGATATTCATCAACAAGCATTTTAGATGCTTAACAGTCAGTATAGTAATGAACATGAGACACTGGAAAATAATTATTGGCCAGTTTCTGATTGGCTTAACTTTTGAAATTTGCACAGAATACTACTAGTAATTTGGTGAAGATGTATACTGCAAAGCTGCCGAAGACATGAGGCAACAGCCACTGAAGTTGCTATTGCTCAGGAGTGTCAGTGACGCAGGAAAATGTAATATATTTATAATGAAAATGTATTTGTTTATTAAACAGTTTTTTTTGGCAAGCATCTTTTCGCCTGACATTTGTTGTGTGTTATTTTAATACACAGTTGGTTTGGATGTCAAATATTTAGATCCCTGACAGCGTGGTGACACTTAAATGTGAAGGTGAAGTATGTAACTGCCAATTTATCTGATGATATATTGCGAATTTGAAAACTTTTATATCCTAAGTTAGATCTACTAACTGACTAAGGTTCATTACAGTATCAGGAGTGGTGGTGCTATATTTGGAACCAATGATGTGCTAAAATGTGTTTTGTGATTCTCCCCACAATTGTAAAAGAAATTAAAGACCCATTTGCACATGATTTAAACCCATTCTACACAAATCAAACACTCATTTAACACTAACTGGGTCGAAGCAAAAAAGCCTGTTTGTGATTGTTGGGAATCATTTAGAATGTTCACGTTGGCTTATTTTGCTTGATTTTCTGAAGCCACTGCTATATTTAGATTGCCGGCATTTGTTATTGTGTTTATTTGGTTGCTGTGAAAGAGTCTTCAGGGTGTCTGAATATCTCTCCAGGGTCTTTCAACATGTCGTAATAATCTTTTAGGATTCTTTAGGGAAACTCACAGTATGTGGAGATATAGACATCAACAGTGGCTTCACAGCCTAGCAACACATCCTGCATGACACTGTTCTGTACCACGTTTTCTTTGATGTGGCTCAGAACAGCTCTGGGGCTGTCTTCTGCAGTGCAGAAATGTTCACATTTTTCTATTTGGTTTCTGTTTGAATGATTTAAAGGTGGAATGCTCAAATGTTCAAACTGGAAAATTAAAGTTGTGGATCTTCTTGAAAATGTTTCAGAGCATTCACAGCTGCTGTGTTCAGTATAGTGACAGACAGACCGGATCAACAACATGCAGAGGTCATCAGGTCAGTGACTTCAGACATCTGTGTTAATTAGGCATCATGTGGCCTGCTGTTCAAATCTTTTTGAAGACGAGGCGTTTCGTCCACACCTGCTCATTCTACATGTCTTACTCGGCAAGTCACACATTTGCTGCAGTGTTCTTCTCCTCTGGGAAAAACATGGGATGATTAGAATAGTTCTATGAGGGTTCTATGGCATTTAGTCACAAGGCTTTTACTGAGGTTGGAGACTGATGTTGAATGTTTAATTCTGAAGTAAAAACGCCACAAAATGTCATCCCAGAATAGTATTAGTTGGAGTTTTCAGACTTCAGACAATGCTCCATGGCTCAGTATGTATGTACATATAAAATGTGAATTTTGATATACTTATTTAAGTTTGACATATTGCAATCAGAACAGTGTAGATTCTGCAGATCTCTGGAACTGTACTGGAGGGACAAACCATTATTCTTCCTAAAGATATTCCCTCAGATGGTGTTAAATGAACTTGACATCTGTTGGGCCATAGCTTATGATTTACACCACTGTCGTATTCATCAAACCACTCAGTGAACCCTTGTGCCCTGTGGATGGAAGCGCATTTTTCCTGAAAGAGATCATTCTCCTGTTCAGTTGTTTCCATGTTGGATGAACGTAATCAGTCAGCAGACTATCTGTGTATTGATTTGCAGTGACACTTCCCCACTAGATGGACAAATGGATTCATGCTGTCAGCAAAATGCAGGATAATAGCCAACTGCGTCCCTCACTGTATGAGTCAGGCATTCAGGTCTGTACCATACTCTACACCAGCACTCACCCTCTTGGGTAGAATATTGTAAAGGATGATTCATCTGACCCTATCCCTTTTACCTCATAGATCTATAGACCTGTGGTTAAGGCATCGCTGAACTCTCAAGTTTCCATTTACCTTTGTAATTCATCTAAAATAATATCTCTTTATTTGTGGGTCAACTGTTCTCTCTGACACGGTTTGGTCAGGTCCCGGCGTCAAATGAACAGAATAAATGACTGTTTCCCCATAGATGGATACCACCTGATTCTAAACAGCCAGGATAACTCACTGGAGTAGAACATTCATAGGAGACCTGAAGACATTGGGATGTAGCAGAGACACTAACCCAAAACTGCAATCGCTTTCTGCCCGATGTTACCTAGTACAGGAGGATCTTAAATTAAGTGAGTTTTCCATAAAACAGGTGCACTTTTCAAATAATCCAAATGGCTGCCAAATCAGACTGGAGATATGGTTGTGTTCACTTTACACAACCAGTGAAAATGAGGGGAACAACAGCAGTAAGAGTTTAGTTTCTGATTGGCTGTGCACATATGGAAGGGGTGCTTTGTATCCACCTACAGGTTCATCTCAATTCATTAGAATATCATCAAAAAGTTCATTTATTTCCGTAATTCAATTCAAAACTGAAACACATTTATATAGATGCATTACAAACAGAGTGATCTATTTCAAGTGTTGGAATAAAGTCATTTTTGATTTCTAATGAATTGAGATGCACCTGTATGTTTTTCCACCTGTTTATTCGAGTGTTTCTGTGACTTCTTCACAAATCAGTATGCAGCAGTATTTTCATTTTGACTTCCGAATGACCTCATATTTCAGAGAATTCAGAGACATTCAGGAGAAATGTTATATACAACAAAACACTGCTTTGGAGTTTTATTATTTTTTTTTTTTTACCCCAGAGGTTTTTTTTAAACTTATCCATTTACCCACTGCAAAAAAAAACAGTTTAGAATACTTTATATACGTGTCTGACTGCAGCCTCAGAAGCCTCTTTGGGGGAAGAAAGTGCTCCAGCCTGCAAAAAAAAGTGTTGCACCAGGGAGAAACACGGTGAGTATCAACCTTCAAAATAATGCAGAGTGAACCCTTGAGGAAAAACAGCAATAAAGTTGCAATAGAGACGGATCATATGGGTGTTTTTTTTTTATTTATTTCTTGCGAGGAGGGAAGATAGCGTTTAACTCCCTGACACATGCGTCATATTCAGGTTTCTCCTTTATTCTTATTCTTTGGGGCTTTACAATATGCAAATATTAGGGTGTTGGTTAAGACTGCAGCAGTGTTATGGCTTGCAGTGGCTTGCAGTGTGCCAAATAACACACTTGATCTAGATGACTCAGCACTTGTGTGATTTTTAAATTATTTACATTGATTAGATCAGGTTCATGTTTACAACACGTCAGAGTGTTAGCAGGACACCCATGGATCATCTGGAGTCGATGCTCAAGTGACATCAGAGGGTATCATATTTATTAAGCGTATTAAACCAAAAACCCTGATCTGTCAAGCTTTTACTCCCCAATACATTTCCACAACTTAATCTTAGACGTGATCTTTAGTTTATTAATATGTAATCAGTTTCAGTACATACACTGACCAGCCATAACATTGAAGTGACCACCTTTTCTCTACACTCACTGTTCATTTTATCAGCTCCAATGACCATGTTATTGCAGTGTACTTTTACATTTACAGGCCCTAGTCCATCTGTTGCTCTGCATACTTTGTAGCCCCCTTTCACCCTGTTCGTCATTGCTAAGAACCCTTACAGGAACAACACATTTCAGGTATTATTTTGTGGTGGGGGTGTTCATTCTCTGCACTGAGGTCACATTGACGTGGCGGTGGAATGTTACTGGGTGTTGCACTGGAAGAAAGAGATAAGACGCATCAGAGCTGCTAAATATGGTCCACCTTGTAGATGTAAAGAAAAGATACAGTAGTTCATCTGTTGCTGCACATCAGTGACACTGAGGTATTTAAAAACCGAAAGAGCACTGCTGTGTTTACCTCCAAAACAATACATGTCCAGTGCTGGTCCTGCTCACTGAGAAACAGGATGAACGGGGCAAATAAAGTATGCAGAGCAACACATTTTCTTTGAATTTATAGAAAATTGTAGATCTATAGATTGTAGATAAAGCTCTCAGTGGAGCATACATTGGTGCACACATTAAAAATACGCATTCTAAAGGACAGTCATTTTAAATATTGAATTAAAGCCCATCCCTAAAAGTAAAGCAAAAAATCTTTATTATTTATGGCATTTTGTTTATTCCCTTTTATTATAGTCATTTATTCTGTAAAGTAGAAGAAAATCATAACAATTAATGGAGGGAAAAAGTCTTCATAAGGGTTTGAAAAGATATTCAAGACTGCTCCTACTGAAAGCTTGAGAGGGTTAAAGAATTTAAAAGTTTGAAGAGGTATAACCCCAAATGACCTGCTGCACACTGAGGAGAATGTGGAAGTCCACGGCCAGAGTACCCGAGGTTATGATTGAAGCTGAAGGAATGAAGCAGCTCAGAAGATAAGCAGAGGCAAGAACATGAAGGACTTTGAAGGTAGTAAGCAGAATTTCGGCTGCAGTACGTGATGTGAACAAATGAGCGGCCAGTGCAGCTGACCAAGGACAGTGATGGCATCCAACAGTTTGAGACATTTCTTGATAATTAATGAACTGAGCTACCTGAAGGTGCACTTATCCTGGGAATAGATGTTTAATTATGCACACCGCTTGCATAATCTCCATAAAAAAAGCACGAGGTACTATAGAACACTCTGGTCCGAGGTCAACATCCCAATGGAAAACGTGCTGTAAGTGGAGCAGTGGAAATACGTTCTCTTCAGTCAAAGAGCTTCATTCCGTGCCTTTAATAAGGGGTGAGTGATTACGAACACACTATTGCAACAAAAATATTTTAGAATTAAATTATTGCGTAAACATTTGCTCGTTTTGTGAGTAACCATAACTTACCAAGATTCTGACATGGAATAAAATAAATAATGCAGTATAAACAGTCAAACAGCAACCATTAAAAAATTATACAAAAATATGCTTAAAGCTTCACAATAAAGTAACAAAACAAATACAGAAAAGTTCCTCCGCCCACTGGTTGTTGGAGAATCTGATACTTTCAGTGCGTTAAGTTTGCCTCATTGTCAGGATTCTGTTTTATTCTGACAGGCTGTCAGCCTCCTTCTACACGTCATGCCAAAAAGCAGACTCATGACTGGTCCCTTTGTGTCATATTCTGTTTCCTGTGCTAGTAGGTAGTTCTTGCCGATGTTAATTAGCAAAAGGTACCAGAGAGTCTGGCACTGTGAGACTAGAGCAACATTGGCTGTTGAACTCTTTTAACTGCATTTGTGACTGTCCTCTTACTCAGTTGGGTGCTTCTGCTTGAGGTGGAAAGATAGATTAGTTGTTTTACCCCATTTTCTTGTTACATGGTTGTTTATATCAGCCTGTAGAATATCAGATTTATTGTACATCTGATATTTTGTAACCAAACCGTCTCCACACAACTGAAGTCAATCCCCATGTGAAACACATTCTTCAACCTCAGAGACACTTTCCATCATAATAGACACTATACTTACATTTTTTAAAATTATATCCATATTATTGCACAGCCCTACCTTTAATATACAGGAGTTGGACAATGAAACTGAAACAGTGCAGGCCATGGGAGGTGTTCAACTTCACTTTCATGTTCATCAAACCAATCTTTCCCAAGTCTTGCTGTGTGTATTGGTGCGTTGTCGTCCTGATACACGGCACCGCCTTCAGGATACAATGTTAGAACCATTGGATGCACATGGTCTTACTGGTGCAATGTGCAATTAATGAAGATTGGCCACCACACTGGTCCAATTTAGCCATGAAACCTCCCACACTACAATGACAGGTGTTTCAGTTTCATTGTCTAACCCCTGTAGATTTGAGTGTTGTTTAAGATACAGAACAAATCAATTTACAAATAATTCACTACATGACACCGAATGTTTCTGTGGCGGGATGCAGTCCAATTGCAACTGTAAACTAAGGCTTTCTCCGAAGCTTCTACCACAGCAAAGAAAAAAAAAAAGATTTATGATGATGATTGACTTTCCTGAGCTCAGCATCACCTCTCGTCTTGATTCCACTAACACGCTTCTTGTCAAATATTGAGTAAAGCTTTATGTTGAAATATGTAGTCTGTCAGTTTGTATATAAAACACATTTGACATGTCTGGCTTTAAATTAGACCTTCGATAACAGTTGGCAAACCAGGATTTGAGAACTAAATGCACACCACAATTAGAACTGAGGTTTATTCTACAGCGGGGAGAGAGAAGTACATTAATTAAGAGAAAAACAAAGGTCTGACTATCGTATCCACTTCAGTAATGTATAGTATTGAATAATGTATAGACATGCAGCCTTTTAGATCAGAGAACTTATATGGAGTTCAGACGTAACAATCAGTATAACATTAATAATCCTATACAGGTTGAATGGGCTGTTTGTGTATTTCCATTTCCCTGTTCTAACACACCAACAGAACATGCTTAATAACAGATTATAATTAACAGATATATTCCAGCTGATTTCAGAAATCACCAAATATGTTGAAAACCAGTATTCCAGGAGCAGAATCACATTCCCCTGGTCCGTGTAAACACACAGTTAACAGTTCACCACTTCAAATGAGTCTAGTCTGACTATAGATTGGATTATAGCTGCTTTTATGCATACTGACATACTACAAGTAATCAGAGCCCAATTAATGAGGATGCATAGAGGGTAATTTACAGTAAAGTCACAGAGTAGAACTTCACAGGCGTAGGACATGCTCAATTCTTACTGGGAATGTAATTAGATACATGTGTTTACATGGCTTTTATATTTCTTTTTAATGGAATTTTTAAAGGATTATCCTCCTCACTTAATTGGATATGAAATTTTATGCGGATTGGCCTCTGTTCCATCTGATTATTAATGGATTATCAGGGTGCATGTAAACATAGCCGGTGCCTGCATTGCAGGATGTGGTGGAATTAGTGTTTCCTAATGTCTGAAAATCATGAATTTAGCACTGTAAGCGAACATGGCTGCAAACGATTTGGCAACATGTAAATGTAAATCTTTGTATGAGACTGAAAAAGAGTGGGTAATAGAATAATGGAGGGAACTGTTTAGTTGAAGTTATTTAACTCCAAATGTGGCCATGTTGACTTGAGAGACATCCATTTACAGCTCATGAGTGGGTGGGTTTATGCCTTATTGTTCTTTATTGTAAATATTCTCATGTATTAAAACGTTCATAACTGCCATTTCCTTTTTATTTAAATCTTTTTCTGTGACCGTGGCTCTAGAAAAAAATCCAATATAATTATAGCTGCACTTCTCCTTCACACCACTAGGTGTCATGTTCTTCACACAAATGCTGTATATTGAGGCCTGCTATTGAATTATCTGTTGTCTTTCACTTCAAATCTGAAGAAGAGCAAGAGCAAACGCTAACCTCGTGTATCTGGTTAAACATCCACACTAAAATTCAACAAAGGGCATGTGGCATTTTTTTGGAGATATTTCCAAAGCAGAACGCTGATTTAGTGTTGTTATGATTTCATCATCAATCACGCATGTGAGGCACTGATTGCAGAGCTCATCAGCCATCAATGTTCCTCCACCCACCCCCCACCCCCCTCCCCAGACTGCAGTGCACCATACATAATCAATTAGAGATCAATTCTCCATTGAAGTCATCTCTTTCATCCTTGAAAATCGACACACATCTTAGCTTTTAAAAAAGAACACATTGTGCTTTAATTGGCTTTTGTAAAAGTCCAACCAGCAGCGCTTTGAACTGCAAAGGTTAAGTAATGAAATATTCATTGATGAACTTTTTTGTTTTTGATTTCTCGAACAAAAACAAAATGCTCTCCTGAAAATTGCGTTCATTTGCAACAGAACTCGCCTTTTTGAAGGATTAAACAGGGCCAGCTACTTTCAACAGGCTGCCACTGAAATCTCTGCCCACCTTGGTTTCAGATAAGCCTTTGGTCAGGCCCCAGTGATTAATCTCTTTGACTCTCCCAGTCATTTTTCACAAGATGTCGGACACTCTAGTCTGATCCGGACTGGCATTTTTTTTTGCATCTTTGTTAAAGATAACCTCTCTGCTGTGATGTGAGCTGTGTGACAAGTCTCAGATGTTTGTGTCTCACCCTTCTCTATATGTGGCGGCCAATCAGTCCATTGGTCTGTGCATATCATCGTCTAATGATGAGGTTTTTTAAGGAGTGCTCCTGGTCTCCTAATTAACAGCCGTGGCATTTGGAATAAATGTCAAGTGTTTGTTTCAATCACTGAGCCCTTTGTCCAGTTATTAAAGCTCAACATCAGAGAGTAAGGGAGATGGAGTGGGGAAAATAAAGGAGAGGGAAGCAGGGAAAAGCCAAAGGGTGTGTGTGTGTGTGTGTGTGTGTGTGTGTGTGTGTGTGTGTGTGTGTGTGCGTGCGTGCGTGTGTGTGTGTGGGGGGGTGGTTGTGGTTATGAAGGGCTCTCAGATAAGAGGGATGAGAAAGTGAAGGAGCTATCCCACCATTATCACAAGGGAAGATTGTGCGGGTGGTTACTATGGAGTTAATATAGTCATCTCGTGGAATAATGAATTTCTCTTCTTCCCAGTGTGCAATATCTGGGAGGAGAAACGTAATGGACTTCTCCTCAAGGTCTGAAGTGCAAAATGCATCAGGTGTGTCATAGGGCTTTAATGAATAGTTCGCCTCACTTATCGTCTTTTTTCTGCCTTGAATTATTACTGACCACTTTAATTTGTAGAATGGAGAGGGATTTTCAGTAGACACCCTTAGTTGAAATTAGAGCTCCTACTCTTCTAGGATGAACTTAAATGTTGGAACATTTATGTGAGGATTTGATGGCATTCAGCCACAAGAGTATTATCGAGGTCAGGCACTGATTACAGATAATTCATTCTGAATCGCAAAAGCCACACACCTTCTCATTCCAAAGGTATTGAATAGCCTCTATCTCTCCAGACGCAGTTGTTTCACTACTCCACAGTACGGAACCTGGGCAATACCCCTTCTAGCTCACGTTTGGCACTGGGCATTCAGAGTGGGGCTGTTTTAGAGTCTGCCATTTCAATGTATGCTTTTCTGTGGAGATCATACAAGCAGTGCGTCCACTATGAGAGCACCTCAAAATAACAGAAATGAAGGTTATTTCTGTCATAAAATGGTTAACATGCAGATATTTGTGCACATTTTGCACAGTGCCCCAACATCAGCTAAGCTTTCTGTCCAGAGAACAAAATATCAGTCAAATCTGATGTTTGATTCCAACATCATATTTCATGTCTTTTTGCAAACTCCAAAATAAAACTATAAAAATTTGAAAACATTCAGACAGTAGTTGTGCTCTTTGGTCAGTGGAAGAAATAATCAATGATTCCACCCCATTTTTGAAGTAACAACTTCATTCTCTAATTCTCTAATAATCATTTCATATCTGAGGATCGCAGCAAGCTAACAAGAGTATATGCCCAATCTACTGCTAATTCCCTTCTCTGTGAGTCTCTGAGAGCGCACACAGGTGTAATTTTCTGTTGCTAGACAAGTAGTTCCTTCCAGTCTGATACAACTTTATTCAAATACAAGATTAGCCTTTTCTATCGCCAGGTGGTACCAGCATCTGGAATTGAGGCTAAGTAAACATCTGCATAGGAGGAATTTCTTTCAGATCAAAAGACTTTACTGCTCTGACACCCGGTGTTCTTAGAAATGATTCTGATTCAAATAATCTTTCACATAAAAGAGAGGGTGAAAACTGGTGCTCTCACAGTTCCAAAGTGAAGCACAACCCCAATTGCAAACAAGTATGGACAGTTTGTGCAATGCAAAAAGCAGCAAAGTAAGTCCTTTATGAGCAAGAATGAGTCTTGTTCTGCCACCAGTGAATAATCCAGTTTTTAAGTGCAATGAGTGGTTTCAGGGAATCGGGGGAAATCAGTCTATAGCAAATGTCAAGGGGCATAATACAACAGTAGTGCCCAGTAGTGCTGTGTAATGGAAGAATGGCTAAATTAACAATAAATTAATTAAAATAATAAATAATCACTTAAAACAGCTTTCAGACGTGTATCACTTGGTGTCTTTAAATCTATCAAAATTATTTGATATTGAGGTTTGTACCATAGCGTTAGTGGGGCTCGGTTACTCCATGACTTGACCTTTCATTCCTGCGAATCGATACAAAACAACCCCCACTGAGTCGTGCTCATTATCAACATACTGCCCTTCTTACATGTAATGTTCCTATTAAGTAGCTACCTTAATAGAAAATTACCTTGCAAGCATTATGCTAAGATGGTTTTGCTTGATAGGTGATTCAAGTACTGTGATATCCTTATCAACAGATCATATCAAATGCCAAAGTGCTAACAATTTACTCATTTAAAAGTCATTGACATTTTGGTGTGCTTTCATAGGTGGAAAAACACTGGCAGCTCATTTCACTTAGCGACAAACAATGATATAGTTAACTCTATTAACACACAAAAATGAACTGATTAGTCGCTATGAGAAGGTCATGTTCAAGAAGAGACCAAGATGTTTAGCTGTTGTTGTTTGTGATGAGCTTTTATGAATGCAGGCAGATTTACAGCTTCATTTAACGACATGAAAGAGATTGCTAGCTAGCTTTGTTGCAATCATTGCAGTCTTTGAAGGCAGTGATTCAAAATTCATTGCTCTATGTGCCTAGATAGGTCATCAGCAGTCTGATTACATTAACAGTCATACAAATGAAATTATACAAAGCAATTATACTTCACTGAGACAAAGATTTACGATTTTTATTCAATATAAACATTGCTAACTAATTTAGCTTCATGTACTTCACTAATCAGAGGCTTTACTCTCTTGGAAATGTACTTCTAAGATTTGTTAGAATCTTAGAAGTTGTTTCACACTTCTAAAGACAGGAAATGGAAAAATATCCCTGAAACACCTTTTACAAAAACTATTGTTGTAAATGAGATTAGCCAATTTCTAGGTAGAAGCATTAAATTGTTGTTGAATCTTTGTGCTGTGGGAAGGTTCTTTAAATATACTTTTCAATGGTGGTGTTGGGCACTTACCATTAAATGTTGACATGTTTACTATTCTCTGGTGTAATAGATGGATGGACTGAAAACGTGGGATGGGTCTATCCTTGTAAAAACAAGCAAATATCCTTTACTGGAGCATACAATTGCATGCAATTTTTAGGATTATGGTACATTTTCCTTCATAGTTAATTATTCATTTATTATAATTGCCTGTAATCAAAACGTTGGTTGTTATGTTTGAATGAAAGATTAAAAAAGTACTTTTATCTTTTAAATGTTTCAAAGGACAATTAAGGTAAAGTCCATTTACATTTGAGTTGCTCTCTACATGTTTTACTATATTTGCATTATGAATAGTGCTGGACATAAAATACTGACGCCTTTCAAGCAGAATCCTCTGTAGCTGTAGTTTTCAATCCAGACCAAGGGAACTCCCAGCCATTCTATATTTTATTTTGCTGTGAGTCTAAACACACTATAGCCAAGAAATTAAGGGTTTTACCATGCTGACTATCATGGCCTGGTTTGTAAAGAAATACAATGCAAGCAAATACAGGGCCTAGTTGGTGTTCCCTGAGGACTTGATTTAAACCCCCCTGCTCTGTAGCACTTAACACTGATGTGCCTGAATGATAAAGGGTCATCAGTCAGACATCTTCACAGTAAGAGCCTGTCCTGAGTCTGAGAGCAGATGTCTTTCAGAAAGCTTGAAGGGCCTGCTGTGTCAGGGTAGCATGTCTCAATCTCAGGACCATTATTTTTAGATAAATATTAATGGAGTTTATAATTTTTGCAATAATCTAGAGCTCAGTGAATTAAGCTCAATCACATCTGAAAAACTCTTGGCTTTTACCCATCTCCCACAAAGGCAGAGCAGCTTTTGTGCAGTATTTTATGTGACCTGCATACATCTCCACACAGGTTTGCTGTAGATGAGGAAATCAGTTCTGAGTCCTTTACAGTGTTGTTGATGTGTACAACATGGATTTTAAGTTTATTTAATACCCAAAATCACCAAATCACCAAGAAACCTATATCCAAATGTTATATTTACTGAATACATCTAATAGTGTACACTCAAGGGTGGCACGGTGGCACAGCAGGTAGTGTCGCAGTCACACAGGTCCAGGGGCCTGGAGGTTGTGTGTTCGATTCCTGCTCCGGGGAGGAGTTGGTGTGTTCTCCCTGTGTCCGTGTGGGTTTCCTCCGAGTGCTCCGGTTTCTTCCCACAGTCCAAAAACACACGTTGGTAGGTGGATTGGCGACTCAAAAGTGTCCGTAGGTGTGAGTGTGTGTGTGTCTCTGTTGCCCTGTGAAGGACTGGCGCCCCCTCCAGGGTGTATTCCCGCCTTGCGCCCAATGATTCCAGGTAGGCTCTGGACCCACTGCGACCCTGAACTGGATAAGCGCTTACAGATAATGAATGAATAAGTGTACACTCAAACTCAAAAATAAAGAACCACATTTGTGAAAGAGCTGTATGAGTGTGAAGAACATTTTAAAGGTTTACAGAACATTCACTTGATATAAAGGTTAATTACAAGTTATTAGTAAACCTGGTTCTTTTATTAGTTTTTTATTGGACTATGATGAATCAGTTCTAGCCTCTGTAATAAAGCAGCAAAAAACTCTAGCAAAAGGAGACCAACAACCAGTTAATGCCCTTGATTCCAGATAAAAGCATTGGATGGTGAAGCCATATGCCTTTTGTTCCTGTTTTTATATGTAGTGTTGATATAAGTTGATAGCCACTCCAACATGAAAAGGATTACATTTAAGGAAAACCCTATTTAAACAATCATAAAGCAATGCACCATGTGTTTTCATAACCAAGTAATGGTCTTTTCCCTGAGGTAGCTTTTAGAGCCATTAAACACTCTGTTTGTCTGGTTCCATTTAACTCCACTTTCTCTACATTTCTATACGACAGAGCATGAATAAATTTGTTTACACCTTAATGATGTAATGAAGCAGGGAATGTGAAAACGAGGTGTGATTCCCTTTAAAATTCCTGCTGTCAGGAGAAGAAACAAGTGTCTAGCTGTAAGTTAGTGGTCCGTTGGAAGAAACTACCTCTTTTTCCCATAAATCAGCAGACGCTAATTGAGCAGCTTGGCCTGTAAGTGTTTGGACGTTCAGAAAGCGCTGTAGCTCGGCTGTGTGCTGGTCTCGGAAGAGCTTCTTTTGTGAGTGATGAATGATGTGGTAGCCGGCTGCCTGTCTTGTTAACCGGGCCTTGTTGCTTTGACACTGAAATCAGTAGGCTCAACAAAAGCCCTAATTAGAGATAAGGGAAAACAACAATGCTGCTATCATAAATTACCCCTGCCGCTCTCCACTGCAGCTCGCACGCTGTCTCTCGCTCCCTTCTTCCTTGCACTCCTCTCTTCATAATGCTTTCCCGGGCTTTTAACGCGGGAAGACTGAGCGGTAAATTAAATTAATGTTAGCTTTTTCTCAATCATTCATCATTTCCAATAAAATGATTAGAGCTGTTGTAAGTACATCGTTAAAACCAAAAGCATAAAAGACCCATTAAAAAGTCATTAAAGCCAGCTCAGCATGAAGGTCTGCCCTGTTGGGCTTTAGCTGGCCAAGATGGAAGGGCTCCATTTTATGGACAGCATTTGAAGCATGGACCTGTAATTACATGCCGAATGAATAGGAAGGCAAAACACTGCGAAACAAAAGGACAGTGGCGAATTGGCTGGAAAAGACCTTAAGGAAGTGCAGCTGATGGCATCTCTGTGGAGCAGCCATGAAAAGCAAAGAGACAAAAGACATCTCGACGCAGCCTTCGTGTGCAATTTATTCAAGAGGAACCTCACCAGAATTTTTAAAAAGGGCCCATATCATGTAAAACTAATTTCCATGGAAATAATGGAGTGTAAACATGGTTCACGTCCATAAAGCATACAATTTACTGCCATTCAATGGCAAAAATAAACCATTCTGATGTCATTGCTAGGTGTGTGTGTGTGTGTGTACACAAACACACACCAACACAAACAGCTACTCTCTCTGATTTTACATCTAGGCCAGTGAATCTAATAATTTGACCAATGAGCAGACACAGTGTTTAAAAACTTCAGCAGCACTGCTGTGTCTGTTCCACTTTTTCCAGAGAAACACACGGACAACTACGTCAGTGTCACTACAGGACTGAGAATCATCCACCCCCCAAATCATACCTGCTCTGGGATGGTTGTGTGGGGGTTTAAAACATTGAAGAACAGGGTGAAAGGGGCAAACAAAGTACGCAGAATTAACAAATGGGCGAAGTGCTTCTATCATTTGCCTCTATGTTAAAACACCACAGACAAAACGCTTTTTTGTGTTAGCATTCATTCAAAGGTCGAATGTCAGAGAAAAGCATTTTTTGTGATAGGATCTGTATCAGTCATAAAGACTCTTACAAGTAAAGTAAGGTTGGAAAGATCTTCACAATGAGGGCTTGAGGAATTACAAATAAATTAAATATTTGTGTATGTTTGACATCTATCATCCACTTTATGCCTCTCATATTAAATTCCTGCAGTCGGTGATGTAAACCAGTCCTTTGGGCAGTGTGGTCACGGGTGAACGTTAAATGTACTGTGTTTTTGGTTGGTTCACTAATGAAAGGTGCTGCTCAGCAGTATTGTTGGTCCGGGAATGAGGCAGGGCCCTAACGAGCAGCAGGGTTGTTAAAGACATAAGCATCTTGATGAGTTATTTCATCTCTTATTTAGCATGGACCAGGCTCTAAGATTGCCTTTTTAATTAGACTGCAGATGGTAGAGTCGTTTTATTATCAGGGACCTCATGGGAAGTTTGCTTTATGTGTGCTTGTGCAGCTTTCATTCGAATGCGCTGCTCTCTTTGCTCTTCCTCAGCTAATTGGACCAGTGCCACATCTGCATTCCGAATGTGTTACAGGATCAGGATCAGAGTCCAGCCATATTCTCAGTGTTCCTTTCTTCAAAGAATGAGCAGATGTAGCTCAGAGGGTGTTGGTCAAATGATATCTGAATGAAAGAGGAGCAGGGTGGGGTCTTGGTCGGTTCACTGTAACCTAGCTGTGGTACTGAGCACTGGAAATCACACCAGAGTTAAGTTAAAATGAATACCATTTGTGGTTGCCTTCAGAGTCAGTATCTGGCCATGCCTGTGCCCTGGACGACTGTCTTATCCTGTAGCAAACACTAGGGGGTGCTGTGGTTGTCTTTTGTGAAGAAAAGAAAAGCCCAGGAGCAGTTTACTTTAGTCAACAAAAAGGGAACTTTCTCAAAGCTTCAGTTTCATAGCAATGACATCGTACAGACGACATGAGTCAATGCGCTTCCTAATTGGAAAAAAGCTTAAAACGGTTAACAGGTTCATTATGTGATTTCATCTTAAGACCTTTAATAAACAATTAAGGGTGCAATAGAGTGGTTAATTTGATAAGGGGACGATAAACATTTTCATTTGTTTGGCTCGCCATTCATCGCAGTCTCCCGGGAGCCTGATAGAATGCCGAGCGAGAGCTTTTCAGTGATCCCGAGAGGTCAGACATCAATCAAAAGGCCCAGCTACTCAGCGCTCAGCGTTTAATTAGTATACAGTAAAGATCACCTGCGAGCACTACTGGAAGTTCCTGCCGCTTGTGTTTTGAAATAAAAGGGATTTGTATTAATTTCAGGCTCAGCTGCACGCTGCAAATGGAATGGTTATTGGTTACACTTGGTTGGCAGCAGTCAGGGTTATACCTGTTCTGGCTTTTTGTACCTTGGATTGGTGTGATTGCGTCCTTTTGATGTTTAAATCCGTTTTGGGCCATTCGGGAGATTGGCGGATGAAGGAGAACAAGCTGAAATTCTTCCAAATCAGGGGAAGATGTTTGCAGAAGTGGGCATCATGGCTGCAGCTTGTTAATCACTGCATAAGCTGCCACAGCCTGCAGTAAGCATACAAACATAGCTGGTAAATAAGGGAACGTGTTCAAGTACACACAGAAAGTGCAAGCCTGCTTTGGGAAGTAGTCTATTATGGAGCTTAGAGTCTGTCTAGGCTCATATCCACAGGCCTCTGGTGTAATGCTCTTCAGTGGCCTGTATGCAACCAAACATCAAGTCAGTGGCCTCAGGTACCATGATGGCATGTCATGGTGGGCTGGTTCTTTAAGATGAAAGGGAGCAGGGTTAGGAGAGACCTAATGCCTGAGCGCTTCTCCTCCAGTTCTTTGGGCCCAGCGGAGAATCCACATGTCGTCTGCCATAATGGCTCCCTGGAAGCACTCTGGGCAAAATAAACAAGACATCACGCAGCCCACGCCAGGACCAGTAATATCATTTCCGATGGGTAAATGTTTTCCATCCCCATAGTGCTGCTGTGAGGTGGTTAAATAAAACATCGGCCAAAATATTAATGTTTCATCGCCACTCTCTCCCTCCAGCGCTGTCTCGGCTGCATCCACTGCTCGGGAGCTTTAACGTGTATGGAGCACCAAGTTACCCCTGCATGCAGCATAATGGAGGGAGCCCCACTTTTAATGTCCCTGAATTTATTAATGACCACCGTCTGCAGCGCCAAATCGAGGACAGACAGCCAATAACGTGGACGTTAAAAATTGCAGGAACAGGCAGAGTGTTGCATGCAGTATCAAACTCCACTGATTCTGAATCTTTGCATAATTCACTCACTGAGATGGAAACTGAGTCATTGGAGTGATTTGATGTGAAATACTTCATTCTGGAGAAATGTATTAAGTTTTTATGCACAATTTTATACTTTTATATTATATTACATTTTATTATAATTTTATATTTTTTAAAATGAGTCCCGCTCCAGGTGACTGTCTGTGAGGAGTGTGGTGTGTTCTCCCTGTGTCCGCGTGGGTTTCCTCCAGGTGACTGTCTGTGAGGAGTGTGGTGTGTTCTCCCTGTGTCTGCGTGGGTTTCCTCCGGGTGACTCTCTGTGAGGAGTGTGGTGTGTTCTCCCTGTGTCTGCGTGGGTTTCCTCCGGGTGCTCCGGTTTCCTCCCACGGTCCAAAAACACATTGTGGTAGGTGGATTTGTGACTCAAATGTGTTTGAAGGTGTGAGTGAGTGAGTGTGTGTCGCCCTGTGAAGGACTGGCCCCCTCCAGGGTGTGTTCCTGCCTTGTTCTGGATCCGGAGCCTACTTGGCTGTTTGTGTGTCCACACTTTGCTTTTGTTAGAATTGACTCATAAGTTTCATATGATTTCATAAGTTCTGTCTTAGAAGTTGTTTGCAGGTTCTTCTTCCATATAATCCACATTCACTGGTCCGGGATCTTGGTGGTTAGGCCATTGCTCTGTGAAGCCGAAGCAAAAGATTTTTAAAAGATAATAGGTTAGATTCTTGGAAGCTGTCTTACAGGGGTTATCTATTAATACACATATATATATTTAAACTCCATTCTCCAGTTTCCCCTTACTTATCCAAGGATTATCCCAAATTTAATCACCTTAGAAATATCTCCCCAAAATTGAATAACTTGCACTTCATGCCTCTTTTTGCATGTAAATGAAATAAACGAAGGGTAATCTCTGCTTCTGCATTGTATTGTAATATTGTTATATCCATCAAAACTGGCTCAGGGGCTGAAGCAAGTGATGCTATCAGTTTATTTAAATGTAATATCAGCATCCCAATCTTTAGAGTCAGATGGATGTAGATACTGAAAAACTGTCAATTAATTTTCCATGATAGACATTTTCTTTTCTACAAAGTCAGATGTTCAGATGTTAAACGATGGGGTTATCTGAAAATGATACTGATGCAAGTTTGGGTTTTACAGTATGTTCCTGTTGTTGAGAATCCATTTTGTTTTCTGTTTAATGGCTCCTAGAAGAAGGATTGCCAGCATTAATTTTTGTCTTTGCTGCCTTTACCAGTTTCAAACATGACTGGCAACCTGCCATCCGTCATTTGGGTGGAGAACACCTTTCTCATCATGCATCTCGCCATCCCGCAGGGACAGATGTATAGGCCCGCATAGTGCTCCCTCCTCATGTTCACTATTATTAATAGTGCTCCATACACAACAATCAATATTCTTAATATCACTTTTACTGCCTAGCAGTCTGTGAGAAAAACATGTGGTGGAGGTTGGAGGGGATGATTTAAAGGCGCAGCAGGATGCATGCTGGGCCCCTGCTTGGTCCTGTGCTGGTTTGTGAGTCGCTTGACACCAAGCCCTGTCTCTGGTGATCCTCCATTTCTGCGAGCTGATTAAGTGCACTGTCACCGAGCACTAGATCTCGGCTCCATCACCCCGTGGGGGAGGCTGGGAGCAGATGAGCGTGAAGCAGCATGTTGCTCTTATACTGGAGCCTCGTCTTCCACTTCATATTTGAGGTGTTAGGAATTGACTGTTTGGTCAATTAGGGCTGAGGTCACCCCCGACCTGTGTCTGTTTTTAATTCAGTGCCATCTGAGGGCCAGAAGACCACAGCCAGACAATATTGGTTTTGGGCATTGTCCCTAGAATGCAGACTTTTCTTTGGTTTCTCTGAATCTTTTAATTATATAATGTACTGAAGATGATGAAATCCCAAGGTTCTTTGCTATTTTACATGGAGAAACATGATTATTCGGTTGTTTCACTGTTTGCCCATGCAGTTTTTTGCAGATTGGATGACTGCTCCCCATTTCTATTTCTCAAAGATTCAGCCTCTCTGATATATTCTTTTTAAACCCAATCATGTCACTGACTTGTTGCCAATTAATCAAGCAGCAAATTTTCAAATTATGTCTTTGTACATTTTATAGTTAAATGTGTGGTTTGAAGGATTTGCAAAGCCTTGCATTCTGACTTTATTTACATTTTCAGTGTCCCAACTTGAGCTGGGAAACCTCTAGAATGAGCCAGGTGATTGCAATCCAGGACCAGGGCTGAGAACAACTACCAAAGAAGGACCAGAAATAGTATTGGCTTATTAAAGAAACTATTTGTGAACCGCTATTTAAAGGAATTACTTGTTTAAGTGTGAAGAAGTCCACATTGTGTAACGATCATGTTTGTACATCCCATAGGGTATAGATCCATGGCCCCTGCCACAGGGTAAAGGTCCCTCATAGTGAGAATATCTAATAATTGTGATGTATACTGCCTTTATTAAAGACACATTCAGGTTCAGCTCAGTAAACTCAGCTTAGCTTCACGTGGGAATAATGAGAATGGTTTCCAGATGCTTCAATTCATCTCAGTAACCCTTAGCAAGAGTAGAAACATGCATCACTGCATAAAGCACTGGAAATCCCACTGATTAAAAGCTGATAATCTCTTTTAGGGAGTGACTCATTACATAATGCAGTTATTTTGATCAACAGCAAAACATAATAAAGCAGTAAGAGATGACATTAATGACTAAACCATGTTTTTGTAATTGTAAAACAAAACAGATTTATGTCCATGAGTGTTGTACATCCATTGAGACCCAAAGCATTGACTATATTATCCCTCACTACTTTATAGTTAGGAGACAGAATAATGGATGCACTTCAGCCTATAATTCAGTCAGCTGGGGTTTAAATCCCTGCTTTGGTAATAAATGTATTTATTTCAGGCTGCTTTGCAAATAACTATTGGGATCTATCTGTGCACAAACAATAGGGCTGGTGTTCTCTGGATCATGACAAACAGCTCCTCTTGATTAGAGTGTGTGTGCAATATGCTGCAAATTAACCCTCTGGGGACTATGAACGTGCCCATGCATCTAATTCAATGTTTACCAATGTTTTTATTTATATCCCTGTGATTTTTACAACACAACAATTTAATTCAAACATTTCCTGAATCTGTAGAGTCTGCCCTTTTGATCACCATGAGAATGTACGTGACTCACATGAGGCTATGAAGAGGGGTCGACATAGTCAAGATATGCATCATCTGCCTCTCAGCGTGTGTAAGTGTTGGGGTCGAGTGGACGTCTACACTGTGGATGCTCCGGAGTAAAGGTATGTTTTCAAACGAGAGCTGAAGAATTTCTAAAATTTCAGGTTTTGGGGCTGAATGTTCCCTTTTCACAGGGCTCCGATGGGGCCTTGTATCAGACAGAACTGAAACTGCTTTGAACATTCTGATATGAAACATACGGTACATTTAAAGGTGAATTCAAGAAGATACACTAAAATGCACTTAGACCCTAGAAACTTATCCACAAAGGGACTGTGTGGCTGCTGGATTTTAGTCCACTCAGGGCAGAGCACACCTGACTTTCGCTCCTTTAATTAGTTGGTCTCAGTAAAACAACTGATTATGTGACCTCCTGGTTGGTTGGAACAAAAACAAGCAGCCACAATGGATCTTTGTGGACTAGATTACCCTCCCCTGCCCTAGAGAGTTAAAAGAAATACAAATGAATATTGCTTTTTTCCTTTAGCCCTTGCCACCAGAATGTTTCTGCATGGGCTAGGTATCGCCACGGAAATGTTTTTCCTTGGACCTAGGACCTCTAAATCTAAGTCTGTTTAAAGACATTATTATTTTAGAAGCGTATAATATAAAATGAATAATCCCCAATAAAAGATCTTGTAGGCAAACTTGTTTTGTCTGGCTCTGAGTACTTTTTATTGAGCAATCGGCTGCAGTGACACTAAGCAGGCTTTGCAAGCTCCAATTATGATTTTTTTAAGTGCTCTGTAATGATTAACTTTCAGGACTAAATTGCTACTGTGGCTTTTCCTCGCAGCAATTACAGCCGTTTTGAAGCATCTGCATTCTCGAGTCACTGAAACAACCTGTAGGAGCCGTGTATAATATCCTCCTTATGATGTTAGCTGCAGTACGGCACCGCTGAGGTGTGATTATTTGCCACTCTGACACCTCAACCAGTCGAAACATGTGTCCTTCATCTTAACAATATCCTGCCTGGAAAATGGTCAGTGACTCTGGGGCTCCTCGGTCTGTTTTTATATCCGGCAGAGCTGAGCTGCTGCGGCAAGTCCATGGCATGAAGGTCCTTTACCAAAATTGAATTCTGTCCTGAATCAAAGGTCAGCTTTTCCTCTTCTCGCCCTTGTCTGGTCTGAGACGGCTGGGTGGCTCTGGCAGATGCAGTCGGAGCTTGTGCACCGCAGCTGATGAGGGCAGAGTGGAGATAGGAGGTCAGGGACACATCTCACAACAGAACTGTTTCCCCAACTCTGAGCAATGCTCAGAGCTTCAGTAATCATCAGATATATTTTCCCATCCACCTGAGTACATAGTCATACACACGGTTGACATACACACATTCTCTTGCTCTCATTTCTACTTTCTTTCTTTGTCTTTGTTTCAGGGAACTGAGTGAATAGCCTTGGTGGAAATGACAAAGTAATAAACAAAGACTTTAATCAACAGGAGAAATGCTGTTTGCATTTATACTTAGATTTTTATATTTAGAGCTCTCTCTCTATTACAGATCTAATCTTTAAAATATTTACACACTACAGTTCAGATCCTGGGCGGCACGGTGGCCCAGCAGGTAGTGTTGCAGTCACACAGCTCCAGGGACCTGGAGGTTGTGGGTTCGATTCTGTGAGGAGTTGTTGTGTTCTCCCCGTGTCCACGTGGGTTTCCTCCGGGTGCTCCGGTTTCCTCCCACAGTCCAAAAACACACGTTGGTAGGTGGATTTGCGACTCAAAAGTGTGTGTGAGTGTGTGTGTGTCTGTGTTGCCCTATGAAGGACTGGCGCCCCCTCCAGGGTGTATTCCCGCCTTGCACCCAATGATTCCAGGTAGGCTCTGGACCCACCGCGACCCTGAATTGGATAAGCGGTTACAGATAATGAATGAATGAGTTCAGATCCTAAATACTAAACTTCTGGACACATTTTAAGGTTATAATCGATTATAGAAAAAACAGTCCACATATAAGATTGTGTTACATTGTGTTAAATGAATAAACTACTAAATGATGATTAAAAACACATTTCTTGTAGACTTACTTTTACACAGAGTAAGTCAAAATATGATTTCCTGACCAGTCCGACTAATCTTTATTGGCCCATCATATAGATGTTAACACAATTGTTCAGTCACAAACTGACAGAGCTTTTTTCACTGGCTAAGACGTATTGTCATGCAGTTTACAGAGCACCAGCTTTGTTTGTTTATTTATTTATTTATTCATTTAAAATCACAATATATTTTTGGTACTCGACTACAATTGACTGGGTGTGTCTAAGCTTTTACAGATTTAAACATTATCAGCTACATTTTAGGAAAACATAAAAAAATAATGTTTAATTCAACATTTGCACAGTTCCACCAGGTAAAGCACCATAGAACAACCACATTCAGCCTCTGTTTCTTTAAATGATAATGAGCCACACACAGTTCACCCCAGCCCCAAGGCAAAAGAAGTGAGATGCTCTTGCTGCTCTCATTTTACTTTGTTTTGTCAGCTCCTGTCATGTCTGTTTAATGAGGGTTAACCTTGCCTTTGTGCTCTCACATAAAATCAAGTCCAGTGCAGTGATGGAGGATACTCAGATGAGGAGTGATACAATTCAAATTTTATTTTCTCTTCATTGGAGCAAAATCAGAATGTAAATTAGTTGTAGCCCATGTTTGGGATAACGGATTAGGCAGTGTACAACAGACTGTCTGGGTTGTGCTATTTCAGTTTACAAGTTGGTATCTGTTCTTCAGATTCTCAGATTATTGTGCAAATACACATAATATGTTCTCTTTATACATCTTCTAGATGTAGTCTTCTCTAGTATTAGGAGTCCTACCCAAGGAATGTTACCCTGGTTTGGTATGATGTGCTTTCTGAGCTGGAAATTGAATTCTAGCCCTTTATGTGCTCAGAGCTGGTGTGTGTTCATGTTCCCAACTATGCTACATCAGCCAGCATGCACATGACTGTGCTTGTATGTTTGACTCAAGCTGAAACTGGTTCAATCAAAGCTTCAATTCCCAGGTCTGTCTGATAGATTAAACTCCCGGATTGCTGGCGTTTGAGAGACAACTTGGCGATGAAAACAGTGAAGATTGGAACTCTGAAGAGAAGGTGACCCCAGGCTCATAGATTTGCGGATGTTTACCATCCGGAGAGGCCGGGCAGTCGATACGTTGGTATAAAGGACAGCCCGCGAGTCTGTGGATGTAATTAATGGCTCTTGTGATCTACAGAGGTCAGGCTGTAATGGAACCTGTGCAGAAGCCTCGTTGTAAGACGTTGGCTGAGTTTTAAATAAATGCCAGGCAGGTCTGAGATCAGTAGCTGATTGGAAATAAATGAAAGAGTTGCATTAAGCGAAGTCAGGGGTGAATTAGCCACTGCTCCTTAATGAAGGCTTTGATAAAAATGGAGAGGCTGTGCTTTCAGCAGGACAGGGCTTTAGCAAACATCCAGAGTCAGTAATTGGTGTTGGGAAGTTAACAGAAAGCATGTGCTGTTTAGCAGACACATTTCCAGGCTGCTTCTTTATTAGACAAGAAAGCTGGAGCACTGCTATTGAACAGCCTCAATTTCTGGCTTAATAAACTCTATTATACACTTCTGAAATCAAGGCGATGAGGTAGTCTATATTTTGCTGCTGTAATAGGTCCTACTCATCTGGGAAGCCTTTAGACTTGATTTCTTTCAGGATTAGATGCCATTCAGCCATTTAGTTGTTGATGTCAGATCCCAAAAATCCACTCTGACTCATCCAAAGTGTGCAAATCCAAATTCATTCATTTCATAGAATGCAGCTCTACTGCCCCACAGGCCAGTGCCTGGGAGTGTTTTTCCACTCTAACTGATGTTTGGCATTAGGCATGGCAACCTTACTTTCATCTGTAGCTGCTCTGGAGCTTTTGTATGGAGATTGTACAAGCATTATGTGCAAATTTGGATGTCTGTGTCTACAATGGATGCTGGATTCACTAAAAAATAAAAGCTGTCTTCAAGCTCTTGGATAAATAATGTATGCACCTAACTAAGAAATTCTGCATTGCCAGAACCCTGAATTTTTGGTAGGTTATTATAACATTTCATTATTTTAGCTTGTTTTCAGATCATATCCTTTGATACAGGTAGAAGGCCTCTAGCTCACAATAAATGAGGAATGGAGGGGAAAAAATGAACCTGCTTTCAGTGTTTCCTGCAAAACAAACACACAGTGCATGGAAAGCAGACAAGCTTATCTCACTCCTATTAGACTTGTTTGGGTTTGCCGCCAATTAAAATCCTATATGGAGTAGATAAAGAGGTGGTGTTTAGAAGGGTCAGCCACCAGTAAGAGATAATAGTGTCATTATTTATGAGGAGGAGCTTCGGCATATCCATGTTCCAGCAAGAAATACTGCAGTGTTTAAAATAGTCTCTTTGATTAGATGTGTAGCACAGGGACTGTAGTGCATGGAGCTGCCATGCCATGTATATAGTGTAGAGCTTACTGCCTTAAGTTAAAGACAGTTCTCTGAATGACTGTAGATTACAACCACTGGCTTTAGGACGCTACAGTCATCCAGTGTGTCTTAATGGGAAATGGTTAGTGTAGAGAAACTCACAGAAGTAGATTTATTTCCAGAAGTGGTAAATGGGGGTCACTATGTGTACAGCACAAATTGAAGCATTTTGTTTATTATCAACACTCTTGTGAGTTTTTAATCAAGTTCAAATGGTGAAATATTTAAGCTGGAGTAGGCCATTCATTTTCTAAGCATTGTGTGTTCAATTTTTAAAATACTTTTTACATCCTGATAGAAACCAATAATTAAATGCTCTGATTATTAAAAGAAAAAAAATCATTATCTTCTGCATCATCAGCTGCAGGGCTATATATTTACCCTGGGCAAGTCTGTGGTGTCTGTGGGCTGGGGGTTTGATGGCGCTGTGGTAGTACCATCAAAGGTACATATTCATACATTTAATTAGGCAACATAATTGTACCTTATTGTATTATAATTGTAGATTTTAATATTTTGTTGGTTTTATATGTTCCACTTCCTCTCCAGGGCTTATATTTTGCTGTTTTATTTCACACAGTTCTATAATGAAAGATTACAAATATTCACTTCTTATTCTTGAGAAGAGAATGCAATGTACCTTTAGGGGAAACAACTGCTGTACCCTTAAAGGTAAATGTACACACTTTGTACCTTTAGTGACCAATAATGTACCTTTACCATACCTTTCTTCTGAGCGTGTAGATACAGGAGTGTATATATGATTTCTTTGGGATTATATTGCCTCACCACACCTTGATTGTATTCCTCCACCATGATCAGGTTTATAATGTGAATGTTTAAGCAAAACATTCTCAGAACTAACCTAAAACACTATGGTGTTATACTGTGATACTGCAAATCTTTCTTGAATAGAACATTTTTACACCAAACCTCTATCAAAAACTATACCCTACATAGTGTACCCTATACCCTACAGTTGTGCTGTGGAATTACAATAAAATTACCACAAATGTTTCATGGTACAGTGCTGTATACTGAGGATACGTCACTGTAGCTGAGCCACCAGTGAGTTACTGTACATTTTACAGGATTTTTACGTACCTAGCATACCCTACAGCTTACTATCCTACCACAAACTGAGTGGAAATGCCATGTGTGATATAAAGTCAGCATCTGCCTGAGCTCTGCTGCTGGCGCTAAATGATTTGTTCCTTGCATTTAGGCATTTTTAAACACAGCATTATATAAACATGTCGACAGCTGTCTGAAAACATGCAGTTTATTGCCCAACAGTAAATACTCAGATTTGAATTTAATGCAGATGTGGTCGTCGGCTTCTCTGCTTCAGCTGTAGTTAAGCTGCATTATTTGTTTTGTGAATTCATTACAGCTACACTGGTGCGGCACGGACAATTCAAGTGAAAACCGTTAGTCACAGGGATTCATGGTTGTAGTGTAGTTGTCTATCAAATGTGGCTTTTGCATGTAATTATGGCAAATAATGACTAGGTCAGTAAGTGGATACAGCAGGAAAAGGTAGAGCCCTGTGAAGCCTGAGTGTGCTTAATTGAGACGATTACTGAGCTCCTGAGTGGCGCAGTGGTCTAAATGCTGTCCTTTATCATTGTATCATTGGGAGGTCCCTCATTTGGTCCTCGGTGATGACCAGAAGTCCAAGAGAGAACAGTTGGTCTTGGCCGTCTCCTCTCATCACAAGCTCAACAGCCAGTGCATGCATCTCTTAGTGAGCATAGCAGATCCAATCTCGCCCAAAATATCCATCGTGTAACCTAAAGTAACTTTAGTTTGATGGCAGTGAATAAAGGGTGGTCTCAGACCCCTCTGACTGTGTAGCATCAGATTCACATGATGATTTGGCACAGACTGTGGTTTCAGAATTCTCTCCTCTGGTAGTAGAAAGAACAGGTTGACCACTGACCTGAATCGTGTTTGTAATGAATTCTGTGGGCAGTTGTTGGAACATCTGTCCATTGCCTTGTGTTGTAACATACCAGCAGTGCTCCATACTCTTGTAAAAGCCCTTTTGAAATTTACCTATCAAACATGGCTCTTGTATTTAATTACATCATGTTGTGATTAGATCTGCCACTGGATTCAGGAGGAAAAGGCAGAGCTCTGCCAAGGCCAAGGTATTTAATTAAGAAGTATAGCGCCGTATGGCTTTAAGCAGAGCCTTTAGGAGGTTGTTTAAAGGCGCTGGGCTTGAATGCGGAGCTGTGTGTGAACAGACAGCCTCATTAAAAGTGATCTATGTGAGCACCTTCACTTCTTTGTGGGCAGTGGACAGCACAAGTGTGTCACATCCTGCTGTCTCAGACAGAGCCGGTCTGGTGCTGTTGTCCGCCAGGAATTTTAATTTGTCCACATTTGCCATGCGGTGGAAAGAGGAATGGGAAGGTGTTTGTACCTGAGGGGTGTCTGTGTGTGTGCGTGTCTGTATGTGCAAGCACGTGTGTGTGTGTGTGTGTGTGCAGGCATGCATGTGAAGTGTTCCCCCTCTTTCATCCTATTACTTTTGGTCTGGAGCACTAGCATGATTAAGCATTTTGAAAGCCTTCTGGGGCTGAACTGAAGGAATTTCTTTTTATTAATGCCAACTAAAAGAGTTCTTTCTGTTCCTGTGCAAAAGTCAGAGGGATTCCATTTAAAATGGCCTTTCGGTAAAATTTTTCAAGCATGTGTTTTGGCACAGGAAATAACTCAGAAGCCAAAACAACTACATTTAATATCAGTATTTAGCATGGCCCCCTCTGTGATGGTGATGATTTTAATCCAATAAATTTTTTAAAATAAAATTCAGAGAGTGTTTCCTCAACGTTTGCTAGCTCTCAAGCCTGTCTGAGCACAGGAAAATGTTCTGGCGTTTGTATGCATCCCTGGCTCTGTGTATGGGAAACAAAATATTTTGATCCAAACTGACTCAGGCATTCCTGACCAAACAATGGTCAAGAAATAACATCTGGAGGCATCTGGACAGTGGAGAGCCCTCCAAACATTAAAAATCATGAAAAGAATAAGGATGTTTCACTATTTCTGCTCCATAGGTGGGTGATATTGACTTATTTTGGCTGTTAGTCACAGATTACTTAAGGTGGAACTGACAAAATATTCTGGAGACCGCTGACTGCATGAAAGTAAATGCATACCGAAAGGCAAGTGCTAACACAAACAGTGAATAAAACAGATATTCACAGTATTAATTAAACTACAACCATGAACAAACTACGGTCAGCTTACTCAAACATATCGTTCCACCTTAAAAAGTGTGGATCTTCTGGATGAACACAAATGGTGAGGGGAGTTGTTTGTTTTGCTGTGTGAACGGTAGCTCCCCAGAATCGCCTCTGTTGCTTTTAATTACAATTTATTTAGTGATGAATAAATCAATTTCAATCATAAGGTGATGTTCTTGGTCATTCCTACTGAAGCTGATAGGGGTTACTCTGAAACTCTGCACCTTTCTTTAAGAGAAAAAAGGCCTGATGAAGTGAGGTGGAGGAGTGTGTGGGATGTCAACACAAAGCTACAGTCACCTTCACTTTTTCCAGCACAGTCCCACGGACATCAGGTGACTCGCCTCTTCCTTGAATCGCAGCCCTCAGGCTGGAGAGAGACAGAGGAAGGAAACGAGGCAGGTGGAAGACAGAGATTAAAAGAGAAGAAGAGGCAGCTGAGTCTCTCCTTTTTTTTTCCCCTGCTCGCTCTCTCCCAGGTATCCGGCACTAAAGGAAAGGCCAGGCTCCCTAATGGATGCTTGTCAGTCTGGGCCTTTTCAGCATGTCCAGCCATGCAGACTGAGAGGCAGCTCCCCTGGCAAAGTAAAGAGCCTTTCCGTGTCACCCGCCTGTCTGCTCTCTTCCCAAATTACGTTAGGTCAGTTTCAGACACTGCAAAGCTGTCCCGATGCAGGCCAGTTGGTCTTGTAGTCAAGTGTTCGGCTTCAGCTCTATTAGCGTGTGAAGCCGTAGGCCCATTCATATCTTTTCCCCACTAGTGAAACATATGAGTGCACTGGCATGTGAAGATTTTGCTGAACTCATGCAGAATTCTGTCTGTGGTTGATATTTGTTACTGGGAACCGCATACTTAAAGGAAATAGTTGCACAAGCCACAATTCCAGAAAAGGGATGTGAAATTCTAGTAGAAACAGAGTACAGCGTTTCATAAATTCTATTTATTTCCAAAAAAAATCATGCCTGTAACACATATTAAAAAAGGCAGGACAGGAGCAGATTTACCACTAAGATATGTCGCCTCTGTCTGTGCACTGGAACTCTGTGGACAGCACATGGTGCTATAAGCAGCATTGCTGTCAGACAGCTCCAGTGTGAGTCCCTGAGTCACTTGGGTCACTGTCTGTAAGGAGTTTGGTGTGTTCTCCCCGTTTGTGTGGAGTGCCCTGCAGGTGCTCTGGCTCCCCCCATAGTCCAAAAATATATTGTCACATTCCAAAGAAAAACGTGTATCCACATTGTTGTGGATTTTTAGAGGTTGTCCTTCACATTGCATGAAAATGCCATGGTGAATGGACCAATAGAAATGCTTCAACATTGACTTCCGTTGAAGTTTTCCAGATACATGTTTTTCTCCGGACAGTGACAAAATGTTGGTATGTGGGGTGTCTGCAGGTGTGTGTGTGAGTTACTGTAGTGGACTGGACCACATACCCCCCACCAAATAGTTGATGTTTGGCAAATCTACTGGTGCAGATTGGTTGCCATTGTATTATCCAGGTAGATGCTGCACACTGGTGGCTGCTGAGGTGACTCCTTAACGTTCCAAAGAATATAAAGCATTTTGAGTGTCTTAAAAAGCACTGTATATGTGTAGGTTTAAGTAAGTACAGGAACTCTGCTGCTGTATTTTAAGTCACACAGCTCCAGTGGCCTGGAGGTTGTGGGTTCGATTCCTGCTCCGGGGGACCGTTTGTGAGGAGTTGGTGTGTTTTCCCCGTGTCCGTGTGTCTGCTCGTCTCTGACTTTGCATCTTCAAGACTGGTGGGTCTAATACACTGAGTAGCACTGTTATGTCTGATCCATTCATACCAGAGCAAAACCACCACTTTAGTGTCAGTTCCAAACTGAGGATGATCCACAACCAAAATCACACCTGCCCTGTCACAGACCCGACAGGTTGAAGGGGCTAACAAAGTATGCAGAGCAATCGTGGACACCACTCTGTAATTGTAAAACTACTAAGGGCTCCTGTATTGACAGTGGAGCTGAGAAAATGGACATTGAGTGTAGAAACAAGGAGGTGGTTTTAATGTTATGGGTGACAGATCTGGCATTAGCATCAGCTGAGGAGTCTGATCTGAGATCAGCACTTATACCGGGAGCTCTACAAGACCTTTTGCCCAGTCTCAAGTGTAAACAGCTGGCAAAGAATGAAACCTCACCCCTGCATTTCATCAGGCAATATCAAGCACACTGTTTTCATACTTTATTCATGAGGGGTCCTTTTGAACCGCCCCTAAGAAGTGTGCAACTACTGCCCATTGTACCTTGAGAGTCTGTTTTTCATGCCGTAAGCTCCTGTTACTTAGCTGAAAATCAATATGACTGAAATGCCAGGACCGGGCCGTGAAGTTAAGCGCAATATGGGAGAAAGTGAATTAAGGGGAGTGTTTTTTTTATTTTTTTAAAGTCCGCGGTGGCAGAAAGCCGGCTCTGTCAGAATGCAGGCAAACGGGCATTGATAAGAGGCCAGAAAAGGCTTTTGAAGAGTTGATCAAAGCGGCAAGGCTTTGATGATGGCGCGTGGCTCCGCTGACGAAGCTGTGAAAGACTGCTGCTGAAGGACTGAGCGCTTTCCCCCTGTAATGAAAACCAAGGCCTCACATCCTGCACCACTTCACCACACTTTAGAGCTGTGTCCACAGCAGTGCAGGCCTCATACGGACAATCGCCAATGTGTATTCTATTTTAAATGCAAGACACCTCACATCTGTTTTCACTGCCCCACCCCCCCCCCCTCCCCCATTTTACTGCATTATTCCTTCAGAACAAAACTCAGAGTGGCACAGACTGAGGCAGGGCTGTGCGTCTCAAGATGTGTACTGCCTATTTCTGTGGCTTCTTTAAACCCCTTAAGAGTCCTAAAAGTCCTGTTCATCAGTTATTTTCAATAATCATCTAATGCCTTAAAAGTGGCTGTGTCTCCACCCCTTCTCCTTCATTTGTTACAGTTAGTTCACACCTCCCTCTTCACTTCTGCTCTCCCTCAGCTCAAAAGCTCCACTCCTCATGTTAACAGGATTGGTTCCTTTGGTTTATGATGTAAGAAAGCCTGGCTGTCTGAGTCAGCCCTATTTTAATGTGCCTTTGTAAAACCAGGGCATTGATGTCTTCTAGCATATAATCACCACACTTCATTTTCTCTAGAAGACTATCCAGATTGTTACCAATGAAAAGTGCATAAACCAGCATCTGTGACGGCCTGGGGGTGCATCTGTGGCCACAGCACGGGTGATCTTCATATATATGAACATGTCACAGTCGCAGAGGTTTATATTGGTTTTTGGAGCGACGTGCTGATGCCAACATAACATCTTTTCCAAGGAACTCTCTCATGTCTATTTCAGCAGGACAATGCCAGGCCTCATTCTGCATGAGTTACAACAGAGTGGCTTTTACAGACACAGATTGTGTGTGTTTGACTGACCTGGCTGCAGTCCAGATCTGTGTCCTATTCAGAATGTATGGAAACCACAGATGGCTGAGCAGCTCTGATGTTGTGGCAAAAATTCCACTTGCAAAACTGCAAAAGTAGTATCTTTCATTCCCAAATCATTTAGTTAAAATAAAAGGTAAAGTGATCCATTTTTTTTTGTGTGTGTTGCAGTTATTAAATGTATTTATATTTAACAAATTGGATTAAGATCATCATTGAAAACACACAAAAAATACTGCTATGGTCCTTTTTTTGTTAAATATATATTAAAAGGGGTGGCACGGTGGCGCGGCAGGTAGTGTCGCAGTCACACAGCTCCAGGGACCTGAAGGTTGTGGGATCGCTTCGGGTGACTGTCTGTGAGGAGTTGGTGTGTTCTCCCCGTGTCCGCGTGGGTTTCCTCCGGGTGCTCTGTTTTCTCCCACAGTCCAAAAACACACGTTGCAGGTGGATTGGCGACTCAAAAGTGTCCGTAGGTGTGAGTGTGTGTGTGTGTTTGTGTGTTGCCCTGTGAAGGACTGGCGTCCCCTCCAGGGTGTATTCCCGCCTTGCGCCCAATCGTTCCAGGTGGGCTCTGGACCCACCGTGACCCTGAACTGGATAAGCGCTTACAGATGAATGAATGAATGATATATTAATAAGTGAATTAACATTAAGTGAGTAATTTATTTTTTGTATTATTAGGATGTGAGCCAACCTTTCTGGAAATGGAGTGTGTACATTAAGTAATGCTTTGGTGTCTGAAATTTCCCAGTGGATCATAGTTACCACTGTCCTTTTTTACAGTGTAAGACGGGTGCTTTGATACAGTTTTGCCTGGGCTTCTCTAAAATGTTGAGATGGGTAAATTATATGAATGTGTGGCTTCCTTAAATATGTAACATCTATTTGTGGTATGAGTAAAGCAGTAATATGTGTGTGTGTATGCATGTGTGTGTGTTTGGGTTTGCGTTTGTGTGTGTGTGTGTGTGTGTGTGTGATACAGTAGTATTACGCGTAGAGTTTTGTTGCTGGTAAATGCCGTGCCTCCGTGTCTCTCATCAGGGTGAGATTGGACACGGTGCATTAGGCAGACCGCACGGTGTGGTGCGACACTGAATAGCGCGTGCTCTCAGCGGGGCTTTTTATGTTTAACATTCCCCCCGCGCTTTGTCCACATCTTCCCGAGGACACTCATGTCCACCCCTGCCGAGATGAAGGTGAGAGCTTACCTGCCCCCCTCCTTCGGCCACCCGCTTCTTTCTTCCGCTCTCTGCCCTTCCCCATCTCTCGGCTCAGCCAGGCATTGACCTTCCCAGTGGTGCGTCATTACTTCTTCTCTTGGCTTTGTGTTTCAATTTGGCTCTTCCAACAATGTCCCATCACTTTTTCCATCCACGCCTAGAAGTAATCTCAAGGTGTGCTCGCTTGACGGTTCTGGCAGATGCTGCACTACAAGAACCCCCCACGCACCAATACCTGTCTGGCAGCCTTTGACTGTTTAAATATTTAACAGGGCTATGAGGCTGCAGAATTCAGTCCATCAGATTTAGAACAAGAAATATCCATTTTAGAATAATAAGTATGTATGTAAAGGGTGGCACGGTGGTGCAGCAGGTCGCAGTCACACAGCTCCAGAGATCTGGAGGTTGTGGGTTCAAGTCCTGTTTTGGGTAACTGTCTGTGAGGAGATTGGTGTGTTCTCTCCGTGTCACATGACACCACATGTACACACTAACAACACCCCTCACACGTGTTCAAACCACTGGCTTATTGTTTATGATATAAATTCACAAGCACTCAATAAATGACTTATTCCCAAGATTCTGGAACATTGCAGCACCTGCAGGCCTCCACTTCTTCTCTGTCGACCTTTGGGCCTCATGACAAACTTCACCCCTTCAGGTTTTCAAAGAACGACTTGCCACAAGAGGCCTCATTTAAGCTCTAGCTACACCACCAACCCATGCTAAAGTCACTGTCATGCACAGCAGCTTTGTAGCTTTAATGATGCAAATACGGAAATGTTTAATAAATCATTTACTCCTTTAATCTCTAGTTGTGTTTCTGGCAGATGCTGCACAGCAAGACCCCCACCCTTCCCCCAGTCTCCCTCTGAAAGTTAAAATAGTTTAACAGAGCCTGGCTACAAAATTCAATTGCTACAATTTGATGCCCAGGCTGTGGTGAGCTCTAACTACATCCTAAACCTGTCTGTAGTCTGTAACGCACAGCCCAATTCTTGCTTTAATAACACTGAAGGTGTGCTTCTGCCAGCTGCCGTATGGCAAAACCCCTGCTCCAGAACCCCCTCTCCGATTTTAAATATTTAACAGGATCGCGTGGCTCGCTTTCTGTGCCTATCCAGCCAGGAGGCACTAACCCGACATGAGCGTGCCTGGAGATGCAGCCCAGAAAGCAAACCCCACAAAGCACCCAAGCATCCCAAAGCAATTTCCAAGGTCACCCAGGAGCAGGACCCACTTTGCCTCTTTTAATTTGAACATGTTTGCCGCTCCTAATTGCTTGTTTGCACTTAACAGTTGGTGGTCGGTGCTTTAATTATCATCAATATTACTTTTAACATCTCGAAATGTATTCATTCATTCTGTCCAGAGGTTATTTCCCCTGATGTTCTTCATTTCTCTGTGAATGCTCGTCCTTGTGCTAGCGATCCTATCTTCTGATATCTTGGTTAGTGAATTCTACTTCAAAGACATAAAAGGTCTAATAGAAAACAAAAGAAAAAAAAACAAAACAGCACATACTTGTTATTGTGCGAGTTGTTAGAAGCGTACATTGGAGAACATTAGCTAAGAGCAGCCTGTATGTCTTCCCCTGCTAATTCTATCCACCTGAGACTAATGTAACCTTGTACAGTTAAAGTAATGAAGTAATTACTTATTATTCACAGACTTTATCTCTCTATTGCACATGGCGCAGAATGCTTGTCAAAAGTTTCCGTCGTCCTGTGACTGAACAGGCTGAACAGGGCTTGGCTTCAGATAACCACTCTAATCCATATATAACTCCCAGGACTGGCTTCCAGGGAAAATCCATAGGTGTGTTTTCTGAAGGCATGCTTTTCTGGGCAATTTTAGGGGGCAGACAAGCATGTCCCGCAGTTGTCTAGACAGCTGTATGTGTAGCCCACGGGTCACTCTCCAATCAGGAAATGTCACTTTCTCTCATTTACAGGCACAAGCTAATTGAAAGACCTTTCGCCAGTGTGTGAGTAGCTGTCACAGATGGCTCTAGTCTGACATAGCGGCTGAGGCCCTATTTTTATCCCAATGCTAAGAAAACCCACCACCAAAGGCAGAGCACCCCACACTCTAAAGGGGCTTTCAGTGGCCAGACTTTGACACAACGGCACATTTGACACAGATTCTTATTCTACAGGCTTCAGTCTGGGCAGTCCTCTGGGTCCAGCAGGTCCACTCGTCTTGTCCAGGTTTAGACGTGAGGCCTTAGGTAAAAGGCTCTCCTAGAGATGCGTCCTCTTTAAAGCCTCAGGGGCAAGATGACTGAAGCGTAGACATCTTACAGAACCATCCTCATCACTTGATGCAATGTTTCTGTAAAAGAAAGAAAGAAAGCAAGCCTTGGCTTCTTTGAGGTAGACTGAAAATCAGACCAGGGGGAGTTTGGAGTGCGGTCATTATTACCGTAAGGCTACTACAGAACTGTTGCTTTATAAATGTTACTAAATTATTGGTTTTAGTGTTTACATTGTGTTGTGCCTTTCCTAAAGTAAAATCAGTAATGCCCAGTGCCCAGGGTGGACTATAGAGTTGAAAAGACCTCCACCACTGGCTCTGGAACAGTCAAGAGTTAGCTCTCCATTCAGTCCTATAAGATGAGATGTGGCATTTGTGAACTAGAACTAATTACTAATTAGAATTAGAATTCGAATGACTTTATTGGCCATTGTGCTTGCACACAGAGGAATATGTCCTCTGCATTTAATCCTATCCGTGTAGTGAAACAAACACATACACACATTAGTGAACATTAGAGGGCAGTGAGCACACATGCCTGGAATGGTTGGCAGCCCTAGCCACAGCACCCGGGGGGAGCAGTTGGGGGTTACGTGACTTGCTTAAGGGCAGTTCAGTCATGACCTGCTGGCTCTGGGGATCAAACCGGCAACCTTCCGGTTGCAAGCCCAGTTCCCCTACCACGGCTGCACCCAAACCCCTAAACCTACACCAGCACATCACCTCATTAATGCAATCATGGCTGAGTCTAGTGTAAAGTTATTTTTTGAAGAGTAGAAGAGGATGGAAAGGAGGAGGACAGACCACCTATTTATACCCTTCGGTTGGATGAGCAGGTGCTACCATATGTTTGGCCATATAGTGTAAATGACTTCAAATGGATGTCGGAGCTGGGTCTATTTTAGAACAGCTGTTTTGTTTCACTATGACCACATTCATTTCCCTATATTGGCTTGTCAGGAATCAGCTCATTATCAGAATAACTTGGCTTTACACCACAACCAATTTTGTCCATAGATTTGCTCCCCATTAGCATGTTCTGGATCTCAGAATCTCAGCACAATTACCCAAATCTGCTCCTCCACCATTGACTTGATAGGGCAGGCTGATGTTTCCATTAATATTTCAGATGGTAAATAGACACAGCATTCCATTTGCTTGGACATTCAATTTTCATTGCACTCATGTTAGCTGATGGGTCGGGTCTTGACCTAATTAGCCAGGGGTTTTCAAAGAAGGGGGGAGAAAAGCAGAAGCACTTATTCCTGCAGGCCAGGGAGGCTTTAGCTTTTTTAGAAAATCACTGTCAGACAAAGATCAGGGCCTAAAATGGTATGTGCTGAAATGCTGTCAGATAGCAGGGCAGAGGGGAACGAGGCCATACTCGCATTTAGCTGTAATTTCTAACATGCCGGCATTCTTGCTGCTTGTTAAAAGCTCACATTGTGACCAGCCCCAGAATAGTTAACTGGATTTTGCTTATTTAAATGACACAATGTCCTGCTACAAAAATGGATGATTACAGTGGGACAGGAGGATGTAGAAAATCTAGCAGCTCATATCTCATATCTGTTTTTTTGTTGGGGCTTGGGGCCTTGATGCAAACCTTGGTCGGGATTCAGTCTTCAGCAATTTATTTAATATTGATTTGGCCCATTCTGTGCACTGAGCTTGGTGTAGGCTCAGCTTGCCATTCACTGTCAGATAAGCACGGGTGTCCTGCTATAAGTTTGACCCTCAGGCCTGTCCACTGTCATGTTAAAGCTCTGTGGACACCTATGCAGACCTCAGCCCTCACCTGCAGGGGACTATGAATAATGTAGACAGTGTGGGTAAAAAAGCAGAATTCCTAGCAGTGAGAGAAGCCTGGAATCACTCACACACTGGAGAAAAAGCAGAATTTGGAAAACAGACAGAAACACCATACTGGATGAGTTGCATGTAATAGATCCCACTGATAAGTCCAGTGTCACTCATGGTTTTCAGTTCTCCAGGCATGTTTAAATCACAGTTCAGTCATTGTCGAATTAAGTAAATGCTGAAATCATCCCCTGAAATTTCTCTATGTTTTGCATGAAGATATCCTGGTGTTATTTTCTTACATATTTGCACTTACAAATTTGACGTTTTATTTGATTATTTTTAATACTTTTTATTGACTGTATAACTGATAAACACTTTGAACACTTATTTGAAGTCATAATTGTATATTTGAATACAACTTCCTAAGGGTTAGAGTAAGTGCAGCTGGTTTGCAGTACTATTTAAATGTAATTGTTATTCCATGTTATTCCATGTAATTACATAGTTCATTATATAATTCTATACATTACTTTTATTCATGTCAAACATTCAGAACAATAGGTAAAAACCCACAAACAATGAGGTTCTTTCCACAGAACAATAGAGTTCCTTCCCATTCCAGTTATAATAAAATATCTGCCTTACTGCAACAAAAGTCACGTCAATTGAAGAGTAAAAATCCTCCCTTTTTACACCGTCTCTCCACATTTCTCCACATTTCAGTGAGCTAAGGGTAAGATGTGATTAAACAAAACATACAAAGAGAAGTTTCAGACGTGGCTAATTGTCTTCATTTTACAAATTTCCAATGAAAAAATATGAGATATGATGGGATTTATTTCAGCACCGGAACAAAACCTTTGGTTTCTTTTGAGGGATCACATGCTCCACCAGTCCATACAAGTCACAGGATCCACTTAACATATTTTACATGTTTTAGTCTGGGTACTTACCAGAGATTGAAATTCAGAAAAACCTCTTCAGATGGTTTGGTTGATCTTTTGCAGAAACGAGTGTCTTTTTTCCTTAAGCAAAGTTCCTAATCCAAAGGCATTGGTCTGGCTGAAGTCCTTGGCCGGACACTGTAGTGTAAATGGACGCGTCAGTGTTCTCCATGCTGCTCTGATCCCAGGAGCACATGGGTAACTTCACATTTCCATCTCCAAACGATCCCCATAGAAATGGAGCAGGGATGACAGGAAAAACAGAGCCAATACATGGCCAGAGCATTCCTCGTTTCCTCTGTTTGGCTTAAAATTCATAGGACTGCATCACAGAAATGGATAAAAATGGTTTATCAATATTGCAATATCAGAGATTTATGTAACCTATCAAAAGGCAAAAAGGAATAAACAAAGTGTCGGCGCTTTGCATACGTTATTGAATTGTTAATGGGTTGGAGGGAAAATGCATTTTCTCCTGAGCCTGATGCCATGAGAGGGCCGTCGTTTGAGTGAGTTGACAAATGAGCGAGACGGTTCATTTGTATAGAGCATCATTTAGTAATTTGCCCCACGACAACAAGCCGAATCGTGTTATTTCATATTTCTTTCTTGGCCTCCGAGTTCCTCTGGCAATTTAATTATCTTTGTTGAATTTGTGTTGATGGTTCATTTATTTCAGAAAAATTAGAGGGGTGAGTGATGAGGCAGAACTTAGACACTAAACACACATGCATATGCAAACACACATGCACACACACACACACACACACAAGGGTATATGATCTAAAAGAAGTATTTAATTGCAAAATATTGATTGTTGACAGGGTGGCACTTATGACTATTAAACTAAACTAAAGATTAAACTGGAGATGTCCATATAATCAGGACACTGTATGAAAAAAAAAAAGTATGTGACCTAGCTTCTGTATTCTGTTCATTTATTCCATTCAGTACAGTCAAAACTATGAGGCATTCTTCTGCTCCCTGATTGTTTCTAAATTACTGCATATTTCTGTCTAATATTAATAAGATTCATTTTACAAAGTACAAAAATGTATTAAAAATTGAATGTGGTGCAGTCTTTTGAGACATACATAATTGATTGTCCTCCAAATGAAATGGTCCAGACCATATATAAAAAATGGCATATTAATCTGCCGTTATGCAACAGAACTATTGCTGTTGTTTATAAAATAATATTTAAGGAATTGTTAAGAATTTATTTGTGTTCAGTTAGTAATTAATTTGATATCCAGCACTTTGATATTTGGGTAGACCATGTCTAGTACTAGAAATTATACATATAAATAAATGTTTGATAAAAAAATCAACATTTGAAAATTTCTTCTAGATATTTGCATATTTATTCATTTATTGTCTGTAAGCGCTTATCCATTTCACTTTTTTTGAGTCACCAATCAATCTACCAACATGTGTTTTTGGACCGTGGGAGGAAACCTGAGCTCCTGGAGGAAACCCACGCTGACACAGGGAGAACACACCAAACTCCTCACAGTCACCCGTAGCAAGACTCGAACTTCCAGGATCCTGGAGCTGCGTGACTGTCACACTACCTTCTGCACCGCCATGCCGTGATATTTGCATGTGCCAACAATAATTATGTTTTGTATTATTCTCATTTTTTGTCGTTCTGCAAAAAGAAGCACATGAAATAGAAATGCTAAAAGTAACCCATATTTCAATGGAATTCTAGTCTTCACTCTGTCCATTTTTAATCATGTGTGTCAAAGCCCTGAAGCAGCGGGTCACTGATAGCCAGCTGAAGACCAAGTGAATATAAGCAGTTAGTTAAAGGCATACTTTGCACTAATGAATAACATCTGTAGTGTCAGACTGTGGTCAGTAACTCTGGAAGCCCACATCTTTGTAGAGAGTGTCCTGCAGCTCTCTGTGAGACTTAATCATGAATTGAGTGTGAAGTTGGCTTGCTGTGAAGTCTCGAGGGGCAGCGGGGTGTAGTCGTAGGTGTGGGAAAAGGAAGTGTACAGTGTGATATGACCAGCACAGACAGTCTGGGGACTAAACCAGAAAGCAGTGTCATCTGATGGATAGGTTGTGTATTTAAGTAGGCCTTTAATATCCAAAAGGAAAAGCCTTTGTTTATTATGAAAGTAAGTGTAATAATATTGAATTGATCATGTTGAACTATTACTAATGGTGAAATGCTGACACAGTGCTAATAGGTAAGTATTTTCAAATTTTGCCAAAATATTAAAAAAGAAAATAACAAAAATGGATATACAAGGATTTGTTCAGATTAAATTGCAGGTTGGTTCACTTTCTAACACAAGCAAGTCAATGATTTACACCAGTCTATGGACAAGACTCTGGCAGAAGATTTGAATGCACTGTTAGAGCACTAATATAAATTTGAGGAAATAATAAGCTACAGTTAAATAGTAACATTACAAGAGAAGGAAAATACCCTCAATGGGAAGTCAACGTAAAAAGCTTTTATTCCAAGGAATTTTGCTTTGCTATTGGTTCATTCATCATGACATTTACACACAACATGAAGGAGAGCTGCCGTGTTCAAATTATAAAAATCCACTAAATGTTTTTGGACAGCAAGAGTATATTCTCTAGAATTGTTTCAGAGTTTAGGAGCTATTTAAGGAACTGATCTTCCACCAGTTGAACTGTAGGTGATCCTATGATCTTTTTGGCAATGTGATCAGTAGGGGTGGGCCCTGATATGTCACAATATTTCTGGGTATATTGGCAATAACAACATTCTTGGCGATATGAACAAATCATTGAAAAATACTTGTATTAATTTCAAAAACAAACGATTGCAACAAAATTAATGTTATATTAATATTAATTATATTAAATGAAATATATTTAATATATATTAATAATATTACAGGCTTCTTTCATTTCTAACATAATACCATGGTTTATTGTACATCTGATATTTTATAACCAAACCACCTCCACAAGCCACTTTTTTGGAGAAAATTCCTCCACCTCAGAGCCACTTTCCACCTTACTTCTCTGTGGCTAAATGACTTGTATGAATGTATGCCGTATTATGGGTAACTGTATGATATCATTATGCAAACAAGTCTGAATATCACTAATATCACAATATTTTTTTGTTATCGTTTTAAAAATTATAACGGTATTATTGCGAACGACACGATATGGCACAGCCCTAGTTACCAGGGATATTTATAAAGAGTTTATGCACCAAAAGCAGGTGTAATATATTTTTTCCACTTATCTTGACCTTTTTGTTGCTGAGCCTTAAAAACATATTCATACTTTGTTTGCCCACTTTCACTTTGTTCTTCAATGGTCAGGACCCCCAAAGGACCACCAGAGAGTGGTGTGTGTTGTGCTGGTAGAAGTGGATCAGACACAACAGTGCTGCTGGAGTTTTTAAATCCCTCACAGCTGGACAGAGAGCAATACTTAAACCAAAAATGTCCAGGTAAGTGTGGGCAGAGTCCAGTGAACACAGACGAAGGACTAGAGGGTGACCAACAGACTGTGTAGTAACAGAAGAACTACTCTCTCTGGTTTTACAAGGTGGGCCCATAAGGAAGGTGTGTCTAATGGAGTGGACAGTGAAGGGCCCATCATACCAACACAACACACACTAACACAGCACTACCACATCATTGCCACTGCAGCACTGAGAATGATCCACCACCCAAATCATACCTGCTCCACAGTGGTCGTGACCATTATAGAACAAGGTGAAAAGGGCAAAAACAAAACAAAACAAAATAATAATAATAAAATAAATAAATTGTATGCAGAGGAACAGATAGACTTCAGCCCGTAATTATAAAGTGCATCAGTGTTCAGGGTCAACTTCAGTGTGAATAGATGAAACTAAACCAACGTAGACAGACAGATATGTGAAAATTCATTTGCTTTTGTGACATCATTCAAATGAATTTTTTAATTACGTGAGCTTTTAAAGTCTTATCATTCAATGAATACAGTGAAGCATCCGGTAACTTTTAGGACTTATCTCTGTTTGAAAAGCATATATAAAAGTGAGTAACTGAAGTGTGATCTACATTAACGCACTCCCTGTCTGCATGTCTCAGCTCATATCGGTCACAGACACTGTACAAGTATTTTGCCTTAGTAACACATTTAGGCTGCATTTCCCTTTAAAGAGCAGTGAATCCACAATGTCATTAAGGTCATTCTCAGACAGCAGGCGAGTGATTGTGTGGACACTGGATACTGTCCCACAAACAGCACACTGTATCAGGAGTGCAGGAAAAGTGCTGATGTAGGATCAGTGTGATCAGATAATGCTCATTAGCGCTAAAAAGACAAAAATCGATTCCAGCCAAGCAGCTTTAAAGTGACATTGGGTACACTCATTAAAGACCAAAATTATGAGAGTTAACAGCAAATTAAAAATTTACTAGTGTTCAATATCACACATTTGGGGAAGGGGATGAGTTTGAGCATGCTGGCTGACTATGGCATTGTACTCTGCCTGCTATAACAATCAAACAAGACTGCATGTCCCTTGCAATTAAAACAGATGACAAATTTATCTTTAAGGCATTTGTCAGAGATTTTTATCCAGTGCAGCTGCAATTCTTAGTGTTTTATGCTTGATAGCAGGGGCAGTTTGTATGGTAAGGAGTTTGGCAAAGCCCCATCAAAAGGGAAACGAATTTTTTTGCATCCATTTCTATCACAGTTTTATACTAGCTGTGTCAGGATGTTTTATCCTGCCTCTGAATATTATAGTCCATTCCACGTCAACTTTTGTTCAATACAGTACTGCCTCTCCTGGGCGAAATCAGTATGGCTGAAAAATGCCCAGATTGCTCTGAGATTCTCATGTTTTTTGTTTTTTAATTGTTTTTTTTTTTTTTTGGAAGTGTAGAGGCTGTGGGGCAATTTCTATGGGCTCTAAACCCCTAAATTGCTTTCATCAAATGTAAGTTGATGCATGCTAAAATGGCCGAATACTCGCTATTCTCTACATTATTCATGATACACCGCATTATTATAGGGATCTTCAGTTCAGGAGAGAAGTGATTTTTGATGGTATTGTTATGTGTGTGTAGTAGGGAGATCAAGTTAGTTTCCTGATTAAATTTTACACTGCAGTGTGCCAGTTAGATAGCTAGCTCTTAATCTACACATTGAAGGAGTCACCATAGCTGCTACTGCAACAACTGCCTCACCTATGGGATTTGGCTGGGGCTACTACTGATTGTAACATTATGGTTAGAAGTCTTGCCCAAGGAGAAGGACAAGGTATAAAATGGCTACTCAAGATGGGACTTAAACCCAAAGAGAAGGCAGCAGTGTTACCCATCACACCAACCAGTACCTACCCAATACAATGTTTTATTTACAGAAAGAGAGAAAGAAAAGAGAAGCTATTCTCCTGACCGAAAGGCAACTTACTTAGCTTAGAGGTGATCGTACATTTGTGGTTTATGCTCCAAGAATATGGAACATGCCTTAACCTCCCTCTATTCGTCAGGCACCTTCAACCACTGTTTTTAATTCAAGTCTGAAAACATATTTTTCAAGCTCACATTTGAATAGTGAAGAAATTATAGTGAAAATCACTCTCTTCTTAGGTTTCTGTTTTATATCTGTATTCATTTTCTTATTAAGATTTTATTGTGTGTTATTCTATGTTATTTCAATTTCCATTTGGTTTTGTTCAGTTTTTTCTAGCTGTTATTTTATTTTATAAACCTACCCGTTGTCTTGGGAAGGCTTATCTTAATGTACAGCAACTTGCACAATGAACGTTGTTTTAAGAGTGCTTTATAAATAAAAATTTACTTACTTACTACATTTATGAGAGTATAAGAGAGTATAATCTTAGTGTGACCATGACCATGAGCTTGAAGAATGATATTTCATTCCAGTGCCGACAAATTACGCTGAGGAATGGAAATAAAGAACACTTGACTTGATCTGATATCCAGCAAACATCCTTCAAGAGAAAATCTGATGTCAGATGGCACTGACAAATTTTGCTATTCAGTCAATGCAATAAAGGCATGGTAATATCTATAGCAATATTGCCCTACATCATGCTTGCTTATACCATTGTATGATGCTGGATTAAACTGTGCTTCTTAACATATCTGACACGTTACACTCACAGATATAAGTAAGTACCTAGATCTAAAAATGTCCCTAGACCTATAATAGATTTCCAGAAACATTTCTTTGCCACAGATGCCAACTCCAAGCTCTCGAAAGCTGCTCCTTTCATGGTGTACTTAACCTGAAATGTGCTGCATCCACAGTTGTTGAGCAATTTGTTCATGAATGGATAACCCAATGAGAATCTAATGCGCTGTTTTCCTGCTGCCATTGTTGTAGACTGTAGCAAATTTAAAATGGGGTTGAGTGTATGGCATAACATCAATTTACCACCATTGAATTGGAGTGCAAACCTGATAATTGCACTGGTGTTTCAGGCCTCAGCTTTTAGTGGAATATTTTAATAAGCACAGTTTTGCATCACACTGTTTCGCATTTAATTAGCGGCCCTGGTCTCCCATCTGCCAGTCTCCCCAACTCAATTTAGCTCCGGGTTCCAGCAGAACACCAGCATTAGCATAATGGCTGAACTGTTGCTCTTTAAGAACCCCACAAAATGCCAAATGGATAAAAACTGAACATGGCGCTGATGGGAAAGCAGGAGATTTGATGAGCATCGATGCCTTGTTTTTGCCGGGCAGTCATTTTAGGCACAAAAATAACACTCATCTGAAATGTAGTTTGGATGTGTGTGATTAGCTGAAACACTGCTATGTGGAAGCAGGATTTGGAATGATAAAGATAATTTTGTGTGAGTGTGTGTGGGTGAGAGAGAGAGAGACAGCGAAAGAGAGTACAGTAAGGGTGGGTGATATGCACTGGCATAAATTCATGGGCACGAAATATCACACATTTTTTTATGAGGTCGCCAGATGGCTGTTGGAAAGTTAAAGTCAGCATATAATACTTGATGACTTTTCAAAAAATGTGTCTGATATTGCATTGTCATTTCATGCTAAATGATGTAAAAGCCTCTTACATTGTGCAGCACTGTTCATCCAAGTGGCTATCTGGCCTCATTTCCTTTTAATTGTATCAACAGCATCTGATATTTGTCTGTTGGCAACTCGAAGCTCCCAAGTGGCACATTTGTCAAACACTGATCTCAACACTGTGTATGATTGCCCTAACTCCCCCATGACTTACCAATGCAGGACTGTGTTAACAAACATAACAGAACTGAGAGATTAATGTTCTCCTCCAAGTCTGTTGTTCTGTCCAGTGATTCTTTGTTGACAGCATTATGTAAGCATTCCGGCTGGCTTCACGTCTCAGAAGTATGTACTCGTCTCACCCCGCACTTTACGGCATGGTGTGATTGGGGGTCTCTAAGCTAAAGTGTGGAATAATCAATGACTAAATTGTTGTATGAAAAAACAGACTCTAACTGAATAGACTCTTAAGTGATCACAAACTAGAGGTCCAGGCGGTCCAGGTCCTGACCCCAGTTCCCATCCAGACCTGGACCTGTACCTGATAAATTATTAATAGTGTTTGTTTTAAGCAGAGTGACTCTTCTAGTCAGTGATTGAGCTCCAGGAAACTCACAGACTAATTGCATGCATTTCTGCATTTCACACATGAGCCTTCTCAGCCAATCAGATCTGTGCATTATGATGAGCGCTGTGACTCAAATGAGTGACACACACAGGGCAGGTCTCCAGACTCCGCTGTCCTGGTGCCAGTAAAAGTAGCCCAAGGGACGTGATAAAAGCTCTTTTGGGATGACAGTATTGTGTGAGGTAAAACCAGAAAAATCTACCGGTTGAAATGTCCATAATGCTGAATATGGATTCTGTTCATGGATAAATTACCATCATTCAGCATAAAGAGCCAATCAGGTTACTGTTAACGGAGAAAGTCCTACCCTACAGCAATAGGAGGCAGTTAGATTGCTGGTTGTGGAAATGTATTACCCCAGTACTAGAACAATTGTTATATACATTATTATTTATTTTCAATATATATTGCTTAATTCATAATAATAATTTAACTGAAATCATAATGTTTTGTTTTAATCACCAATGTTATGTTTCATTACTAACTGTTTATCAACAGATACAAAAGGGGCACTGACCCTCTCCTCCCTGTATGTTTCTAATGAAAGTGTTGTCAACATACATTAACTGCACTGTAATTATTGCTGACTTATGCCACGAGATATTAATAGTCCTTCACTTTTCTACTTACGTATCATTTTCTCATTATATTTCTCAAGCATTTAGAGCAGCTTGGAGTTTAGACTGAGTGTTAGTGATATACAATGGAAAAAAGTGAATATTCACAAAAAAAAGTGTTAGGTATTAGAACTTTTATTTGTTTTTTGTGCTTTAATATTGACAAATAAATCCTCATATATCATAACTGTGCAGTCTGTTACCATCTACGCTATTGCCCCCTCAAAATGACATGAATCTAACATTATAGTGCAAATGACGCAAAAGGAACCAGCAAAATGCTAACTGTTATGAATACAGATATGATTATAATTATATAGTGAGTAAACAAGTAAATAATCTATTTTAAGTGCTTTACACCTTTACTTAAAGAAGGATCAGCATCTTATATATGTTTTTAGTAGCATAAAATCTAGGAGTCATGTAGAATTCTCTAGAGCAGCATAAAAAAGCCATTTAGGAACACACTTCCCTTTGTTTTCTTTCAGATTTACAGTCAAGGATGACTATGCGGGTCGACAGGAACCAAGAAAACACTGTAGAAATATCAGTATTTCTTCTTGGGAGCCTTCACAGTACTAATGGGTGTTTTAAAATATAAATAAAACTATAATGCTGGCTGAACAACACTGGAATAACAACCTTAAGAGACTTCACTGCACTTTCAGCCAATCAGAAGAGAGCAGAGCGCATCTATTCTGGTTCTGTTTTGTGTGCAACTGATTATACCCCGTTTTATCCACAAGTCTCTATGAAATGTCTGTGCCATGCTTTGGTCAAAATATCACACAAAACAACACTTTTCTTACCATAAATATCCCTGTTCAGAACAACAGGTTTGAGCTGCTGTTTAGAACATAATCTGTTTACTCGAAATGCAAGGTGCAGCTCCATTCTTGTTTTTGACATGTTTAATCAGGGCTTCATGATCATTGTGGTGGTCTTGCTCTGTTGAACTCCATCTTTGCAGTCTTACCTTAGAAGAGGCTCAGGCTAGCAGGCAGGACACCTGAAGTGCCGAACTGGTTTGCCTTGTTTCAGTTTGTGGGTTGGTAGTAGCTCCAGAACCCCAAATTAATGTGCTGATGCACTGAAATACTCATTTGCTTAGAACTGTGTAACAGGGACAAATAAATACATGTCTGTACTGGAATTTCTTTTGATTGTGCTGATTACTGAACCTACAAAGGTTCAACTGTGTTGGCAGAAATCAAGCCTGGGTGTGTCTAGTTTTACAGATCCTAGTTATTATCTAATTGTGGGTAATTCATTTAAGATGTTAAGAATGTGATTAATTTTTTTTCCCACACAAGGAACCAGATGGTGTTGAAAACACTATCAAAATATAAAACAAGCCAAAAAACAGTATTATCTGTTTACAGTAACACGGTGGTGCAGCAGGTAGTGTCGCAGTCACACAGCTCCAGGGACATGGAGGTTGTTGGTTCAAGTCCTGCTCCGGGTGACTGTTTGTGTGTTCTCCATGTGTCTACATGGGTTTGCTCCGGTTTCCTCCCACAGTCCAAAAAAACACATTGGTAGGTGGATTGGCAACTCAAAAGTGTCTGTAGGAGTGAGTGTGTGTCGCCCTGTGAAGGACTGGCGCCCCCTCCAGGGTGTGTTTCTGCCATGCGCCCAGTGATTCTGGGTAGGTTCCAGACCCACCGCGACCCTGAACTGGAAAAGTGCTGACAGACAATGAATGAATGTATTTGTTTTGCAATAAATTTAATTCAAAAGTAATATCTGTGACAGATTTGCAAAAATTAGAAGTATTCTGGAGGTAGGTGTGAGTACTATTCTCGTGTTCTGGAAGTGCTGTTAGTGCCTGTAATATACTTAGAAAAGTATATCACACCACATCATTTATCTTGATGATGCTTATCTAGATAACGCATCATCACCATTGCTCATCTGTAATATACAGTATGTGCACCGTGCAGCAGGGGAAATGTGTGCTCATCCCAACACTAATAACAACAATATGCAAGGAGGGAGGAAGCGTTTTGGTAAGAAAAAAAAACCCCACAAAAAAACAGTGGGCTGGTGTAGACTGCAGTGAAGCATGGATAAATGTAGGCCTCATTCTTTCTCTCTCTCTTTCTTTCTTTCTGTACTAATGGCAGATCTCTATTCTTCGGAACAGAAAGAGGGGCTTTTGATGAATAAATGTACATGATGGATTAAGCTTCTCTCCTGGAATTGTAGGCATTTCTGGAATGATGAATCTCGCAGCGGGATTTTCCTTTTCTTACCCAGCCGCCCAGGAGTCCAAATTGTTTTGCAGATTACGGGAGCGTAGCCTTAGGAGCACTTTTATTAATATTTATGTGCACATTAATCTGAGGCAGCAGCTGTTTGACCTCCTCTCAATGAATCATACATAATAGATGGAGGATTGGAAGATGCCACCGAATGGAGGGAGACTTGTGTGTAGTTTCCACCAGGATCAGTGCGGGCTGTGTGACTTTTTATAATAAGGTGTTTATCAAAGCTGCCAGATTAAAGACTGCCGACCAGAGCTTCTGATTTATTCATGTCTGCTCTACTTGTCTTAAGCTGGATAAATGAAAGACTCCGAGGAGATTAAACCATCGCACCCAAAAACACTGAGGTGCACAAATCTATGCATGGCCCCCAGAGGAACCGTTTATTGCTCAGAGGTTGCTCACTGATGGCTCAGGAGATTTAATGATGGTTCTCCTCGAGTTCTTTAAGAGAAAAAGCTTTAGACACCAAAGATAGATAGAACATACGTCTGGCCCAGATTAAACTCATGAAAGGATCAGATCTGATCACTGGAAAATGTAACATCAGTTTAAATGCTGTTAAAACACTGATCAGGGACAAGTTTAAAACCGCTGACAAGGGAAGAGACTAACACTGATTACACTGATAACGTTGATGTCATTATAGTGACACCCCTTTTCTATTCTATTACTAACCTGACAAGAAGAATCATATTGCTTTGTAGTCCCTGCATCAACCAGTTTATGCTACACACAGCAGGTCCTCCACCTGGGGATGGCCATGTTTCAAATAGATTTAGTACAGAATCTCTGATACTTTCAGCCCACTAGGTGTCAGTATAATGGCTGCTTCATAACATGAGAGACTCCTTTCAGAGGTCCTTTTTTCTTGTTGTTTCTTTTCTTTAGGGACCCTCCTCATTCACAGCTGGAGAGGAAAAACTGCTCTTAAAAGAACATAGACTGGGACATGCCTGAACACGACCTATAAAACTGCAGACACTAAATAGATTCAGTGCTTATTCAAGTCTGCACCCACTGAAATTTTGCCAAGTGCCTTATCCCACTCAGCAAGCGCTAGTCCACCACTGTCATGTAAACACCAATTAACAGATCCGCCAGATTGTTTTACACAGCCTTGGAGGCATTCACTGCAATTTTACAGTCTCATAATTACTATTTGTTCTTGGGGGGGAGAATTGTTTGAAAGGCTTCACATACTGTGATAAGATCAGTTAATTCTTGTGTGCTGCCTTGGTGTTTTTTCTGTTTCTGTTTTTTTTTTCCTTTGCAAATGAGAGATAGCAGAAATCTGCCTAAAAGTTTGTACAGCAGTATCTTCTTTAAATAGGACATATTTTTATTTCTTTTATATTTTTATATTTTTATTTCTTCTAGTTTTAGTCTCTCCAATTACAGCACTGGACCCATGTTTACGTGAGAGTACAAAGACAAGATTAAACCGAACAGGACAAAGGCAACAAGCACAGAAAAATAAGAGTACTGATTAAAATGTTGAAGAGTGGAGAATAAATAGAAGCAACTAAAAATGGCTTAAAAAAAAAAGCTCCTCACTCATGGGTTCTCAGTGGCTGAAACCATACAATCTTTATAGTAAACCAGCTGATGTTAGCATTCATCCATATGCAGTTGACAAAATCGAATTCAGAAACGCAGAAGGCAATAATGTGCGTTAAATAAAGTAGATAATAAGCGAATTACATTAACACAACAGCACCACAGAAACCTCAATGAAGAGAGAGACGAGAAATAGTCCACTTTAGGGGTGTCTGATATTGCACTGCAAAATACTTCCAGACACTCACTCATTCATTCATTCATTCATTGTCTGTAACCTCTTATCCAGTTCAGGGTAGCCATTATTTAATTCATTCATTCATTCATTCATTCATTGTCTGTAACCTCTTATCCAGTTTAGGGTAGCCATTCATTCATTAATTCATACATTCATTCATTGTCTTTAACCTCTTATCCAGTTCAGGGTAGCCATTCATTCATTCATTGTCTGCAATTTCTTATTTAGTTCAGGGTAGCTATTCATTCATTCATTCGTTGTCTGTAACCTCTTATCCAGTTCAGGGTAGCCATTCATTCATTCATTCATTGTCTGTAACCTCTTATCCAGTTTAGGGTAGCCATTCATTCATTAATTCATACATTCATTCATTGTCTTTAACCTCTTATCCAGTTCAGGGTAGCCATTCATTCATTCATTGTCTGCAATTTCTTATCTAGTTCAGGGTAGCTATTCATTCATTCATTCGTTGTCTGTAACCTCTTATCCAGTTCAGGGTAGCCATTCATTCATTCATTCATTCATTCATTGTCTGTAACCTCTTATCCAGTTCAGGGTAGCCATTCATTCATTCATTCATTCATTGTCTGTAACCTCTTATCCAGTTCAGGGTAGCCATTAATTCATTCATTGTCTGCAATTTCTTATCTAGTTCAGGGTAGCTATTCATTCATTCATTCATTGTCCGTAAGCTCTTATCCAGTTCAGGGTAGCCATTCATTCATTCATTCGTTGTCTGTAACCTCTTATCCAGTTCAGGGTAGCCATTCATTCATTCATTCATTCATTCATTCATTGTCTGTAACCTCTTATCCAGTTCAGGGTAGCCATTCATTCATTCATTCATTCATTCATTCATTGTCTGTAACCTCTTATCCAGTTCAGGGTAGCCATTCATTCATTTATTGTCCGTAACCTCTTATCCAGTTCAAGGTATCCATTCGGGCATTCATTCATTCATTGTCTGTAACCTCTTATCCAGTTCAGGGTAGCTATTCATTCATTTATTCATTGTCTGTAACCTCTTATCCAGTTCAGGGTAGCCATTCATTCATTCATTGTCTGTAACCTCTTATCCAGTTCAGGGTAGCCATTCATTCATTCATTGTCCGTAACCTTTTATCCAGTTCAAGGTATCCATTCGGGCATTCATTCATTCATTGTCTGTAACCTCTTATCCAGTTCAGGGTCGCCATTCATTCATTCATGGTCTGTAACCTCTTATCCAGTTCATTCATTCATTCATTCATTCATTCATTTGTTAATTCATTCATTCATTCATTCATTCATTGTCTGTAACCTCTTATCCAGTTTAGGGTAGCCATTCATTCATTAATTCATACATTCATTCATTGTCTTTAACCTCTTATCCAGTTCAGGGTAGCCATTCATTCATTCATTGTCTGCAATTTCTTATCTAGTTCAGGGTAGCTATTCATTCATTCATTCGTTGTCTGTAACCTCTTATCCAGTTCAGGGTAGCCATTCATTCATTCATTCATTCATTCATCGTCTGTAACCTCTTATCCAGTTCAGGGTAGCCATTCATTCATTCATTCATTCATTGTCTGTAACCTCTTATCCAGTTCAGGGTAGCCATTAATTCATTCATTGTCTGCAATTTCTTATCTAGTTCAGGGTAGCTATTCATTCATTCATTCATTGTCCGTAAGCTCTTATCCAGTTCAGGGTAGCCATTCATTCATTCATTCGTTGTCTGTAACCTCTTATCCAGTTCAGGGTAGCCATTCATTCATTCATTCATTCATTGTCTGTAACCTCTTATCCAGTTCAGGGTAGCCATTCATTCATTCATTCATTCATTCATTGTCTGTAACCTCTTATCCAGTTCAGGGTAGCCATTCATTCATTCATTGTCCGTAACCTCTTATCCAGTTCAAGGTATCCATTCGGGCATTCATTCATTCATTGTCTGTAACCTCTTATCCAGTTCAGGGTAGCTATTCATTCATTTATTCATTGTCTGTAACCTCTTATCCAGTTCAGGGTAGCCATTCATTCATTCATTGTCTGTAACCTCTTATCCAGTTCAGGGTAGCCATTCATTCATTCATTGTCCGTAACCTTTTATCCAGTTCAAGGTATCCATTCGGGCATTCATTCATTCATTGTCTGTAACCTCTTATCCAGTTCAGGGTCGCCATTCATTCATTCATGGTCTGTAACCTCTTATCCAGTTCATTCATTCATTCATTCATTCATTTGTTAATTCATTCATTCATTCATTCATTCATTGTCTGTAACCTCTTATCCAGTTCATTCATTCATTCATTCATTCATTGTCTGTAACCGCTTATCCAGTTCAGGGTAGCAGTGGGTCCAAAACCTACCCGGAATCACTTGGCGCAAGGCAGAAACACACCCTGGAGGGGGCGCCAGTCCTTCATAGGGTGACACACACATTCACTCACACCTATGAACACTTTTGAGTCGCCAATCCACCTACCAGCATGTATTTTTGGACCGTGGGAAGAACTGCATTCACTGGAATGATGGATCTTCACCCAAAATATCTGGGATGAGTTGGAGATCCAAACCTCATCATTCATCATCAGCACCTTACTCCACCACTGCTTTTGTGGCTAAGTGACAGAAAATCCAACTAGTGTAAAGTTTTCCGCAAAGAGTAGAAGCTGTTGCTGCAGCAAAAGAGAGACATTCTGCCGTTTCATACCCTTCATTTCAGAAGAAATGTTAGATGAGCAGGTGTTCACAAACTTGTGGTCATAAAATGTGCACTCATTAGCTAAAATCACGGTGAATTAGTGATCAGTAAAGCAAGCGTGTGATAACTTAGACACGAGATTTGCACAGTGCTAATTGGTGTACATGCTGCGTCACCAAATAATGGACCTTGGTTCTGACCTGGACCCAGTGACCGTACTGTCTGTGTCTTTGACCAATATTTAATACATTTATGAGAATAAATATTAATGTTCAGGAAGAATTATTTTTTCACACAGTCAACAGAAACAGGCACCACTAATCCAGTTAATACATCAATATCCACTCAACAGAGCCAAACACATTGATTGTTTACCCTCTGTGGCCAGTTCACTGGAGAGAGCAAGAGGGACGTGAGCATGAGGACTGCAAGAAAGGTTGATACAGAAAATCAAGTGTTCAAGTTGAACAGACAGAGCAGCTTATGGTATTAATAAATTACTGAATGCCCCTGGTCTACATAACTTTCCACTGGTTGTTAACTATCATTAGCCTCATAGCTCCAGTGCAAAACTAAATAAATGACTTGAAGAGAGGGGAAATTGTGTTAATTAGGTTTTTCAGCCAACTTTAAAGTGACAGTGTATGAGTGAATTATAACATGCAGGGTACTTTCAGAATGCATGGCTGTAAATATCTGGGACCCGTGTTTGTGATTCAGTGTTTTGGAGAACAGCTGCTCAGTGCTCTGATCACACTCCTCCAGTGTACCTCGACCTGCCCTGCAATCCACAACCTTCTGTTCACTCTCTCTCTCTCTGCTCTTTGAAGTCTATCATAAAAAGTATCTAATAGTGTGTAAAATTTGCTTTTATCATAAATCAAAGTTACATTTAAAGAGATCAATCAGGTGCAATCAATTTCTAACTATCTTTCTATCTATCTATATATATATATATTATATATTTAAAATAGATGCAAACCAGGGTGAAAGTGGGATTCCAAAGTATGCAGTGCAACAGATGGGCTACAGTCTGTGGTTGTATTGGAGCAGATAAAATTAACAATGAGTGTATGGACATGGGTCTCTTATGACTCTTTACTGCATCACACATCAGAACACTGCGTATTGTTTGTCAATGTAAATATATTTTTATACAGCGAGATCTGAAAAGAGACAAGACTATGACTTTAAAGGAGCCGATGCATGTCACATTTGATTGATGGAATCTACATTCCGACAACTTCAAATGAAAGAGGGAAAATGTTATGATGTGAAAGCCAACTTAAGATGCCAAGCTGCTCTTGTGAGGAGAATTTCAAGATGGCCATGTCCTCTGTATAACCCCTGTTCTTATGCACAAGCCCATCATTCTTTAATGCTTCGTAGATTTTAATTTACTAAGCAATGAATTTCGTCATCACTAAATGTTTAGAAGTGTAGTTTAATTTAAATTAGAAGTTCAGATTCTTTCTTTTTGCTTTTTTATTCTTTAAAACAGAAAATGTTCCGATGACAGCAGTGAACATTCCTAAAGTAGTTCCTTCAGGTTTTTGAATAAGAATTTAAAGATGACACATTACACCCATTTTCCACAAGTTATTAGTTTCCTGTAATAAATCATGTGACATGATTTGTCAAGATATCACAAGGATCAAATATCACAGCAGTGTTCTCTACCTGTCTACACAGCCCTGTTCAGAACGAGCAGTTTCAGCGCCTGTTCCTTTAAATTAAAATGGGATACATACTGCTCATGCACGCTCCTCCCATTAACTGGAAATATTTAGTGGTCTAAATTTTACTCACTTTACGTAGAAGTGGAGCCAAATCAGAATGGCTCCTTTTACACCAGGTTTTCTGACGTAGGCACTTCACAAAAAACTTATTTCGCAGTTTTTGTGTTCACAGTTTGTAGATCCCCAAATGAATGTGCCAAAGTACTCACAGAATTAGTTTTTTTTTTAATAATATCCTTTTAAGTGTGACAGAATGATGTGAGGTCAAGTTTGAGTTGGCCTTACACAACACTGATAAGCATCTGCTCTCTAGGTTTGCATTTGTTTTGGGGTGTGTATCAGTGATGAGTACAAAAAGTGGAATCTGAGCAATTCTTTCTGACGGCAGTGTAGGAAGAGATTCAATCAAGGATATGAAGAGAAATGGGCTTCTATACAGGAATGCTTCATCTCTCCCAAATACAAAGCACTTTGATTTAATAGAAAACGTGTGTGTGTGTGTGTGTGTGTATGAGCTTTCTCCTTTTGTTGTTCACTACCAAAAGAAAGGACAATGGAAGAGATGAAAGCTGAATTTCTGTGTACTTGTGGATAAAAGTAGTCTGTTTCATCCCAGTTTGTTGTTGAGCTCTTTGTTGAAGTAGTTTGGTAATTCACCATGCTCCAACAGATTCAAAGACCTTATTTATATTATGCAACTTTCTGCAAATGCCTTTACAAACCCCTGATCCTCTTCACAGCAATCCTGTTGTTGGATTGCAAACACAGTGGAAATCTCTAAGCCAAGTGTTGTTGTTAATTGTTTCCTACTGTAGCTGCTTTTTCACTGTGTTGTTATTATGTTGTTAATGTGGCAACTCAGTTTTATGATCACATTAGTTATACTACTAAGCTGAACAAGAACAGGACTTTCCACATCCCCTGGGTTGGGGTCTCTAATCTCTTGAATGTCTAAAGATGCTCTGGAGGTTGGTGTCTATGCAGAAGACCATGGTTCGATTCCTAGTTCTGGTGAAACCTACATACTCCACCAAAACAAAACACCAAACAAGGCTCTGACAGTGCTGTCTTAGGCTAATCACAAATGTATGTCACTCTCAATAAGAGTGTCTGCCAATTTCCAGCAATGTATATGTACCCCCCACACAAACACACACATTCAAAATTACTTGACCATTAAAACCTTTGTTCTTACTTGTAAGCTTTTACAGTCCAGAAAAAAAAATCTCCAGTAACAATACAGACGCATTTTTCTTCAATAAATTTACAAACAGTGCTAAATGTACCATCGAAAATACAATAGTCGTGTGTTAGACTCCAGTATATACCTTAAAGTTATTTCTAAAATTAGAAATATGAACGAAATAAAATGTAATAAATGAAAACTTTCTAACATTGTTTACTTAAATGTTTACAATTGTCGTTTTGTATCAATCAAAATCTTATTTTTATTTTCATTTTATCCTTTGAAATTATAGCCTTTTCACGTTGTGTTAACCATCTCTGTACTATGCCAACCAGCCCCATTCCTGGGGTAGAAAACAAATCTACTCAGGAATGCATTAATTCCAGGACTCATTTTATGATATTGAAATGGTCTATTTTTAGCTCAGATGTTGAGCTTTCATTTGTTTGCTACTGAACTCATCCTCATACAAGGTATGTCTAGAATATGGAGCAGAGTCTCAGAACCAATCCTGCTTCTCACAAGAGAATTTAATAGCATTAAAGGGAATGTCCACCCATGATTTAGCTGCTTGCTTTGTCCCTGATGAATGAACAATCCCCAGGATTTTGTCACGATTTATAATGTGGCTGTAGATTCAGCTTCACTGTGTTTTCAGGGTCCTGGAGAGAACAAAGTATGACTCTGTTGAAAATCACTAACAGACTACACCACCAAGCCTATGTATGAATATGTTAAAAATATTCAAATGTATCGTTTATTTCATCTTTAATAATAAAAGCAATAAATAAATCATCTAATGAACCATATAGTTAGTTGAGAGGTGACTAAACGGTCAGAAAAAAACATCTTGTATATATAAAAAGGTACGGCCATGGTCTTAAATTCCAGTTGTGTACCTTTTGAAGTATAGGTTTCTGTTTTTATAATATAAGTGATTCCCTGAAATGGACTGTATCCAGTGCCTCCAGGTAGCCTCCAGACCCACCGCAATCATGAACTGGATAAGTGCTTACAGACAATGACTGAATGAACTAACAAACAATTATTTTAAATAAAAAAAAAATTAAACACTAACAGTCCATAATCAATTCAGTGTAAAATGTTACATTTAGAATGTGTGTGTGTTATGTTCTTTAAATAAAAGCACAAAAATGCTCCACTGAAGTTCCCACCACAAAAAAAGTGTTTCTAAGAGTATACGATTAACAAGCAAAGTAACAGCTTTGTGCATTTACACACTCTCAATTGATGTGCATGTGTTAATAAGTGTGAATATATTTCAGTGATTTGTCCAATCAGATTTTAGAACTGGGATTAACTGTTTAAGGACATTGTAGTGCATGTTTTAGTAAATTACATATTAGAGAGTTGCATATCCTTTGTTGCTGAAAAATTTGCTTTTACAGGGAAAGACAGGGAAAGACAGAGAGATTTGAAAAGAGACAAGGTTCTGACTTTAAAAGAGCCAATGCATGTCATTTTTGATTGATGGAATCCACCTCCTGACACCTTCAAATGAAAGGGAAAAAAGCGTTATGATGTGAAAGCGCTTTGCTTAAAACAATAGAAGCCTGGCAGATCATTTGAAATGGCGCTACATTCAGAACACTACACGCTTAGCAGCCCTACATTATTCAAACTGATGGCTTTGATTAATTTTAAAGGGCAAGCTTGCCCAGACACTGACAGATGTCACCATCATACAGAATATATTCTGAACGGTCTTCTCTCTTCTTTTTGACATCTGGACAGAGGAGCAAATATACTTTCTAGTGCTCCATCACAGAACATAAATGAATGTAGGTGTATGTTCTAATGTATGCACATCATCTAATTATACATATATATTTTTCACATTTCCTATTCATATTTGTGGATTTGTAGTTTACTACATTTTTTTACACTGACTTCCATTGAAAGTTGATGAAGTTTTTTCTTTCTCCTGGAGATACATATGTTTTCTTTTGACAGTGACAATACGAAACATTGATGACTGTTTTTCTGTCAGATCAAAGTCTTATGTAAAAAAAGAACAAATAAATACATGATATCTAAACTATTTTAATGACCTTATGGCCTCACAGGCTGAAGAGCTCAGAACCACTGGATGGAGATTGTTGGGCAATGGCACTGGGTCTTGTTTATGAGGTTGCACTAACATCAAATGTCACTGTTGGTCCCAGATTTCTGATTTCTGAGTGCAGAAGGATTTGTGTCTTTTATATGTATAATTTTACCTGAATAGTGCATTTAAAAACACAGGGCAGAACAGGAGCAAATTACATGCAATCTAACTACAATGTGCAATTTTACAATATCACTGTTTATTTTAAGATAAAAATCTAGAAGAAAACCCATGATTTTTGTGTTGAGTGAATCAGAGCTGTTGATTATTACCTCTCAGAGCAGATGGACTTCATGCGTATGAACTCTGACACATGGCCAGTGCTCCCATCCAACCCCAGTCACAGCCTTCTTCACCCAGAATGCCGTGTGAGATGAAGAATTTGAACCAAATGTTCACATGGAGCTTGGCACTAGAGAGAATGTGATAATCACTTTCCAAGAGTATGGAAACTTTCATGAATAGAGAGAAAGCAAGAGGTTTAATAGGAATCTTTGCTTTCTTTAAGACCACAGAGGCACAGGGTCATGACTTATCTGGCAAACCCTTCCTTAACTTTCATACAGTTTAAAAAGCAGCTATTTCCACATCTTTAGATTTTTTTCTTCTGCTGTACAAAATCTGCGATGATAACCAAGCAGAGATAAGCACAGAGGCTTTGAAGTCAAACATCACTTTCGATAGGTAACATAGGGTAGATACTATGCTTGCAGTCATTGTTTTCTGCCAACTTTTGAAACCCTGCAGTATGTAGAACAGGTGTTATAGGGCCTTAATTAAGTGTATGGATCTGCTGATGTTTTGCAGTGTCTTGACACACAAACACCAGGAACAGACTATATCCATTACTTATATACCTAACTAAATACCCTATTATTATTCATAAGCTCTCATAAAGACTTGCAGTTACATGAAGTGCTTATTACCAATTTATCCCATGCAAGGATGAATGATATAAGTGACATTACTGTGTACCTATTAATCAAAAAATGACATTCTTTGATACCTTCTATTTAAAATAAATCACTCACCAATGCCTTTCTACTTTTTAGACTGTGTTTTTCTAATTCAATGTACACTCCACTCATTTACTAGACAAGAAGGCAGTAGTAAAAGTGAAAATGGCTGAAACATTGTTTCTCATTGGAAGAGCTCCATTGTAAAATTACACTGAAATAAACCCCATAGTTTATCACTCATCTGTAGGACTGGGCAGTGAAAATTTTACATACTTTTCCAAATTTTATTGTACTATACAGTACAAATGGGATGCACAAATGGCTGTAAAAGGTCAGGAGGTTACTTAAAATTACTCAGTATGTTTAAGCCCATAAAAGTAGGCTACCATGACCTTGTTTTACATCTGAAATTATTATTTTTTAATTGTTTACTAAATATTTAGATCTGAACACCAGTAACTCGCAGGTGAACAGCTGAAATGCCAGGGGAAACCTTTTGCAAAAAGTGATGCAAAAAGTACACGAAGCTTTGTGTATTAGTTGTAGGGTTAGTATTCATACTGTTTATTGTTCAGAGTCCACTGATGCTTTATTACAAAGTGCAATATTTTATGTTACACATTTCCAGGGTCCTGGGGTTGTGAGCTCAGTCCCTGCCTCATGTCACTGTCTAGTCAGGTTTAGTGTGTTCTACCCATGTCTGCATGTGTTTCCTTCATGTGCTCTGGTTTCCTCCAACAATACAAAACATGTAGATAGATGAATTGGCCATATAAATGTATCCATAGGTGTGAGTAAGTGAGAGAGTGATGCACAGTGACAGATTGGTGCCATGTCTAGGGTGCACACAGTGATTCTGGGAATGCTCCAGACCCACCACAGCCCTTCTGGCATAAAGTGATTACAGAAAATGAATGAATAATTCAAATAAATATGAAGGATTTTGAGCATATATTTATTTATTTATTTATATTTTTCTTAATCAATATCTTATGAATTCTGATACAGGGAGATTTTGTCTGGTTTATTGTGGAATTTACTTAAGTTTTAAAATGATTCTCTCTAATCTTCTCCTCATCTAATTTACAATAATGCTTCCACTGAAATGTTCTTTATGGGATTCGAGGGGCTTCTTTTTTAGCTTCACTCCAAACAAAGAGCGTAGGGCTAGGTTTGTGACTTTCTGTTGTGACCTGACAGCAGCAGTGTTTAATGAACTGAATGAACGTTGTTACTGCAGTAAATTGCTATTGTGGTGTGGCTTAAACATAAACACAGTCTAAAATCTTTATCACTAAGTGCGGAAGGCAGACCTACTACAGAGTGATGCTTTCAGCTGGTGTTTTTCATGGCACTAGCAAGCCTCTCTTTTTTCTAAACCATTGAGAATTGATGCTATCCACAACTCTGATCTTAGACGTGTGTAATGCTTTTAGCAGCGATGATGTAACAGGTCGTATAGTAGAGAGTTATTTTGGAGATCCCCACAGACTTGCAGGGAGGCTCTGAAATGTTGATTGTGGGCTGTCCAGACACCAGTGAACTGCAGTAGTCAGGGATGTAGTGGAGGGAAAACACATGCAAATGCAACTTACAAGCCTTTTTCATTATGAATTAGTGTTTAATCACATTTTTAAGATGTTAACTCTCATTTTATTTAAGTAGGTTGAAGCATGCACATAGCTCCAGATAGTTCTTTGTTTTACCATAATCTTTGGTTAAAACATCCTGGGCTGCCCTCTTAAAGCTAGTTACAAACTTAAGGATCCATCTTAAAGTGAACTTTGTAAAATTTTAAATCATGCTTTAGGAGGCTATGATCTGAATGATTAGAATTGTATTATCCCTATTTAATAAACCCCTAAAATTAAAGCATAAACATCACCAATTTTGTAATTCTTTCATTTTAATTCATAAACAGACTTTAGTTTAGCTGCTAGCATAAACTCAAAAAAGCTAACAGTCTCCATAACTGCAGTGGGAGACATTGTGTATTTGTTTTTATTTTTATTTTAACCAAAGCAGTTTAAACCCTTAAAGTCAAGCTGAAATCAAAATGGAACTTCTTTATCTGGTTATTTAAGATAAGATTCAAGGCATTTCACACAGGACTGATTAAATACGGAATGGGATTCACCCCAGTGCAGTATTGACAGACACAGTAGTTTCATTGGTGCCTCGTCTACACTGAAGGGAAGTGGGGAAATGAGTCTTAAAATAGCATCTTTTAACTTACAAGAGTAAGTTAATACAGTCCCTTAAAACAAAATATAATGAAACTGAATCAGATGAAGCTAGATCAGACGTCTGATAATTTAATGAAAAGTTTGGAAGAATTGGTTTAGGAAAACGAGTCAAACAATTTTTTTAAATGCCAGCTTTTCACCATCAATTCAAACCTCTATATATGAAATCATGCCTCCCTTATCACGTCCCACATGACACTAAACTGTAATGTATTTCACAAAATTAATAAAAGTCACAGTTGGACATGTAGTACAGTGACTTTATTTAAAGGTTATTCATCTTCTCAGAGAATATTGCCTCATTAAATCATTAATAGAAACATACTCCTTGATCTGATGGATGCTGGGGGCCTCTGATGGATTCCTACAATGGAGTTTTCTCTGTTACTGTTGTCTCAAAGTGTAAGTGTTTTTTTTTTCACCCGGCTGGGTAATTTTGCTATGTAAGCAAAGTGATTTTTCAACTCAATTGCATATTCATAGAGCCGCTGCGAGAAGAGAGCCAGTAATTCTTAATGCATATATTACAGCTCTGAATTTACTGAAGTGGTCAGATTTTTATGCATTAGAATAATGAAAATCAGAGCTCATTATCTGCAGTGATGATCCCCACTATTTAAGTCTCCCCACGCACTGGGCATCAATGGAGACAGTGTTAAATTATGCAGCCTGTGCAAGACACAAGAAATCCATCATCTCTTTGCAACTTCCCATTCATAGGCAACACATAGTGAGTGTAGACATAAAGTAATCTCAGAGCTGTGCATGTAGACTCCCCCTCACGTCCCCCTCACGTCCCCCCCCCCCCTCCCCCACACACACACACACATACACACACACACACACACACACACACATATAAGCATCTGTTTTTTTCTCATGGATGACTGAGCACATTGCAGCCAGCATCTGAGCAGGGAGAAATCAGGAGATGTTAAGGGGAGCTGACAGGAGACAGGGTTTAAAATTCCACTACAGTCACAGTGCCATACCGAAATTAATCTTTAACTCCTCCAATACAACCTTTATCTTATAGACTTTCATTATTTACAGCTAGAACGTCAAAATATGTTTACTCACCGCATTCATCTACTACACGGCCTGCTGCTGTCCTGTCTGACAGTCCTAATGGAGCTGTCCCTGGTGCTGAAAACAAGGGTTACCCAGCTTAACACTGTCACTGTCAGTCTGGGGGAAAAAAAAATCCTGTATTCTCAGCTGATATTCAGACATATATTCACTATACGTCCAAACATTTGCAGGCACAGCTTATAGTGAATGAAATATGTAAAATCAGCTATTTTAGGCTGCAGCCATTGTGGACATGTGCACGTAAAACCTCCACAGAAGCACTGGCAATGAGACCCTCGGGAGCAGCAGCACCTTAGCTAAAGTTTTTCATGCTCAAAGTCAAGCAATGCCTTGAGGGGTATAAAGCCTGTCAGTATTTCCTTCGAACACCTTTGATTTCTTTTAGCTCTCAAAGACAAAAGCTTTTCTGTTTATCTGTGAGGAAAATGGTAGTGGTCTATAGATCTTGGACAAATATTAGGAATCCAGATTTCTTTATATACTTCCATTTTGTACTTTGGGAATCACTTTTAATCACTTATTTTCCATTGACTTTTCTATTCCATTTGTGTGGAGTATTTTAGACCCTTATATCTACTCTCTGAAATATCTCTTAATAAAGGAGTAATTGTTCTTAATGAATGTCTTGAATGGAATTATAAATGTGCTCTCTGATTTTTGCACAGCACTGTATATAAATGACCCCTCTTTCCTTTGGTTGTGTTGTATTTTTGCAAAATTTTAAAAGCAGTCCAGACTCTAGACTAACTGCTCTAGACTCAACATGTAGATTTATTTCAAAGGGGTTGTGATTTTGTTATATTGCAAATTCAAAGCAAGCGGGTTTTGCAACATGTTTTTTTCATATAAGGACAGTATGGACTGAGTAGTGAATGTATTGCACTTCCAGACTAATCTTCATAGAACTGTTTAATTTCAAGAATGCAAAGAAAATGTACTTTTCCATGATACAGCTCTGATAAATCTGAGAAGGACAGGCGTTGTGTAGTATGGAATATGCACAATGCTTTGGATTGGGAGCTTGGCAGAGCACTTGTGCGTGGTAAGTTAATTTCTTTGGCACTGAGCAGAGTGAATATAAATCCACACCACAGGCGCACAGCCTTGATTGGATTACAGCGCGGGAATTTGATTGTCAGATTATGACAATACCTGTGATCATCACATCTATCATAGTAAATGTCATTTGCGCGCCACCGTTAACCTTGTATCGCATCCTAATGTCACCGAGGACGCCTGGTTAGCTATTCTGCCAAAACCTTCTCTGCTTTCACACACTTTTGCTTACTCATTCCTCTCACCCGTTTCAATCCAAAGCCCTTAAGCCATCCCGAACCTCTATTCTTTTGAGACTTGCCGCATTGGGTTCACTCATGAATACTGATCCCAGCTGTAAGACCACCAAAATAGAATTTTAATAACACCCTTGCATTTGTTTAAGGTGATTCACTCTCAGATCTTTGTGTTAGTGTCAGGTATACTAATAGTATTTGTGTTTGAAAAATAAAAAATACTTGGTCACAGATAGCTGGGACCTGATTGCCATGCCACTCGGGTTGTGTTGCTTTCTCATTCACTTTTATGTGAAAGAGAAACTTCAAACCCCAGCCATAGGATGGAAAGAGGCTTTAAGGCTGCTCCTCTTGATGGAGGATTGCAGTAGCTCTGTAAGTAAATGCATATTTTCCAACAGGCAGCACAGAGGAAGTGATAGATATTAAACAGTAAACAAGAAGGGTGTGAGTCCACCATGTGCTGCATGCAAAAGACCTTTCCTTCATTCTTTAATTCTTTTTTTACTTCTGAGAACACCCCCCCCCCACACACACACACCCCACTACTGCCCCAACAACACAATCTATACCTGGTACCCACACAAAAGTCAGCCATGCATCTCACAAAAGACCTGTCATCGAAACTGTGTATGTGCAACATGATGTGACATGATCAATAATGTCTCATTATCTACATTGAAAACCCAGTGAACTGTAATTGCTTGATTCTAATCTCTGCATCTCTTGCACATGAATGAAATACGTTAACATGATTACATTTACATAATACAATTATTTTATAGTATAGTGAACAAAACTTTGTATCCCCATTTTTTAAAAATATGTCACAGAATAAATTCTGATTTCCATTGGCTTTAACAGGTTATCAGTCATTATCATATGACTCTTACTCACAGCACAACATGAAGCATTATAATGACACCTAGTGACCTGTATGAATCAGAAACTAAATACCAATCATGGCTTTTCCTATGTGTAAGTGTGTGTGTGTGTGTGTGTGTGTGTGTGTTGTGGTGGGGCACTCTTCAGAGCATAACTTTTATCAGTAGTTCGATTATTCATCTTGTGAGACTTCTAGAATGTAATTTTATTGGTTCCTTCTTCATGAAAGGTTCACATAATATAAAGAGCAGCTATGGTTCCAGAAAGGTGTAAAAATGAAATCAGAATATATTATTTGATATATGTGATATGATAACAATGCTGTTGTATTCATGTGGAAAAGATGTACAAGTGTATTCAACATTTTACGCAGGAGGTGTACAGCACAGAGTGCACTTTGCTGATATAGGCTTAGGTTGCTGTTGAGAGGGAGAAATCAGGTCAGAATGGAAAGGGAGAGGAGATCTGTGTGTTCTCTGGCTCAGGCTGAATTCTGTGATCTTAAAACGTCTTTGTTGAGAAAAGGGAATGAGGGCCTGTGTCTTTATGAGAGTACTGTCACTGAGCGGCGTCCTCAGTTTCAGGACGAATTTCTTTTGTTTCCCTCTAAATCTGCATTCACTAATTCAAATGTTATTTGCGTATTTTTCAAACAGTGTACATTTATCTTCCATACACCCTGGAAGTGACGGTTCAACCAAAAACCCAGTTCACATAAGTTCACTTTAACAGAGTGCAGTACAAAGCCAAGAGGAGCTGTTTTCTTTCATTTTTGAACTGGGGCTAAAAGGCCTAAGTAATGGAGGCCTATACACAGATCAACCATAACATTATGGCCACCTCCTGGTTTCTACACTCACTCGTACCAGTGCAACTCACACTAACACACCACCACCACGTCAGTGGGACTGCAGCACTGAGTAGGATCCACCACCCAAATCATACCTGCTCTGTGGTGGTCCTGTGGAGGTCTCCGGCCATTGAAGAACAAGGTGAAAGTGGGGAAATAAAGTATACACAGCAACAAATAGACTATAGTCTGTAATTATAAAACTCCAAAGTCAGTGGAACAGAATGGACATTGAGTGTAGAAACATTAAAATGACCTTGTTGTCTCTAGACACATTGTCCATTTCAACAGCTCCACTGACCATAAACAATTACAGACTGTTGCTCTGCATATAGTGGTTCTTCAATTAACAGGATTGACACAAGACCAACTTTAGCAGCAATGGAGTCCAATCCATTCATACCAGTGAAGCACACAGTAAACCACCACTACCACGACAATGTCACTGAAGAACTAAGAATAATCCACCACCCAGAATACACCTGCTCTGTGGTGGTAACTGTGTGGATATAAATATGAAGACACACACAGAGCATATATTATATATATTCTACTAAAATATACCACAATAAACATGTCATTGTAGTAGATTAAGCTCTTTTAAAGTACACTCACTATAAATACATGTTCAGCTGAGAATAATTGAGTACAAATTCTATAATCTCCACATTTAATCAAGGACGGCACAATGGCATAGCAGATAGGTTCAAGTCCTGCTCCGGGTGACTGTGAGGAGTTTGGTGTGTTCTCCCTGTGTCCGCGTGGGTTTCCTCCGGGTGACTGTCTGTGAGGAGTGCGGTGTGTTCTCCCTGTGTCCGCGTGGGTTTCCTCCAGGTGACTGTCTGTGAGGAGTTTGGTGTGTTCTCCCTGTGTCCGCGTGGGTTTCCTCCGGGTGACTGTCTGTGAGGAGTGTGGTGTGTTCTCCCTGTGTTCACGTGGGTTTCCTCCGGGTGACTGTCTGTGAGGAGTTTGGTGAGTTCTCCCTGTGTCCGCGTGGGTTTCCTCCGGGTGACTGTCTGTGAGGAGTTTGGTGTGTTCTCCCTGTGTCCACATGGGTTTCCTCCAGGTGCTCCGGTTTCCTCCCACAGTCCAAAAACACATGTTGGTAGGTGGATTGGTGACTCAAAAGTGTCCATTGTGACTGTGTGAGTGCATGTGTGTGTGTTGCCCTGTGAAGGACTGCCCCCCCAGGGTGTTTCTGGGTAGGCTCTGGACCCTGAACTGGATAAGCAGTTACAGATAATGAATGAGTTAATAATCTCCTGTTTCCTCTTGTAACCAATGAGGTTCTACCAGTTAAATGCAGTTTCTTTGAACTCTGATTCCAAGCCAGTTTTAAGGAACGGGACATTTTTATAGTGAATCAGAATCTTTGTTTTGTTATTTTTTCCTACTCTGATCCATACTGAGCTGCTGTGGTCACCAGAGCTCTGTCGCCTAAAATAACCTTCTGCTCTCTGGCTTTTTGTTAATGCCCTGCTGATTGAATGAAGCAATGTACATTTATGAGGTGAATGTTTTTTAAGTCGTATTTTCCTTGAGCAGCTCAGTTCAAAGTCCCTCTTCAAGCCATGCCATCTGGCTGTGGGCTTTACATAACCACTGGACGGACGCACACGCACACACACACACAGTCCTAATGCAGGCCAGGCTTTTCCATGTCTGCTATGGGAAGGATTAAAGCTGGAGCTAGACTCTTAATATTTGCAGCTCTTTCCTCAGGGCAGCCAGGCCTATATCGGTGCCCACACACACACAACAGTCTGCCAAGTACGGTGCTCAGGTCTACTCTACTGGTTCCTGCATCAATTACCTCCATTTGACATGATCTGCTGTTATCAGTCACCACTATTGGATGACATCTGTCTGCTACCCAGCCAATTGGATGTTTACTTACTTGTCAGGTGCGATTACCTAACCTTCCCGCAGATGTGAGAGTTATTTATGCTGAAGCTGACTCTTCACCGATGACTGGTGAGAACAAGGTATTAATGACACGTTTTCCCCCCCTTCCCCACACAATGCTTGGTTATGCCAGATTGTATTATTGAAATAACTCTGAAAAGTGACGCTTTTACCAAGCCCTATGAGTCACTCAGGCTGGCAGTTTCTCTCCGGCAAAGAATTACACTTGAGGAAGCATTTTTGCCCTCTTAACCAGTTTTGTAGCTAACGGCCTGTGTGGCATAATGTGGAAATTCCAAGCGTGAAAACTGTCATCTGCAGGCTGGGAGCCAGCCATACAGCCCAAGCTCTGCACGATGTAAACAGAGCTAAAGAAATGAGTGTAGTTTATACGCAGCTCACACTGTGTGTGTTAGGGCCTCTACGGCAGGTCTGTGGTAATGTTAGTGAAACCGAATCGATACAATACAGTCAGCGTTCACTGCATTGATTATTTAACTATAGCTCTCATCAGGACCAGAAAAGTGTATCGCGTTCTAAAGAGATTTAGCCATAACGCAGCGTGTAAAATTAATGAGCCTCTCCTCTTACGCCCAGTCTCCAGTCAAACAGAGTGATCCAATATATTTGAAATGTCATAAGCTGCAGCTTAGCACAGAGGTTACCGTAAATAACAATATCCACATCGTAGGAACCAGCCACCCAGGCCTCTGGGAGAGGGCATAGCCACAGAAAGTGCCTTTTCCTCAGACCATCTCCAAGATATCATCTGCCCTCTGCACACTTACGTGAGGCCAGTAGAAACTGATACATCACCACTGCAAATCAACAATAAAGTACTCCGCAAAATTCTGAGACCAACATTAATTTATTCAAGAGAGAGAGAGAGAGAGAGAGAGAGCCTAGTGTACTGGATCAAGTTTGTGTTTTTACAGCTTTACTGACACCTGGGCTTTGTAAGCACATTAGTTGGGTTTCGAGCACACACACACACAGACTGTGGAGCTAGCTAATAGTGAAGACACATCCTCAGAATTTTATATAAAGTGTTTTTTGATTAAAATCATGAATGTCGCCTTTAAAAGACCTCAATCAGATAAACAGTACTTAAAGCTTTCATCTTGAACAGCTGAGTGAGAATCAAGCAGAGTGAAATTATCCCCAGCTGTTTCTTTCCTGCCTTCCACTGTGAGAAGAGAAGTCAAGGCTTGAAAGGGTCTGAAAGGATATGTTGCAATAAGAATTCATTTTAAGAAAAAGATATTTTTTTTTCAGAAACAGAAGGTTTTGAGGTTAATGGATTAACTAAGCCCCATCCAAACCCAGGACTCCAGGACTTCAGATATCACAATTATGGGATACGTTTGGGAATAACTTTGAAAATAGAACATTCAACCAACTACTTAAACTCACACATACAAAGGATGTTGTAGTAAATCGTGTACAAAATGCAGATTTACTACATGCAGTGGTATGGCAAAGTGTGGGCACCCCTGATAATCTTCAGGATTTTCCTTTAAAAATCTGAAAATCTGTGGTGTGATTTAAAGCTGGGTTTTCCATGCTCGGAAACCATCAAACCTGACTGAACTGGAGATGTTTTGTAAAGAAGAATGGTCCAAAATACCTTCAACCAGAATCCAGACTCTCATTGGAAGTGTTTAGAGGCTGTTATTTCTGAGAAAGGAGGATCTACTAAATATAAAATAATTTTTCTGTTGGGGTGCCCATATTTTTGCACCTGCCTAATTTTGTTTAAATACTTATTGCACACTTTCTGTAAATCATATGAACTTCATTTCACTTCTCAAATATCACTGTGGTCATCTGCTATATCATATATTTAACTGAAACTGCTGATCTGAACAACCAATGATTTATAAAGGAAAATCCTGAAAATTATCGGGGGTGCCCAAACTTTTTCATACCTTTGTCAACTTTGTCATAAATTCAGTTTTGTGGGGTTTTTTTCTTGAAAATGTAGGTATTTACAGTTCAGAAAACACAGATGATACACACCAGCCTTAACGTATCATGATATTCCTTACACCAACAATACTATATTGCCATTTCAACCATTCCTACAGGCCATAGACCTCAGCTGCCTGTAGAACTGAGGAAACAGCCAGTTGCGGCAGTGAGTTTGGAGAGAGTGGGGTTTGAACTCCTCCTCGGTGGACTCTCCAGCAAACGGTGCGTAGGATGAGCATACCAAGCTAAGAGAGCGATAGAGGGAAACGACGCACAGCTGTGTTTACCAAACACACCTCAGCAACCCTACAGCACACACACTGACACCTTTCTCTAACATCTGCTTCACGGAATATGGAGCAAGACAATGGAGCCAGTCTAATCCCTTAACCCTTTGAAGCCTCACAGAACCAGACTCCACCGAACTGTGGAATCTAAACATATAATTGGGGTGAAACCATGGGAGAGCTCAGTGGGTCTTGGCCAACCCAAACTGGACCAAGGCCCATCCAGTTCGCCAAAGATTATTCCCTACATTCAAGTTCACATCCAAGGACATACTTTCTTTCCTGGCTGTTCTAGCACCCACATTTTTGGGAGTCGGATTCTGGAGTTTGAGGAGAGGTGAATGAATCAAGGCAAGTAAGTGTGGCATTGCATGGTGGTGAGGATATGATTGATTTGTATTTATTGGTATGGTTTTAACAGCTCATGTTAGAGGTGGAAGGGAGAAGCACAAATGTGTTTTTTTTCATCAGAAGGATTGCAGTTGTACCATATGTTTGGGAGAAAAAAAATGTGCTAACCCATTATTGTAAAAGCAAACTAAAAGTCATTTGTGGCTACGCTACTGCTTTTAACTGAAACTTTTTCATGAGGTCATGAGGTCATTACACGCTTCCATCCCACCTCTGCTGTTGTGCTAAGTGCTTCTGAATGCACTACTAAGACAAAAATACTACATCTCAGCTTGCAAGGGTTAATGATCTTAGTAAATTGAATTCATATATAATGCATATAAACTGAGATCTTTTGATAGCCTTTCACAAAGTTGGTCCATTAGATATTGTGTTATAATAAACTACTTAGCAAAACAAATGATAATAGGAGATAATGTATCCCAAAACTGAATGGGATTTAATTAAATCTGCAAACTTTCAGTTCAGCCTCGGTGAATTTGCCCATAATACACTCTCTGTACATAATTTATGACCCTACTCCTTAAATACCCATAGTGCATTTTTTTTACCATACATCTCACAGAGTGTTGTGACAAAAACTAATGAAAGCATCTACTGATTTACAGATAATTGAGCCTGTTCATACAAATACAGATGAAAATGTAAAACTAATGACTTCAAGGTATTTCTAATACTCAGAGATGTGCTTCTCTTTCAAAGCAGGGACACAAATCATGTTTCAGTTCATCTATTATACAGTCATTTGCCTTTTAAAGTGTTGTTCTCATGACAACCAAGCTATTACTAGTGATTGTGAATGTGTTTCTGACTGATTTGTTTCTTTTGATCTCTTTTTAAAGCGTTATTTCAAAGCTCTCCTCTTGAGCAGAAAGGAAAAACAATGAAATGGCAAAAGCAAAGAGTTCGTAAGTGGCAAAGTGGACTGCTAGTGCCAAGAAGGACAAATCAAGAGTATTTTCATTTTCCCTTTTTGACATATTCACCATACTGTAAAAGATTTCAAACAGTGTCTTATTAGCGCAGTACTTCATACGGAACATATCTCAGGCCTCCGCTGTGCTAAGAGCAAATGTGTTGAGGTTTTGATGTGTATGAAAACGGCAATGCTCTCAGACTTTGGGCAGAAAGCAAGCATGGTCAGATATTTGAGTGACCATTCTCAGCATAATGGTGACACTGAAGCTATAGCAGCATGTTATTGTGGGGCTTAACTGTATCATTAAATAAATCAGAGTGGATACTCAGAGTGGAGTTTTGCTAAAAGCTTCAAAAATGTAAAAAACTCTTAAAAAAAACAAAAAAGATCTGTGCATTTGCACATTGTTTTGGGTATCTGGAAAACCTATCAAACCACAAATATGAAACAACCTTTGTCAGAAAGTATGAGATAGAACAAATGGTCCTGATATTTCACCTGTTAAGATGTAATAGGGGGAATCATGAGAATTGCATCGCCACTCAAATAAGTATCTCCAATCACAGCACTGCACCTGCTTTCAAGTGAGAGTGTGTGGGTTCACATGGGTTTAAACTTATAACACAGCGAGAACAGAGAATTAAGAGAACTGAGTAGAATGCACAGTGTGACTAGTGACATCACCAACAACCCCAATAATACATGGCTCCAAACTTACCTCCCCTATACATCACATACCTAACACCCCAGCCACTCCACTTCTACAGTGTAATTTCCAAACTAGTCTGTGCTCTTCTTATTCATAACTTCTGACTAGACCTTTCAGCAGTTTCTGAAAACTCCTTCACAAATGCCCCTAACACCAAACTGCATAAGCAAGAACATGGCAGACTTGACAACAAATCCCCTAACACCTTTTTCCACGGGGACAAACTAAACTTACAAGCTTCTGCTTGCCAACCCCTGTATATATAATCTACTAGGGTCATCTTCTACCCACTGTCCAAGATTTTGCAGACTTGGAAGGACATGGGATGTTCTGTTTCTCTAGATTCTCCCAACAAATCCACTAGCCTTAGTTTGCTTGTGTCACTGCAGTCGTGCACTGTGCCTCTTCTTCATGCTCATGAAAAATATTATTTATCATTTACCTTCTCTCTGGTGATGTGGCCTTAATTAAAGCTTTCCATTAATCACTTGACCCAAAGCCTGCTCTTTCGCATTTGACAAAATCATCTCTTGACTTACCTTCGCACATTTAAATTCCTCAACTAAACTTGAGTTGTATCCTGAGTACCCCAAATGATCATTCTGAGAAAAAGATATTCCCAGTTAGACCAAGATTAGGCCTTATGGTGTACTCTAAAATAACTTTTATAAAACTACTGCTTTAGTTTCACCCCTGGGCTCTCACACTGAACTGATGTATGGCTCATTCTCATTTCTTATTTAAAAGAACGGGTACTGAAACTGATTATTGTGAATAGGGTGGTTGTGACAGGGAGAATGGTGTTTGATCCTTGCGGTACATTGACCTATATGATATTTCGTTTCATTAAGACCCCAGGGAAGTATGATAAATTGAAGAAAAGCCATATAATATGCCCCTTTTAATGTTATTGTTTGGAAGCCAAATATCTTTTTACAGCTAACTGTGGTCACTTTGATTAAATCAGTGTTATAATGGAGAAAATGGCCTTCTCAAACAACAGACTGTTTCTGCACATGTGCAAATGTCATGGAACTTCTTTATAATTTGCTTACGTTTGGTCTCATTTTTTTCTTCTTGAAATGATCAAATCTTTTGTCTCTGGTCTGTTTATCATAGTCTACCACTTTTCTATGGCTGAGCATATATAATCAGTTGGAAATATTAAAGCTTACAAAGAAGAAATATAGCTTCTGAGATTTATTTTCTCAGGCCCTTGTCTGAGAACCACTCATGGCTTTAGAGAACATAGCATTTAGGTTTTAAACACTGGTTTTCAAGAAGTGCTTGCCAAACTTTTATTCAAAAAAAGTTTGAAATCTAAACAAGTGGATTTGCTGTGTAATTACGAGTTCTTCGAAATCTCGGTGTCAACAGTTTGACCTTGTACACTATTGACCAACTTAGTACTGAGAAATAAAGAATATGAGAGTGCCAGTTGCTTGGCACATGTGTAATTTTCACTTTCAAAGCCAAAAATAACCCCGAGGAACTTTTTCTGCCTGAGACACTCCCGACATTAGTGAAGAGGAGATAACCCAATGTCACGAACCCAATAGCACGGAATTAATGCTTTCAGTGTCTCCGTTATCTCGCCGACTCACAGACAGGAGGAGACATTTTTAATAAGCACTTTTGTGCTTTTGTCTGAGAAACCTGTCCAGTCGACAGATTTGCTCCCGGTGCCCGACAGAAAGGCAGCGATGGAGGAGCACTGGAGATAAATGTGAGCAGAACATCAAAAAATAACACAGCTCTTTGAAGTGAGTTGCACCTTTGGGGGGTGGTTGTATCAATGTGGTGCATGTAACCCCCACATCTCCTTCAGTCTGCACCTCCACCAGGCCACTGTTTATCTGCCACGTCCTCGCCCTTAGCTGCATCACACTGCTACGGGTCATTGGGCATCAGAGGATGAATCTCTCTTCCAGACAATCAGCCACAGAAATGGCAAACTCTAGTGATGTCCTACTGTCAGAACTGCAGCTACTGAGGCAAAAGCTTAGCTATTTACATCCTCAAAAAACAGCTAGCTGGTGTTTTCATACAAAGGCACATTGCACCCTATACTGACCTCTTTCATGCTACACCCCCAAAGGCATTATGTTTGTTGCTAGGCCAGTCAAGTTTTCCAGAACTCTAAAACTACCGTTCAGCCGAATGAGAAATGTCTTGGTTCAGTCTTTTAAAGTGAGTACCTTTAAAAGACTAGGTAAACACTAGGTGGCTCTTACTAGGTAAGATTTGGTCATTTCGCTCCAGGAACCCCCCTATAGTTGTATCGTGTAATTCGCTTTGACAGCACTGCTCTTAAATCATTTGGGGTGGTTTTCTATCCCTGTCCAAAAGTTACATATATTTGTGCTCTTTCAGAACTCTCTCACAACATGCATATAATTCACAAGGGATTATATTTGATCACTGGTTATTGCAATTCTGAATATATAAGTCTAATGTGGTTAAAAGTAATAGTTGAGCTGCTGAGCTCAGAAGTGAGTCACTGTGTTGACTCACAACCGATGAGAAATGACCTCAGCCAAAACAAAAAAACATTACCTTCTGTTGCCCTCTAAAGTTGTTATTAACATGCATTTAATAAATAAACATTAATCACCAGTGCCCTCTAAATGTGTTACAGTACTAGTCAGAAATGATTCTTTAATTCATTCGCTGTCTGTAACCTCTGATCCAGTTCAGGGTTGAAGTCCAGAGCCTACCCAGAATCACTGGGTACAAGGTGGGAAAACACCCTGGAGTGGGGCGCCAGTCTATCACAGGGCAACACACACTCACACACTTACATCTATGGACACTTTTGAGTTGCCAGTGTTTTGGACCATTGGAGGAAACCGGGGCAACAGGATGAAACCCACTCGGACATGGGGAGAACACACCAAACTCCTTACAGACAGTCACTCGGAGCGGGACTCGAACCTACACCCCAGGAATCTGGAGCTGTTTGTCAGTGATTTTACCTGTTGTGCAACTGTACTGCCCCTAGTCACAAACTAGAAGCCTTGAGATTTTGCTACATTTGTGGAGGCAAAACTGCATTCCAGTTTTTGCATTGATAAACTTTGACTTGGTTGTTTCCATGTCTTGATTATTCACTGGTTCAAATAAACAACACTAAATGTAATTTACATAACTGTATATTCTAATTTGGACCACGTTCCTATTCTGACCCAATCATTTCAGAAAATGCCGGCCTGTAATTGCATCCAACAAATTTCACACAACTGCCTAAAGCAATGTGATATTGTTATGGTTTTAATTGGGACAGGGTATATGTGTATGCTGCCCTGTGTGAGCAGCTGAGTACAAGGTGATGCTGGTTAATGGGAGGGGAATATTTTTTCGTTGTGAGCAACTCCGCTGTGAAAACTGTTACTCATGAGAAACACCATAAGAGAAAATGCTTCACTATTCTATACAAATGTGTTCAGTATAATACGAAACAGGTTGTGCCTAATCTGCTCCTGATGAAGCCATCTTGACATTTCATCAACGTTATTAAAGATAATACTGTGATAGATCTAGAAAAAAAAACACTGTTTGTTCATGCATTACCCTGGTGTTATCAGTTCTACTGCCTTGAGGCCTATGTTGCGGCTTTCTGCCAGGACTATGATTGTATACCCGCTGGGCACAAAAAACACTTAGCAATTAGCAACACACTGTGCTTTGCCTCTCTCACTACCTTACCACATACTGTCTTTAAATCCTTCCAGCTATTCACCACAGGAGTCCACCACCTTACAGCTACAAAACCGTCCACCCATATACACCACCAAAGAAGAGTACATGTGGCTAAGGACACTGTTAACCATTTGTCAAAAAAACTGTAATGGCTTTTCTCCACATTTTTTGCACTGCAATTATGAATGTCTTCACCACTCATACACTAGTTTGGTGCCCAATTATAAACATTTAAACCACTCTTACATAAAGCAAGTAGCAGTGACCGTATTCATATGCACACTAGAAAAACATATTACATCAGAAAAGTGATTGCATGAAAATGTTGCTTGATTTAATAGCTACTGAACAGCAGTACAACACCATTTGGACTCTAGCCCATCCATGGCACTGAACACACACAAACTTGTAATCAGAAGACAATGAATATACACACCTCCATTTGTCCTGTTGGTCTTGGGGATCAAACCTAAGAGATTGCGGTATTAAAGCCATTCAACATGTTTACAAGCATGTTAGTAGTCTGACCATGAAACAACTCAGAGTCAACATGAGTCATTCAGTAATTATATTTCTTTTGAAGCTCAAAATGTGCACCTTTACTGTTTTTAACAACTCACTATGGCACAGAACATCATAAGAAATTCTTGACAGAACTAGCTTCATAAAATAGAATACCTACACTCTCAAAGAACAAAGGTACGGTAGAGGTTCATTATTGGTCACTAAAGGCACGAAGAGGGTAATTGTACCTTTACAGGTACAACAGTGGTTTTAAAATTTTGTTTCCTAAAAGTACATTGCATTGTCTTCTCCAGAAGGAGAGGTGGATATTTGTACTTTTTCATTATATAACAGTGTGAAATGAAATAAAATAATATAAATCTTGGGGATGAAATGGGGCATATAAGGTTAATACAATATTAAAGGCTACAATTATAATAGAATACAGTAGAATTGTTTCCTAAATAAAGGTACTGAATAAGTACTCTTGAGAGTACCACCAAAGTGACACTTTTCTGACAGCATTCATTGCTAAATAATTTTATAAAACTTCAAATTGCATAATATGAGGACCCCTGTTACTATTTAAATGACTGTAGTGTTTTACTCACTGTTAACTGTTTGGGAAGATTGTTTTTATCTGGTTCTATTTATGTGCATGCACAAATGTAAAGAAATGATCAAATCAGAGCAAGTGTACGCATGCATTGAATAATATAATTACAGCACTAATATCCAGATCTGTCTCATTTCTTCCATCCATCCATTATCTGTAAGCGCTTATCCAATTCAGGGTCACGGTGGGTCCAGAGCCTACCTGGAATCATTGGGCACAAGGCGGGAATACACCCTGGAGGGGGCACCAGTCCTTCACAGGGCAACACACACACTCACACATACACTCACTTTTGAGTCGCCAATCCACCTACCAGCGTGGGACTGTGGGAGGAAACCAGAGCACCTGGAGGAAACCCACGCAGACACGGGGAGAACACACCAACTCCTCACAGACAGTCACCCGGAGCGGGAATCGAACCCACAACCTCCAGGTCCCTGGAGCTGTGTGACTGTGACACTACCTGCTGCACCACCGTGTCTCATTTCTTTAAATGACATAATATTTGAATTACTTTGAGACCTAGGCAAGCTTCCTGCAGAGATGAAATATCTTTACACTTATACATTTACACTGTAGTTTATACTCACAGCAAACGACAATAATATCCAAGTGTGAAAAAAAAATCCTTACATAAGGATTATACCATTATTAGAATGAGCTCTGAGGCCAAACATGGGGCCGGATGTATTATGAAACCCATAACATCTGTGCTATTTTTTATATACAATTACATCAATACATTCCAATGGTGGCATTATTACTCATCAGCAATAATTCTGTTAGATCAGTGGTGTATTTGTTTTCATATGTCGCTTCTCCGATCTCTGGACCCTATTTCCATTATCTGTGTTTCTCTGGAGGGGACTCTTTTGCTGGCACAACTAAATGAATGCAATCTGTCATTATCAAGATGGGCAAACATTTTTTTTTCCTACAGGGTTGCAGAGAAATATGTTTGTATATTACACAGGGATCAGGAAGTCTCAGCAGAAGTTTGTTAACTCACACAGTTCGGCAGGCCATCCGGAGCACAGGCTCATTCAGTGGATTTCATCACTATTCTGATGTAAACATAACGCAAACACTCAAACAGAAAGACGCTTTTGCATTGCCTCTGATTACAGCTGCATTTCTCTCAATGAGGTTTGTGATTCACAAATGAAAGGTATGTGGCGAATTTACAATGGATGAAGTGAGGAATGTTGCCCTACACCACCACATGAAAGCTTTAATGCTAGTAAATGAAAGTCCTAAGATGAAAGACATTTGGGGGAAAGGGTTCACCAAAGGGAAAGTGGAAAACATTTTCATTTCCTAATTTTTGTTTCACAATTAGCCACATTGCCTGTTACTCATTAACAATTTTATGTTAAATGTCTTTTTAAAATTTAAATGTTTACATCTTTTGCTACATTTGTGATAGTTGTTATATTACAATACAAAATAAATCTATATTTAAGCTGTCCAAAGTGGAGTATAATAATGTAAATTTGACCAAAAAATGCTACATTTAGACTGGAATGCAGACGGAATATTTCTTTACACATCTTTCATAATGGATTGAGATATTGATGACAAATTGCTTGTAAACATCTGCTCATACAACGTTTCCTCAGAAATGAAAGAAATTCGGGGGCACTTTTGTGGCTGTAACTATTTCTACCCTCTTTCTGTGAGGATTTGATGGTGTTCATCCAGAACATTAGTGAGGTCAGGTAGTGAGGCTGGATTATTAGTTCTGGATCACAAAAACCACTCCAACATCTAAGAGGCTTTATAGCCTACTCTTCCAGCCAATGCTTGTCATGGGGCAGGGTGACCCTAAGCTGAGGCACATTTTGTGCTTTTCTATGGAGATGAGCCATGTGGTTTATAGCTGAACATCTGTGCCAGTAAGGGGTGCACTTTAAAGTAGCTGAATTTGCAACTTATAATGAGTGTCTGTAAAGCTTTCGACATGTTAAGTGTTCTGGCATTGTTACAGAATATAGGACTTAGTAAATTATGGATAACTTTTCTGTTTCGTTGTTTAAAGTCATCTTTCAGTCACTGATTAAACGTCTAAAAGTCACCGCCGTTGTACAAATTATACGTTTAGAAGTTATTTTCCAGGACAAAATCTAATGCCTGAAAGGTGGCTTTCACTGTGCTTTGTTTTGTACACGTGTATCTTATTACCCGCCTCTATGTCCACATACCGCTCCTACATTTTCTTTAAGCTTAAAATTTGATGCGAGAGGGACCCAAGATTTATTTTTCAGAAACCCTGGCTGACTAAATCTGCAACACTAGTTTCAAATAAAAAATGCCCAGCCATGTCCTTGACCGGTTTTGTGCATATTGTCTCTTCAACCTTAAAAACTAGACGAATTTATGATCTTAATTCTGGTCCTTTAAATATTGCCAGTATTACAAAGTTTTATAAGTACATAGACTGAATGAAAGTGGATTGAGAATCTACCATTTCTCTCTCTCACCTTGAAGGAGCACAGTTACAGATGTAGACATAAATATATAAATAATGGATAATGAAATTAATAAAACGGCACATCCTCAGTTATTTTCCCTGGTAAATCCTGAAGGTTTGTGACCCCCCCCCCTCCTCCAACACTCCTCTTCCTCCGCCTCTCCTCACTGTTGCTTCTCGAGCAGGGAACCGCACGTGCTTCGCTTTTTTCGCGGTTGTTTTTGACCGTTAGCCGCGGAGGAGATTTAAATGCGGAGAAGCCCCCCTCTACACTAACGACAGCTCCGTGTTTACCGCGTGTGTTTACGCAGTGAAAGCGCTCATCTGAGACAAATACGAGGACAGGATCAGACCGGACAGGACACCGGTGGAAACACAGCACTGCGGACTAAAAGTTCGTTACCCGCTCCAAACCACGCCATGGCGCGCCTCTGAGAGAAGGACGAGCTGGTGGAGAGGTAGGGATTTCCCGACGAGCGCGTTAACGCCGCGTGTTTGTTTGATGAGTGAACTCTCTTGTGTTTTGTTTTAAGCCGTGTCTCAGAGCAGTGGAGATAACGCATACTATCGCACTCCTACTGCAGTGAGTCGTAAACTGACACATTTCCCGTTTACACGTTTCTTTACTCGCGTTTAACTCTCTCTTGAACGTTGACAGACGTTCTCAGGTTTGTTTACTGCTTTACGCGACTCTCTCTGTTGTAATCACAGTTTCACGCCATTTTAACTGAGAATATCGAGCCTTCCCATGCGCGCCGTGGGTGATGTGTCTGATTTCAGCTTGTACACAGCGTTCGTGTTCGGTTAGGTGTCGTGTTCGCCCTGCTCTCAGTTAAATTACCTGTGATTAGAAGCATTTAAATGTTACTGGACCATCACAGAAAACGGTAACCAGGTTGTTTAGGGTCATATTGTAAAGTGTCTGAGGTGTACACAGGTTGCTTTTTTTACTCTTCGTTTTTTCCACACCTTCAAATTGCAGTCTTTATTTTTTAAGTAATTGAAGTTAATCATTTTGTCCAAGTATTTAATAAAACTTTGTTCCACGTCTGAAATATTTTTATTCCAGTGCTTTCATTTTCCTCTCCTATTTATTCCCCACAATTCAAAATAAATAAATAAAGTCACTCCTCCAGTCATTAGGGTACGTTAACCCCCTAAAAACTGATTTCTGTTCATCAACACTGCGTATTTAAGGGAAAAATCTTAATGCCTTTGATACAACCTAGGCTGCCTCACCTTTCACATTCATTCACTCTGTACAGATGTCTGCGCACCACTGCACTGCTCACTTGCAGATTGAAACCTCTACCCCCTACAGGATTGGTTCCTCAGGTTTATAACAGGAAGTCTGAATTCTTTCAGTCACACAGTCACACAGCCTGGAGGTTGTGGGTTCGATTCCCGCTCCAGCTGACTGTCTGTGAGGAGTTGGTGTGTTCTCTCCGTGTCTGCGCGGGTTTCCTCCGGGTGCTCCGGTTTCCAAAAACACACGTTGGTAGGTGGATTGGCGACTCAAAAGAGTCGGTAGGTGTGAGTGAATGTGTGTGTGTGTCTGTCTTGCCCTGTGAAGGACTGGCGCCCCCTCTAGGGTGTATTCCTGGATTGTGCCCAATGATTCCAGGTAGGCTCTGGACCCACCGCGACCCTGAATTGGATAAGCGGTTACAGATAATGAATGAATGAATGATTAATTAACAGTTGCAAGGTAAAAAATACCCTTATTTTCACACACTGGGAATTAATCTAAGGACACGTGCAGTCTGCTTGTTAACACTTCATTTTTCTTACATTTCTAAAGTTCAGTTTTTGAAGTGTTTTTGCCTTCACTCATTTTCACAATCCAAGCTTTTACAGCTACTAATTTTGAGTCAATTTTCAGCAGACCTTGTTCAACATTTTCATGTCCTTTTATGTAAATACGTATGTTTTTTTTTTCCTATAAGGAACAGTTTTTGACATCTGCACATCCCAGTTAATAGCGCATTGTAAACTAACACAAGCATACACTTTGTGCAAATGGCCTGCTTATTTACACTGTGAACTTTAAGCCAGCAAAAGTCGATCATGGTGGTCAGACATCTCAGTAAAAGCTTTACTAATGGCTTTACCGGGCCTGAGTAACCTGGTCATTTATCATTGGCATTTAGTCATCCATCATCCCAGAAGCCCTTTTCATGAGAGGCGTTTCTGAAGGTTGAGTGAGGCTGCAGCCTGTGCCAGCTCTCCTCTGGACCTAGCAGAGTGACTTTAGTGATTTACTGAGTCTTTACACACTGGTGCTTTTACATTTTTTCAGAATTTCTGTGTTATCTCATAAAACTGACATGGCTCCTTTTTCTCTGTACTGCAGCTCTGTTTGCTCCTGGACATGCTGATGGGCACTTTCTAATGAAGTGGAGACTTTGAGGAGTTGGGTTTAGGAGATTAGAGAAGGAGTAGACGATGCTAATCCACTGCATAAAGAGGTAGATTAGTGTCACTCCTTAAGCTCTAAAAACAATATAGCTTTAGCAATGTGTCTGGCCAAGGCTCAATGAAAGGAGCAGCCCTGATTATTCACATAGATAGTGTTCAAAAGTCAGAGACCATCATTTCTTTATTTAATTTCAAAACAGTGATTAAGAAATTTCATAGGAGCAATTTGTAGTTAGACAGTTGCAGCCTGTACTTCCTCTCACACTCATTCAATTTGTATTGTTTTGGCTGATCAGTGTATATTTGGGTTTTGTACATATATATATTTTGTCTTGTATCCTCCTTTTTGGCAGCAGGGCTTTCATAATTACATTTTGAAATCTTCATAGGGCGGCACGGTGGTGCAGCAGGTAGTGTTGCAGTCAGTGTTGCAGTCACAAAGCGCCAGGGACCTGGAGGTTGTGGGTTCGATTCCCGCTCCGGGTGATCCTCTGTGAGGAGTTGGTGTGTCCGCGTGGGTTTCCTCCGGGTGCTCCAGTTTCCTCCCACAGTCCAAAAACACACGTTGGTAAGTGGATTGGCGACTCAAAAGTGTCCGTAGGTGTGAGTGTGTCTGTGTTGCCCTGTGAAGGACTGGCGCCCCCTCCAGGGTGTATTCCTGCCTTGCACCCAATAATTCCAGGTACGCTCTGGACCCACCGCGACCCTGAATTGGATAAACGCTTACAGATAATGAATGAATGAATGTTACTTCATATTCAATAATTGCTAAATTCCTAAATGAAAATGCAATTGATAATGACAGCTATTCAGACATTGTTTATCTCGAAAGGTATTAAAGGACATCTTGGCTTTAGCTATAGCAAAGCATGACCTTCTTAAGTTTTGAGGCTGTTTGCTTTTCCTCTACTCTGCTCTACGTGTCATTGGTGGAAACCATATGCAAGCTGTCATCACAGCCTTACCTGTTAAGATCCCATTACCACCCCATTAGCACCATAGCTTACAACAAATTACCATGCATTTAGGTGACATGTGTGCCTCTGCAGTCGAGCACGAACATGATGATGGTGTGGCAGTAGCATAGCCCCAGCATCCCAGGGTCTGACAGATGCAACCAGCAATTCCCTAAGCCCCTCAGATTATGGGGATTAAGAGATATAGACTTTGTGCAATATCCTTAATGCATCAACAGCAGCAGCAGCAGCAGACAGTGGTCGAATGTGTCCATCTAATACAAGGCACTAACAACCTGCTGTTTGCCTCTTTTGTTCCAACCGGCCTCCTTGGCCATGTCCTATCGTGTATTACACTTCCACTGACTGACCCACTTTACCGACTGTGTTACACCTGTTCTATTTAAAAACACTGGAGCACAGGACAGGGCAGTGTAACAGGCCCAGTCTTTCTAATACTCTCTGTAGTCATGCCATATTGTCTACAGTCATTGCTGGAACAAAACCTGTTATCGTCAACCTGTTTTTCTTTCTTGTTAAAAAGTTTTGAAATGCCAGTTGACAGACGATGACAATACAGATTGCATTCAGATTTGCTTTTTCATTCTTGTTCATAAAATTGGCTAAAGTCATCACTGTTAGAACTATACAATATTTTGATCCATTTTAAAGGAGAAATATTATGAAAAATAATACTTTAGTAAATCTGGAGCAACACCAACCCCCAAACAGTGAAATATAAAGTCAGTAAACATGGGATAAAACTAGTAGTTCTTATTGTGTACTGCATATTAGGTAGAGTGCAGAGATTTTTGAATTGTCCAGCGCCCTTCTCTTCAGAGCATGTATACTCGGTGCCGGACCTGTGTTTGAGAGTGCAAAGATGAGGCTGAACAGAGCAAAACAAACACAGAGCATTGAGAAATAAGAATACCGATATAAAATAAATATCTGAAAATAAATATAATGCAAATGTGAACAGAGATGAAAGAACCAAGTGAAAATGGCTAACAACCGGAGCTTCTGCAGCTTCATCCTCACACCTGGGCTCTTGAGCTTAGCTGTGACTCATTCTCATTTAAAAGAGCAGGAGCTGGAACTGGTGTGAAGGGTTGTTTGATCCTTGTGGTATTTTGAACAAATCATGTCACACGTGTATCTAAACTTGTGGTCTATAATCGTGATTAATTTAATGTATGATGTTAAACAGATTAATATATAGATATATACTTGATATATTTTTATAGAGCGGCACGGTGGCGCAGCAGGTAGTGTCGCAGTCACACAGCTCCAGGGGCCTGGAGGTTATGGGTTCGATTCCCGCTCCGGGTGACTGTCTGTGAGGAGTTGGTGTGTTCTCCCCGTGTCTGTGTGGGGAGCTCCGGTTTCCTCCCACAGTCCAAAAACACACGTTGGTAGGTGGATTGGCGACTCAAAAGTGTCCGTAGGTGTGAGTGAATGTGTGTGTGTCTGTGTTGCCCTGTGAAGGACTGGTGCCCCCTCCAGGGTGTATTCCTTCCAGTCTTTTTTCCATGCTGTTCATACATTGAAAATTGTCATTTACATATATACTTCTGCACCAATGTGGAACGTTTTGACCTGAACTGGTTTTTAAAAGCAAAGTCTTTGCCAGTTTGAACAGAAGTACTTTTATAACTCTTCAATTCAGCTTATGTTCACACAGCCCCTAAGCTGAGGGTCAGTGCTTTTCAGTGCAGTTTTGAATGGGACTTTCTACATCAGTTCATCAAACCTTAATCATTTTATGTTTTTACCTCCTATAAAGCATACATTTTGGCATTTGTTTTCTGTGAAATGGTAATTTTTGTGGAATGGAGCCAGTTAGTGCTTTTGTATCTGTGCTGTTTCACCGTCTGTAGTTACCTACAGTAGTAGTTACCTCAAGAGACTTCTTAAATACCCTATTAAATGAACTAGCTTGTCTTCACAGGCAAGTAGCCCTGCCTTGAAGGTAACAGAACAGTCTAAATTAATAAAAGGGCACGATCAATTATCAAGCCCTTGTAGGCGGCAGGTTCAACATTTACAACCCGAAAAAAACACTGATTTCTCAGCTTTTTAAATGAATTATTAAAAGGTTGAATAATTTATTCATAATCATGCTTTATCATTTAAATGTTTAAACTTTCAAACACAGGGGCTGCACTGCAGGTAGTTTCGCAGCCAAGCAGTTTTCAGGATATTGGGGGTCCTGAGTTCAATCCATGCCTCTGGTCACTGTCTGTGAGGAGTTCTGTGTGTTTTTCCTGTATCTTCATGGGTTTGCTCTGGTTTTCTCCTATAGCCCAAAAAATGCGTGTTAGTATGTGGATTGTCTGTGTACCGTTGTTGACGTGTGTGAGTGAGGGCGCGGTTGTGTGATGCCCTGTAGTGGACTGCCACCACGTAGTGTGTAGTTCTTCCTTGCCGATTTCAGGTAGGCTCAGGACCCACCACGACCCTGATCAGGATTAATGAATGTCTTTCATAAACAACTTTCAAATGCAGGTAATTAAAGTGAGAATGTTAAAGCAGTCATTTACAAAACATTATGCAAGCAGCTCAGAGGTGAATGAAGAACAGAATGACAAATATTCACACTTAAAAGCCATGCATTTAACTCAAGAAAGGATAAGAATGCCGCTGCAGTCCCAACTTGAGTGTGAAAAGCGGGTTAAAAATGAAACAAAGCAAGGAGTCAACAGATCATTGGCTTACATCAAAGACTGTTTTTTTGCTTAAAAGGGAACGTAATGACTGACAGCAGAGTAGCAGAGAGGCAGCAGTTGACAACAGAGCAGGATAAAAATAAACACAAAATTGCTTTTGAAACAGTAAATAGAGGTGAGTTCCGGTTATGTATGAAAATATTCAGAAATATTTATTTACTTGTAAACATCGGCTGCATCTGCCCATGTTAGCAAAAGCTTCAGTTTCTCCCAACATTTTTTCACTCATAAATTGTCTGTAACCGCTTATCCAGTTCAGGGTTGCAAGGCGGGAACACACCCCAAAGGGGGCGCCAGTCCTTTGCAGGGCAACACACACGCACACATTCACTCACACCTATGGACACTTTTTTGAGTAGCTAATATTTTGCACTGTGGGAGGAAACCAGAGCACAAGTTAACTGATCTATTCCTTAGCTGTTGATCTAAGACACCTTGGCTGCCTGAATTTGCCTGTTTGTGATGTTGACTGTTTATTTCACTCATGATATTAATTCTAGCAAATAAACATAACCACACTGTCATGTTAGCAAGCCCAAATCTTGATTTGTACTTCAGGGTTTGTTTGTTTTTTATCAAGAAATGAAAGCAAATACACTGTCCACCAATTACCACATGATTTAAAATGCTACCCAGATTAATCTTGCCTTTTCTGTTAGAGTTCCACAGCTGTACTCCCCAACTCCACTAACACTAATCTACTGGTGTTCACTGATACCAGCCTGACATTAATAGGGATACTCTTACATGGCTATGGCTCCAGGACGTTGTAATGCAATCCCCTAGAACCTCAGTGGCAGTTCTTCCATTTCCCACTTCACAACTAACTAAAACCTACCCTTCTTCCTTCTCAATTTTTCTGTCTCAACATTAACTATGAAAGTCTAGAGTCTGAGACTTATTATTTATTAAAATGGCATGTTATGAGAATCTTTAATTTTTGTAAAATCTTTATAAAACACATCCTCTTGTGACTTATTGCTATAATTCTTTTAAGTTGAGGATAATACCTTTATCTTGTTAAGAGGTGATGGATTAGGCTTTGACTGAGCATTAAGAAAATTCATTCAATCAACAGACAGATTACATTTAGATTAAAAGAATATATAAAAAAACAGTGAGACAGGCAGATCAGTCAAATGTGTGGACTCATTAGTTAATTATAACAAAATTAATTTAAATATCTGATTAACTTGTCATACCACTTGACAGGTCTAATTAAAATACATGTGATCTACAAATGAGTGTTAGGCATTTTCTTAATTCATTAGTATTTGTGGTATGATTATCCATATAAAGTCATCATATAATCATTTATTTATAGATTAAACTGTCTGACATCTTTGGTGAAACACTTCTTAAATACGAAAACAATTGTGTTTGTAATTATTATAGTTTGTATTATTATATTATATTTAATTTGAAATCATTAGTAGCCACGCAGACACTATTTCCTGCAATTGCCATATATTCATTCATTCATTATCTGTAACCCTTATCCAGTTCAGGGTCACGGTGGGTCCAGAGCCTACCTGGAATCATTGGGCGCAAGGCAGGAACACACCCTGGAGGGGGCGCCAGTCCTTCACAGGGCAACACACACACACCCATTCACTCACACCTACGGACACTTTTGAGTCGCCAATCCACCTACCAACGTGTGTTTTTGGACTGTGGGAGGAAACCGGAGCACCCGGAGGAAACCCATGCGGACACGGGGAGAACACACCAACTCCTCACAGACAGTCACCCGGAGCGGGAATCGAACCCACAACCTCCAGGCCCCTGGAGCTGTGTGACTGCGACACTACCTGCTGCACCACCATGCCGCCCTGATTGCCATATATGAAATATGAAATTCATTGTACAACACAATTTGACCTCTGCGCTTAACCCTTCTTTGGCAGTGAATGCACATACACACTATTGTGATTAGGGTCAGTGACACACACACACACACCTGGAGCATCAGGCAGCCACCCTCAGTGCCCAGGGAGCATTTATATTTGTGTTAAATTAAATCACATTATATAAGAGAAACCGTAAACATCTGTGCTTAAATACTTTAACCATAAAGACACCACTGAAAAACATGCTCAGTATAGCACTACTGCATGAAATACAGAAAGGCTGCCCAATCACCTAGACGTTGTGGAGGGTGCTGATGCCTGGCTCTTCCCCCACACTGCTCCCACTCAATCCTATTACAACATTACAGCATACATGTGCATGGCCCACAGCACTGATCCCTGAACAGGCTCAGGCTTCCATTTTGTGAAACACTTTTTCATTTAATCCCTCACCCGGCCAGCTGAGCTCCATGGCTGCTGGCAGAGCCCTTGTTCCGCTGCCCAGTCTGTGCTCCAGTTCTGCGCCAAACAAGGTGCATCCTGGGCTTGCTGTTGCTGATGAGCGACAGAAAGGAGGTATGGGGGCCGGAGGAAGTTGCTTGACCCCTGTGAGAAACTGTCTCATTCAATCAATCACGCCCACACCTGAACAAAATAAATTGCTGTTAGACACCTGCAACAAATGTGGATTTGTTTTCCTGGTGATTTTGGTGGCTAGGGTAGTAAAATGTATGTGTTATGGATGTTGAACACTCAGTTTTAATTATTCATTCATTCATTGTCTATAACCGCTTTAGCAATTCAGGGTCGCGGTGGGCCCGGAGCCTACCTGGAATCACTCAGCACAAGGCAGGAACTCACCCTGGAGGGGGCACCAGTCCTTCACAGGGTGACACACATTCACTCACACCTACGGACACTTTTGAGTCGCCAGTCCACCTACCAACGTGTGTTATTGGACTGTGGGAGGAAACCCACGCTGACACAGGGAGAACACACCAACTCCTCACAGACAGTCACCCGGAGCAGGACTCGAACCCACAACCTCCAAGTCCCTGGAGCTGTGTGACTGCGCCACCGTGCCGCCTGATCTTTTGATGCTAAATACAAACATAGGATACTGGGTTTAAAACTTTATTTTTTCATTTGGTGTGTTTAGAAAAGAAGGGTTTTCCTTTGTTTTTACAAAATTAGAATTTCAGAAAAATTAAACACTTTATTCCATTTGATCATTTTCCCCTTTACTGCATCTTGTAATGAAAGTGATAGGACTGTACCATCACAGCGGGGGAGACCAACCTGCTGTACCTCTCTGCAACCACAGACTGCCCACCAAACCGCAAATAATGTCTTCGTACAAGGACCGACATTAAACACGAACACAGAGCAGCAGTGTCAGCATTTACACAGCACACACAAATAGGTTACACACGTGGTGACAGCTGGATTTTTGAATAGTTAGAACACTAAGTTTCCTTTAGGTCTTGAGTTTTGCTCTCGTTTAAGGGTTATATCACTTATTTAAGGTTTAATTTTGTGATTAAAACTCAGCAAATAGTGTGTAATTAAAGTTAAGACTTCAGTTTTCTTTGCTTTTCTACAAGAAACACCGCTACAGACGCGCACAGAAAAGCCTTGTGTAGATGGTTTGACCGCAGTGGCCGAGTAAATGATGACACTGCTGCTCTGTGTCGCTGTATAAAATAGGCCCTTAACAAGTATGAAGACATTATCTGCTTTTTAGTGGAAAGCTGGTGGTATGGTTTACACTCAGAGAGCATGTCTCCCCCGCTCTGATGGTACAGTCATATCACTTTCATTACGCAGTAAAGGGGAAAATGAGAAAATGGAATAAGTAATCATTTTTATCATTTTTCTAAATTTCTGATTTTGAGGAGCAGAAATGGAAAAATTGGAAAAACGAAGAAAAGCCCATTCACAATATACCAAAGGGAAAAAAGAAGTTCTAAACCTAATTTCCTATATTTGTATTTAGCCTTAAACAATCAGGAAATTGAACTGATAAACGTTACACTGACCTACAATGACTTTATTCCTAGTCCCATATGGATTAAAATGAAATATGTCAGCTAGGGAAAGGTTCTGCAAAATATTGACCTGAAACAAATCTTCCACTGGCCTTAAATATGGCAAACTGACAAGATAAGTACTGTATCGAAATTTTGCTTTAATATTGTAGTGCTTGAGCAGTGAGACACTGCTAACATACATTTGATGTCAGTAGTTACCCACATTGTTTTGATTACCCATTTTAGACTATATATATATATATATATATATATATATATATATATATATATATATATATATATATATATATATATATATATATATATATATATATATATAGCGGGGCTCAAACCCACAACCACAGGCCCCTGGAGCTGTGTGAGACTCTACCTGTTTTGCCACCATGCTGCTTTAAATGAAAAATATAGAAACGTTAATTGAATGTAGGGTGGCACGGTAGTGCAGCAGGTACTGTCACAGTCACACAGCTCGAGGGACTTTGAAGTTATGGGTTCAAGTCCTGCTCTGGGTGACTGCCTGTGAGGAGTTTGGTGTGTTCTCCCTGTTTCTGCGTGGGATTCCTCCCACAGTCCAAAAATACATGGTGGTAGGTGGATTAGCGACTCTAAAATGCCAATAGGTGTGAGTGTGTTGCCCTATGAAGGACTGGTGCCCCATCCACAGTGTGATCCTGCTTTGCACACAGTGATTCAGAGTAGACTCCAGACCTACTGCGACCCTGAACAGGTTGAACTTCCACTGTTACCTGTCAAATCAGTAGACTTTGAGGCTACGCTCGGCATATAAGCCCAAAAATATTGAAGTGTGGCCATTATTCTCAAGTGTTTTTGTTTTTTTTTTAATTTATGAATTTTTACAAATATTTATTTATTTATTTTATAATTTTTTAAATTTAGCCTCTACTCTACCTACAATGTCAACAATTGGTTGTACCTCAATGACTTGAGGAAACTGCTGGAGCCTTTTCTTTTTTTTTTTAGTTATTTTTTTTAACTGGCTCCAGAGCCTGTGCCTATGAAGCAGAGCCCATTTCCAAAGCAATTTACCAACCCACTACCCTGCTTCAGAGTCAGTGGGCAGAGGGTACTCATGTATGTGCATGTATATTTAAATGTTTTGCTTGTTTATGTATTTATTCACTGCCTTTGTGGCCAAGCCTGTTCATGCGAAGCTCTGTCATTTTAGTACTTTATGGATTCCTAAGCGGGCAAGTGCTCTGTCATCCGGCAAGCTATGAAATGTAAAGTGGTTGGCATTGCGAAAGGAGTCTTGTGCACTTGCACATGCGTACCTCGTCTCTCTCAAGGTGCTCTGCTGTCTGGGAGGATGGATGGGAAGTGTTGAACCTCAAGAAGTAAAGTGTAGAATGTATTTGGGACAAGGGTCCATTTGCATGCTCTTGTTTGTTTTGGAAAGAAAGAGCAAAAGGAAAGATAGGTGAATACCTACAGTAAATATATCTTTTCTTCAGTTTTCTTCCATAACATCATGTAGGGCATTGTCATTTTTGCACTTCACAGGGTGTAGCACATTTCATTAGCAAGTTTTAATTATTTCAAGCATTAAAACTGGTGAGGGTACAAATTTTAATTGAAATCCCTTCTTTCCGCTACATGAAGCAGGGGGTCGGATGGCCAGCTGGTGGCTGGGCCGGGTTAGGCTTTCTTGGCAAGAGTACTGCCTCTGAAATATTGAAATGGTGTAAAACAGAAGGCCTGGAGAGACTGGCTCCAGGACCTGCTTGCTCCATGGCAGCAGTTTTTGTGCAAGTGCTTCAGGAGTGTAACTCAAGAGCAATGAACTGTTGGTCAGAGTTCTCTTTTGGTGCACAACAAGTGATTCAAAACATCACCCACCTTACTGAAAGGCACCAAATGTGCATGAACATGGACCACTATTTGGATTCCGTTTTAGGCATGAAGAAAATATCTCTTCCTCAAATAACAAATGTGCTTTAAGACTTGAGCTGTCGTAGGACTTAAAGGAAAGTCTATGATTGTAACATGGAAACATAGCTCTAAGCCCTGCATTAAGGTGGAATGGTATGTTCAGTGCCATCACTAGAGATGAATGAATGATTAGGCGGCCTAACATTGAACCAATCAAGGTCTGGGGTAATTGCCTTTATAGCAGAACATTTCTTTGAAGAGGTATAAAATAAGCAAAGCAAATCAAGTATTCAAAAAGATTTGAATATTCGTCTACAGGTAGAAAAACAAAAACAAAAGTTGTGAGGAATTATTTACTCATTATATACAGGTATCTGTAAAATAAACAGCCATAACGTCAGGAAAAACATAAACATCAATTCAGTCTGCCCTAAATACTGCAGTGTTTTAACATTTTAACTCTGTAGGCTTACTTTACATTCATCAATAATCAGGTTCCTCTGCTGCATAATGCTATTTCAACTGGTGCATCAGTGGCTTATCAATGTGATTAATTAAAGAATGTAACAGCCATTCAATTAATGTTGTTTTTTCTTTTGTTTTAAAATAACACTTGCCTTCCGGAAACTCACTACACCTTATCCCAGCACACACTGTACATTTTTGTTGTCAGACATTTAATAAGCCAACTGCCATCAGGACTGTCAGTGCCTGTCAGTAGCCTTTTTGAACAATGGCAAAGCAGACTCTGTTCATGTACTTTGCAAATACTGGATTACCAGATTAAAATAACTGTATTATTTTAAGTTGTTTATTTAATTACAATAAGGTCAAAAGTAAAAGAATCATATTGGTCTAAGAGGGTGTTTTTTTCCGGGGGCATATTGGCGCAGCAGGTAATGTCACAGTCACGCAGCTCCAGGGACCTGGAAGTTGTGTGTTCAAGTCCCGCTCCGGGTGACTGTCTGTGAGGAGTTGTCCTCCCTGTGTCCGTGTGGGTATCCTCTGGGTGCTCCGGTTTCCTCCCACAGTCGGTAGGTGGACTGGTGTGCATTGATGTGAGTGAATGTGTGAGCGTGTGTCGCCCTGTGAAGGACTGCCACCCCCTCCTGTCTTGCACCCAGTGATTCTGGGTAGGCTCTGGACCCACCGTGACCCTGATTTGGAAAAGTGGTTACAGGCAATGAATGAATGTGGTTTTTGTGTAATTCATCTATGATGTGTTGAGGGAGAATGAAATGTAGTTGCTCCAGGACATGGTGCTAACATTTGTTCTGTCTAAAATCAGAGCTGAAGTTCACTGTTTTTCAGCACTGACCTCCTGCTCTCAGCACCGCCGCCAAACAACCCTCTGTGGGAGGGACTGTGACTCCAGTTTTCTGCAGCACTGACTGATAACTCTGGCTACTGATTGGCTAAATAGGGTGACGACCAATGAAAAGCATTTTATCTGTTTAGGAGCCGTGGAGGATCTGCTCTCAATCCGGCTCAGTTTCCATCGCCATAACAGTGTGACCTAAAAAATATGGAACAAAACGCATCCCGTATGCATCCAAATGGAACCCATCTTTTAGAGTCCAAATATGGGATGTTTACTTTAGGGGACGGTTGGAAATGAAATGTCATAAAAGCAACACAGACCGAGCGCCAATAGTGTCAAACAGCAGCAGCTCCCCAGGTCCTAGTGCACGCAGGTTTCATTACATTTTTAATATGGATACAGGGACAACCGTTGTTGAAAATGAAAGATTGTTGTGAGGGCTAAAGAACTGGCTGAAGAAAAGGCTAAAGCAGGTCTAATGACATCCATGGGCATGTTTGTACATGGCTGAAATTGATCTTGTTTGTTTTTATTTTTATTTATATTTATATTTATGTTTTCACTGTATGAATAATCACAAACTCATTTGTAACTCAAACTGTTTAGTTTTGTAACATTTTCGGTAATGCAGTTAGCATCTCCTGAATTTGGAGACACTTCCACCTTAAGTGATACGAAAAAAAAAAAAGTCAATATTACCCACCGATGGGGCAGGAATAGAGTATTCTTTTCACGCTTTTCAATGTTTGAAATTCTGTCTGTTGTCTAAAACAACTCCAGATTCCTTTGCCATGAGCAGAGAGAGAGAGAGAGATAAACTAGGATACCAGACAGAGCCAGTTTGTTGTTTCATTCATTTACAGACACTGGGCCTTTGTAAACATGTTAGACCAGTTTTGATCACGCAACCAGACTTGAGGGCTAGTCAATGGTGAGGAAACATCATCTGAATTTTATAATAAGTGTTTGTTGATTACAATCATGGACTATGCCTTTAAGACTAGATCTATCTCTTTAAAACCATGGACAGTTTTGGGGTAGTGTATTGCTAAAATCTGTGCTTAAGTTGCATAACTAATCTTTGTAAAGTGTTGTGCATTTTGTAGAAGTAATAACTGTAATAATGGTCAATTAAAGAAATGGTTCAGGAAAACATACTTGGATCAGCTTAGATGTTTGGTGTCCAAATTCTTTAATTCTTTCATGTAGTTTTAATGGCATGTGGCTAAGAAAAACTCAAAATTGGGGTCCTCTGTACTTTTTTTTCAGTCATATTTATTTTTTCACACAGGCACACAATTGTGGTTTAGGACAGAGTGTGACTTACTGTGAACTATAACAGTCAGCAAAACCACTGTGCATGTAGAATACAGCAGGTAGCTGCATTAACTTAAGTGTTCTGCCAAATTCATACTCCTCCACAAAGTCCCAGTAACACCTTGGGCCGCAGTCAGGTAGCTATATCGGCTCCACGTTATTTCCAATTTCTGGCATTTCTATTTTTAACATATATTTAGAAATGGCATCTACATTTAATGAAAAGTTAAGGCCTATTCAGAAGGAGTCAAGGGGACAAAAAACAGACATCAGGTTTTGAAAATGACCAACTGAGATATGTACAGGCTGACTAACCAGAGCTCCGTTGTCATGGCTGCAGATCAAACAAATGAGCATCAAGACAGTAGCAGGACAGCTCATCTTTTTCATAGCTTAGCACACAAGCTTACAGAACAAGCAACACACAGACTTTAACAAGAGCTAAGATAAACTAGGCAAGCCCAGTTTTGCCAGACTGCCATTAGCCATATAGCTATTGTCACAGAGGTGTTTCTGCTATTTCAAAAACAGGAATGCCCAAAATACATATCCTTGTCATTGAAAGGTCTGGAGAAGATCTGGTGCTTCATATCAATGTCTTTGCTTACAATAATAAATTATTTTTATAGTTTGTTATTATTTGTTATCTTGTCAGTTGCTGACAGTGTGTGTATGATCATAGAAAGCCTGTTATTTTCTGTTCATACAAAGCTACAAAACTGAAGCACCATGTTGATGACATTATCGCAACTCATTTACAAGAAAACAACAAGATAAAATTTTAACCTTTAAATTTTTGATTAAAATACATTTTTTAAAACCAAGCACCTTAACATTTTATCAACCAAGCATACTGTACTTGATCTGTACTTGATAAAGAAACAGAACTTCACTGGGAACTAGATATTTATCACTGACTTACATTATAAGGGACCGACTAAAACAAATTCACAGCCTCGTTTATTTTGAATAACACCTCGCTCTGGTGTTCTGGCTTTGATAATCTGGAGATTTTGGCCGTTTTAGTGTAAAGTTAAACAAAAAGTTAAAAATGGCATTTATTTATTTATTAACAAGTTTTTCTCAGATGAAATGGACTAAAGTTGAGGTATTGTGTTGAGCAGCCTAAGGCAGTGCAGCAGGTCTGATGGAGCTCATCTACTGTCCAGCTGTCCACAGGCTAAGGTCAGTATGCTCAGGGATCTCGACTGGCTTGGGACTGTGTAGGTCTGCCTTGCCTTGCCTTGGTTTTAGTGTCTATTAGTGGCTTTAACAGCTGAGGGCACAAAAGAGACATGTGGCTAGGAGTAGTTTGTGTTCTCACTGTCCTTTCCATGATGCCATCCCTTTGTAGGCACTGTGCTGAACGATTGGGCCTCAGAGGACTGCTGCCCATGTGCACTTACACAGTGGTGTTAATCCAGCTTCAGTACCAAGGACAGTGGCACTGGGTTGGAGTGAGAGGATTCTGGGATGTGACCCAATATCACATTGTTCATTGCAGGATGCTCACAGCATTTTTATCCTACCGTTAGACTCACCAGAATCAAATTAGAAAATGGAGCTTTGAGAGGTTTTGGCCACTGTTGGAAGCTTGGAATTTAGAAAGAAAGACTGGTTCAGTCCCAAGAATTAAGTGTCCTTCATTTTTTTTTTAATTAAAGCCATCATGTGCATTGCTTCACAATACAACCACCTGAAAGGGTGAATACTGCTTTGACTGAAAGCAGATTCCTTCATGTGCATGAAGTGAGTGTCTTTTCAAAGGTCTCTCAAACTCTGTCGTTAAGCCAAATCAATAGTTACATTTTCAGTTAGTACAGTGCACTTTAATAGTATATAAAAATTACTCAACAACTTCCTGAAGTGCCTGAAGGTAAACGAGATTTTACAAAATTTATTTTGACTGTGCTGATATATAAATTAAAAACAATAGTTACAAAACATTATAGAGAAAATGAAGCTATTATATCAGAACAGTGACATAGTCATGAATAAAACCGCAGTAGGGCCTTAATTTCAGCTTCACTGTGTGTTCAACCTGGGGCTTGCACACTATCTGTGAAACTGGACAGCGAGGTCATGTTGTGACTGGATACCGCAGATGCAGTCAAAAACATTTAATTCTAAAGCAAATTACTCAATAAAAAAAATGCAGATCTGCTTTTCAAAAACCTATGTTTAGAAAAATAGCTCTGTTTTACCTTTGAGATGGATTTTTTTTAAAGGGTGCAGTTATTAAAAAAATAAACATCATTTATGTTGCTCTAGTTATTGGGACAGACCCTGTAGTGTGTGTTTGTGTGTGTGACTCTCTAGTTCGAGTATTTTTACAGCTGCACAGCCAGCCGGATGTGTTTTCTATGATAAATCGTAGGACTGCTAAGGCTGGAGAGTTAGCCACAGGCGGGGAGTTGGCCTTTTTGATCTGAGTCACTGCCTCTGTAAATGTCTGTGCAGTGGCAAGGCTACAAATGTGATGAGACACGCTAATGAAGATAATAGCTCTAAATGTCCATTCATGCTCATATCAGTCTGTGGGGCAGCTGCAGGGCTGACTTGAGTCTAGCGATTGCTCAGCAAATGTCAGCGCTGGCTCTCTGACATTGAAAACGCTTGGTGCAGGTGAAAGATTAGTTGAAATAATATAGCGTTGGGAATGTTCCTCTGCGTTAGGCAGTGATGCATTAAACATCCCCATAAGTAGTTTAGAATAGCCACAGGTTTCTACGAATGGCTGAGGCTTTTCACTATTAAGCTAAATAAACGGAATGCTACTTCTTGCTATAGCATAGTTCAGGGAATTATAACGAGTATTTTGTGAAGAAATATCTAGATTTCATCTCTTTTGGTGTGATGCTGAATGATTCACCATCCAGCCAATTATTCATGTCCTCATTCATTTAGCTGATGTATCTTCTGTAATTTAGGGATTTTACACTCCTCTGCTGCACAGCCTCTGTTCTGCATGGCTACTAGTTCTACCAGTGCCCCTTTCACACATGAATGTTAATTCAGAAATACTCTAGAGTTTACCTGGAAGAGCTCTATATCCACCTGCAACATTTATTCTGGACTGTACCCAGAGTCTCAACTAGGGCCCTAAGAGGACAGAGTCAGTGCACGTGAGAACAGAGCACGAAATATTCTGGAGTTTCTCCTGCAGACACTGCACAAGCATGACTGACACAGAAAATTTCCCGCTGTGTGCTGCATGTGTGAAAGGTTCACTATGACCTTATACTCTGGAGTTAGAAATTCCCTGGAGTTCATGGGTGAAAGATGCATAGGTGTAGGGACATACTTTTAAGTCATGTACTGATGCTGGGTTATTAGTTTTGGATCCCTCCAATTCATCCCAAATGTGTTAGAGGAAGCTCCACGATTCCAAGTTTTTACTTAGAAAATCAAATGAACTAATTCATTTTTTCTAGAACAAAGTAACATTTTCCAGTCTAAACAAGCTATGTCAGCGTTTTAATGATTTTATACAGTGATCAAAACCATACTCAGTATGATTATATACTCTCCCACTGTGTCAATACAAGCTTACATATGTTTTACCGTTATTCAGAGATGGAAGGTATTTTGATACTGAGGTTTATCAGTAGTCCCTGGGTGTGTCTGAGCTCTGCCTATAGGAAATCAAGGACTACTCATTTAATTAGAGAAGACATTTTATTTCTTTTACAGCTGCACTATCCACAAAAAGCAGCACTGCAGAAACCAGATGCTGTTGCTAAGTATCTTCAGTAGAGATGGTTAAACTTCAGTGCCACAGCCATAAAAGAAAGTAATTACTGCAATTAAAACTGACTTAAAAATGTAGCGAACTACTTTGAAACTGGGTTTGAAACTGGGTAGAGTATAAAAACTTGGATCAAGCTAACCCCAAGACGGAACCACTGCAAAGATAATAGCTTATTTCCTTTCTTAGAAAGGCATTGCCTTGGTGTCGTATCGGCCATATTAGCAGGAGATAAGATGAGAAGCCATGATGAGAACTTTGAGAATTGTGAGTAGCCCTGTCCTTAATATGATTCCAAGACCACGAAATGGATAAGCTCCAAAATTCTCATTGGCTGTTAATATGAATTTGTAAACCACACTATTCTGTTTGCTTTTGTTTAGGGATGTTAGATTAAGAGTAGATTTGCTATACAGTGAGGAAATTTTGATAAATCTTGTCTTCACAATGAATCTGGGACATATCAGTTAATGATTAATTTAATTTAGGCATAAATACATTAGACATAATTTAAATTATATTTATTCTGTATTTAAATACATTGGCCTTATATCAAAGTGTTACCTGTTTATTTATAGTTTTTGTATCATATCATATCATAAACTGACTCTAGAAAAGTATTAGAAGAGTATCACAAAAGAGAGGTTCATACCCCTGACTTCAAGATCTGTATACAAGAAACAACAACAAAAAAATAAACATTTATATAGCAACAATTCCTCGGCTAAAATTTCTGAAGGTGACAGATCTAACCATGGGCTACTGTACTGCCTGAATTGTGATTTATCATGATACTTCAGCATATTTGTCTCATTTAGGCTCACACTCGGTGCTTCCAAGATGACTTGAACATAGAATTGGGATAATCCAAAATTACAATCTTCCAACTGGGAAAGCCAGTCAAGGGCTATATGAGTGGACTTAGTCTGTCACAACACGGATCCTTTAATTAGGCCCTTGTAGACATGTGTAGAATGTACCACACTTGAGTGCACTTTGGAAGCCTTGGATTTCCCACTTGCTGAAAACTCATGACAAAGCAGTGTGTTCATTTGCTGTTGAAGTCAGGGCTTTGCCCTAGTTTTATTAGTTTTACCAACATCAAATACAGTTTCAGCTCACTTTCTCAGTTGCATATAACGGAATAGGGGTAATTAAGTATCAAAGTATCATGCTAAAGTAATCAGTATTAAGGCAAATATATAAACCATACAAAGACATTCATACATGTCCTGGTAGATCAGTGACACTAAAACAATCAATAAACATTACTCAATAAATAAAGGGTGGCCTGTGATGTAAATAAAATATTGTTCACTTATTTGCAACAATGACAACTATTATTACTGAGGAGTCATTAGAGATGTAGAGCTGATTCTTCTTAATCTATATTTGATAAACATGATTCCTTTTGCCCTGTGAAGGACTGGCGCCCCCTCCAGGGTGTATTCCCGCCATGCGCCCAATGATTCCAGGTAGGCTCTGGACCCACCGCGACCCTGAATTGGATAAGCGGTTAGATAATGAATGAATGATTGCTTTTTTTTATCTAATCTTAGGAAGTAAAAACAGCACTGAATGTAAGAGACTCTTCTCATCTCTGTTTATGTACAGACCATGTGTTGAAGCCATTTACAGACAATAGCTAATTGGTATGAACTGGACTAAATTGTGCGAGTCTGTACTGACCGTGGTCAGTCACTGATATAATTATAATTTGGCTGAAATCTAATGAAACCAGAGCTGTGTAATCTTTGCTTGATGCAGGATCCAGCCAAGATAATGGAGAGAGAAAGTCATTTTTATTGTGGTCAAGTACTGCATTTAAATAGCCATTTTCCCTCTGTAATTTCAAAGACATTAAAGTGGTTGGCTGCTTCATTACTTGAGTGGAATCTGATCACTCCAATAGGATCTATCTTGTTGGCTCTTCTGGGCAATGTTCCACATAATGGTATGGTGCTCTGTAAGGGTTTTTTCCCCCTCTGTCTCCCTCTCTTGCTCTTTCTTACTCACACTCACATCCTTCTACCTCTGAGTGCAATCATGGCATTTAAACATGATGTTGGCAAATGTTCCCATTTCAGTAATTCACTGTAAGTGGATAAACTGTGGATTGATTCTACCGATGCTGTGCAGCAGGTAAAAAGTCTTGATGTGGAGGACTGAAGGCGTTAGGTTATACGTGTATATCAGCCGGCTTTAGGTGGTTTTAGACTGGAGATAGCTGACGTCTGTCTAAAGAGTTCAGCCTGTGGGTGATTGCACTTTGGATGAATCTTTGGAGAACACCCAACCTCTGTTACCTTTTACTTAAAAGAAATACAAGTCTGCCATACATACAGGTTTGAATCCTTTGTTCTGGATATTTCTGGATGGATTGCTGTGTCGTGTAGCTTACTGAGGTTGTATAACTTGCCCCAGTGCTGGAAGGTATAAACATGACTTAGTTGTAGTAGGACTGCACCAAATGGACATAATCTTAATACAGAGACTGAGAGGTACCAGAATGGAAGTTAAACTGACTTTTATTTTAATGAAAATAATTATTTTTTTAGATTACAGAAGGAACACTAGCTAGAAGTCATACAACAAACAAAACAAAGTTTGATTTTATTTATTTATTTATTTTTTTTGAGGGGGTGGGGTGGTGTTTTTGGCATATTGATTTTATTATTATTATTATTATTATTATTATTATTATTTGTATTATTTTAAATCTGTATTGAAAGTTAGTATTGCTGTAATGGTTATGAAACAATATATTGGGTAGCCTTCGTTTTTATCCTCTCTGTTTGTATCAAGTAGGACTTAAGTAACTGTCACTCATCCCAGAGCAGTATTTGCTTAATTCACTCTCTCTCTGCATGACCCTGTGGGGGAAACAGTTCCAATTACTGCAGCAGCCTCATTCCTTCCAGCGCTGTATCCGTACACTCTGGAACGCAGCTGTTCTCATTGCTGTCCATTAGCATGCTCAGGAGGTCTCAGGCCTGATAAAAATGCTGATTTATAGACAGAGGTCGACATTAATCCCTGATTGCTCTGTAAATTGAGCCTTGTAAAATGAGTTATATCCTCTGCTCTGTGTCAGCGATAAAATCCGTCCCCTCAGTCGCTCCATCCCAAATGTTTAATGTGCGTCTTACCAACCAAGCATAGGCCCTTCATATTTCCTCAAGTTAAAATGCCAGAGACGTGAGAAGGAAGATGATATACTATACCAGGCAATAGTCTGAGGCCACTCTTCAGTTATTTAACTAGTTATTTAAAGCCTGGTGCCATGCGTTTTCATATTCATAGTTTGTTTTTAGTGCAGGAAAAAAAATCAAAAACAAATATAAAAAAAAACTGCCTCAAGAAATAAATACAATAAAGACATTTCTTTCTGTTTTCCAAAGAAATCTGTGGGGATATTATTCCATGCTCCACCACCTCCAAAGTTCAGGCTTTAAAGATGTTTGTGTTTTCTGTTTTTCATGATCCAATTTTTCCCAAAAATATTCATTGATGGTAAATGGTCTAGGCTCTGGGGGGCATTTGATGTTCTTTTTTGTGTACATTTCTTAGTGTCAGTATTTTCTTTGGACAGTGGAGGAATAGATAGTAATTTTAAGGTTATTTTCAGATGGCTATTACTCCAAAAATGGAGCTTAATTTATACTTTTTCTCAAAGTTGAAAGCTTTAAGAATTATTTCTTTTAGTTTAGTTGGCTTAGTAGTTTAATAATTTAATTTTTGATCTACCATGCCTTGATTGTTTTGCATCTTATTTTATGTACTGTTTTTGAGACATTTTACATCCCACTCCCACAACAAATTAATTTGCTTTTCAAACAACTCTTGCATTTGAATAGCCAATTTAAAGTGCAAAGGAAATGCAGCGCCTTGTGAAAGTATTCACCCCCTTGGCATTTTTCGTGTTTTGCCAGTTCACAACCTGTAATTAAAATAGATTATTTGAGGGTTTGCATCATTTCATTTACACATGCCCACAACTTTGAACATTTGATTTTCTTTTTATTGTGAAGCAACCAACAAATAGGGCAAAATAACAGAAAACTTCAACTATTCACCCCCCCTAAAGTCAACACTTTGTAGAGACACCTTTTCTTGCAAGTCGCTTTAGATAAGTCTTAATGTGCTGGCCACATCTTGCCACTGGGATTTGCCCATTTCTCAAGGCAAAACTGCTCCAGCTTCTTCAAGTTAGATGGTTTCCACTGGTGAACAGCACTCTTCATGTCTGACCACAGATTCTCAATTGGATTAAGTCTGGGCTTTGACCAGGCCATTCCATACATTAACATGTTTCCCCTTAAACCACTCAAGTGTTGCTATAGCAGTATGCTTTGGGTCATTGTCTTGTTGGAAGGTGAACCTTCATCCCAGTATTAAATCACTGACAGACCACCATCCATTTTTCCCTCGACTCTGACCAGTTTCCCAGTCCCTGAAAAACTGAAAAACATCCCCACAGCATGATGCTTCGTATTTGGCTCTAAGTAAAGGCGATTTTCTGGCCGCTCTTGAAATAAACCCAGCTCTATGGTATGTACAGCTTATTGTGGTCATATGGACAGACCACAGTCTCTGCTTGAGGACTCTGCAGCTCTTTAAGGGTTACCTTTGGTCCCTGTGCTGCCTCTCTGATTAATGCACTCCTTGCCCGGTGTGAGGGTTTTGGTGGGTGGCCCTCTCTTGGTAGGTTTGTTGTGGTACCATGTTATTTCCATTTGATAATAATGGATTTGATGGTGCTCAGGGGATCATCAGATATTTATTTATTTTTTTACATAACCCAACCCTGACTTGTATTTCTCTACCCTTTTGTTCCTGACTTGTTTGGAGTGCTCCTTGGTCTTAATGGTGCTGTTTGTTTAGTGATGCCTCTTGCTTGCTGTTGCAGCCTCTGGGGCCTTTCAGAAAAGGTGTGTGTGTATATATACTAACATATCATGACACATCATGTGTGTGACTCTTAGATTGCAAAGACATTGACTTAATTTCACTAAGCATGTGACTTCTGAAGGTAATTGTTTGCACCAAAACTGTTTAGGGGCTTCAATACAAAGGGGGTTAATACATATGAACATGCAATATAATTTTTTTCATTTCATTTTACCAACTTAGACTATTTGGGGCAGATGCATCACATAAAATTCATATAAAAAAAAAATAAATACATGTTTTAATGTAACGAAACAGGTAAAAAGCCAAAGGGGGTGAATATTTTCGCAAGGCACTGTAAGTGAAGGTTGCACTCTCTCTCTCTCTCTCTCTCTCTCTCCATACTTAGCACCAGGAAACATATTTAGAGTATTTCTTTTGATTGAACTAGAAATATTAAAATGGCGGTAGAAGAAAGCCATCATTTGCTGTAGTGGAATGTTTGAAACCAAGTGCCATGTCATACATTGTTGCATCTATTGCACATACTGCATAATTTTAATGTCTTTTAAAGGCCTTTTTAGTTAAAGAATAAGTGTGAAGAAGCTGCTGCAATCTGTTGCTTTCATCTCCTGCTGCCTAGCCTTAACTCTTCATATAGAGCCAGAGACGATTTCTGACAGCTCTAAGTAGATTACTCACAGGCCTGTTTTAATGAGCAAGGAGAGCACGAGCACAGTCTGAGAGGAGAGGATGATCTCCCTTTACCACACACACACTCACACACCAGTTAGCACTCTCCCGGATGAAAGCACCACCTGTTGCATACATACGTATTTGTCCTGCACATAGACAAACAAAAATACAGAGCTTTTCAGGAAACTGGTATGCCCAGCCACATATGGATCTTATACTGGATGACAGAGTTTCAGTATAAAATACTGGCCACCAGCGTCATCACACAATGTGATGTGACAGAATATTCCTCCTTGTGTCACACTGCTCTGATAAACTTCTAGCTTTACTCACCCATTTCTGAAGTCTTGGTGTTTTCTCCTTTGATCAGTAGTTGATTTGAAGTCATGTCACTCGTCATTCTTTTCCGTTTATAATGTGATTTCTTGGTTCTGTTGCTCAATCTTGTGATTTTCATGCGGAGTATCTATCATGTAACCAGGCATCCAGCAATACCATAGATTGCCAGCAAGAAGCTTGGTTTGAAAGGATTAAACTTGTGCACAGTAATGTTTCTGATCACAATAATCATATATCAATGTGAAGTAGTCAGTCATCAAATGATTTAATGTGTAAAATATCAAAACAGAACTAAGAGATGCTTATTAATGATCACAGTTGAACAGGAACAAGACTTTTGCCATTTTTCTTTTTTAAGACTAATTAAAAAGTTCATTAAAATGAAATTGGGATCGCATGCAGTAAGTAGCCTATGCAATTAAATTCACTGCAGATGATTAAGCGTTAGCATTCAATTAATCAGACCGAAACACTAAAGCACTGTGAAGTGTGAAGTTTTCTCAGAGCTCCAATAAAATGTCAAGGTCCAGAGAACATTATTGCCACTGTGGGCACACACTGCATTGTATAAGGCTTTTGTGTGTCTTCTGAGGGTTTCTAATAGTAGTACACAGCAGGCAGTGTTTGTGTGGTTGGGTGTGTGCGCTCTTATAGAAAACAAGATGAAATGGATGCATCAGCAATAACGTACCACTGGAAAAGCCTTTCACAGGGAATTCCATAAACTTCTCTAACTGTCCACAGAGTTGTTGAATCTTTAGAGTGTTTTGATGTAAAATGCCCATCTACCCATTTATTTATGATGGTGTTGATAGGAACCAGGTGTCACAAGGTCTACAACACAAATATAGACATTTTGTTGTATTTTTTTTCTTTCCCTTTTGTGTGATTTATAATGGCACTATACCAGAAAATCTGAAGGGGAAAAGTTTTCTGTGAAGGCCATGTAAACATCTGTTATTTAATAGTTTTAAAAGTATGTTTCAGGCTAAATAACTTGTACTAAAACTATCATAAAAACATCTTGAGCACAGCAGGCAATGTTCATAAATCATACATTTTCCATGTAACGTATCACATTTTTTGAAGCATTTCCATGTTTTGTAAACTATTGTATCTCAATAAGTTTCCCCATTTCTTATCAAAATAATGTGGATCTTTTTGTTTATCTTAATATAATCCTACAAAAAAATAAGCAAAGTTATTAGGGAAAGTGAAGTCTGATAACTCATCGTTCCACACCACACGCTTTTATCAGGAGGAGCTGGTGTCTCATATCTTCTCATTATTTAGATTATATTATGCTACCTTGTATAGCCTTTTTTTTTTTTACCAAAATATGAATATGGAAATGAATGGAAAATGAAATGTATCCTGTTATTTGTAGATAGATATACTGAGGCAGCCAATATATCAGGTCAATATTTGCCTTGATATATTGTGCAGTCATCTGCATTGACTTTTTGTCGTTGTGGACATATCCATCTTCATTCTACTGTGGGATGGTGGCAAACAAAGAAAAAAAAACACAGCTTTAACTTTTTATATATTTACTTATTAACCCTAACCCTAACATTTAAAGAATTATTACTGCTGTGTGTGTCAGTAAGTTACATAGAAAAGTTTAACATAGACTGATCAGCCAAAACATCAGAATTAACAGTTTTCCTTAGTGGCATTGTTGCATATGGCCAAATCTGGTCATAAAATGAACTTAACAGATTTTAAGATTTTTAAGCATGCAGATTTGAAGAGCTTAACAATGTGGAAAAAATGCTTAATTTGCAGATAAGTAAATTATCAAGTCAATTTCATACCCCAGTCAGCCAAAACATCATGTCCACCTCCTTGTTTCTGCACATATTGTCCATTCTCCTGAGCTCCACAAACCCTACAGGAGCTCTTTGCAGTTCTTTGCAGTTCTTAAGTACAATTAGAGGGTAGTCAGCATGTTCCTTTCATACTTGGTCTTCTTCACAATATTTATCAATGATCGGGACCCCCACAGGACCACCACAGAACAGGTATGATTTTACTGGTGGATAATTCTCAATGCTGCAGTGACTCACACGCTGTTGGTGTTAATATGTGTAGTGTTGGTATGAGTGGATTAGACACAACAGTGCTGCTAGCGTTTTAATCACACTGTCCACTGTATTAAACACGCCTACCTCGTTGGTCCACTTCGTAGATTTAAAGTCAGACAGTAGCTCATCTGTTGTAGTTTGTGTTGGTCAACCTCTAGTCAATCAGTGGTCACTGCCACTGGACACTACCAGCTAGCTTTTGGCTGGATATTTTTGATTAATGGGCCGTTCTTAACCCAGTAGTGACACTGAGGAGTTTTAAGAACTCCAGCAGCTCTGCTGTGTTTGATTCACTTGTACAGCACAGAACACTCATTCACCACCTCAATGCCACTGCCGTGCTGAGAATGATCACCAACATCCATCACACATGCTCTAAGTAAAAAATAGATTAATACATTTAAATGTTCAATATGAATAGAATTTGTGCAGTAGGAAATGCAGCATTCCATTTGATCTGAGACTTCCAAACTTTCTCATTAGCCTCATTCACATATAAATGTCAGAAAACCATTTGTTCAGTTGAGCATCAGAATTCTGAGAACTTCATAGATATCCCCAACCACGCCACCCCCTCCCCACCCTCTTCAGCTTTTTCTTAGGAAAGCCATTAGTCTCCAAAAGCATCTGCGCATAACATTTACTGTATGTTACACATGATGCTGTCAGGATCTCCAGTGTAAACATGTTGTGTTTAATACTTTCACTTTCATTCTGCCCTATTCATTACAGTACAGCCGCTAAATGTTCTTCATTCTTAGTGCCACATGATATTACTAACTTCCTCATGAACAATCTATAGTCATTATTTGATTAAAGGCATAATTGGAGTGAAAAGTGCGATGGCCCATGCCGAGGATTATCTGAGCTTTTTGTGGCAGGAGCCAAAGCTGGACCACGTCCAGTCAATCATCTGTAGCCAAGCATTAGTCTAGTGTGTAGAGCTGGATACGAGCCAACTGTTTCTCCCTCATTACTCAGTATCAGGACTGGCATATCGTTTGTGTGTCTGTGTGTAGTATTTTTATTTATTTATTATTTAATTCCTAGAATAAGCTCTAATTCAGTCTTGCTCTCAGCTGGACATTCATTCAGTTGAGGACTTGACCAGAGGTCAAGAAAGCATCTTAAGAATTAAGTCGACCTGAAATAGAAATTCACCTTTACTGCCTTGTTAGTAGCGTTGAACATTTTTGGAATATATTAGTCTTGCTGAACTATTAAGATTTATTATATATATTTTTATTTTTTAAATATTTTTATCCATACATTTGAACCCTTGGGAATAGAGGGCCAACGGAATCAATATCAGTCAGTTGCACTGAGTTTTTCTTGGTAAATCTTGCATGACCCCAGCTGTAGACTTACTAGGCCTCTGTACATGTCTTGCTCATGCCTCAAGGTAATGGCACTAGGGTTGGAGAGCAGTAACTTCTGGCTCTTGTTGCCCTGGCCATGGTATGAGGCAGGGTACAAGGCTGTGAAATGGGCTGTGGATTTGTCAGGGAGTAGTCCTCCATGGATGCTTCAGTCAGTAGGTTGTGGTTTAGGTCCTTGGAGCACACACAGCTAGAGAGCCGTCTGAAGCCGAAGGTCAAAGCACATGTCTGTGAGTTCATTCTTGACAGGGAGCTGTCAAAGACATGTTCTTGTGGTGTATTATGTCTGGTTTGATGGACCCTCACCATTGTAATTGGGATTGATTGGCCAGGTGCTCACACCACCTGCAATTGGAGAGGATGCTGCGCTCAAGTAAATCAGTGCCAAGACATGGAGGGAGACGAGATTAACTTTACTAGAACCAGGTCCTACTTCTCAACTGCCAGGATTGTGTGTGCAAACACAAATATATTCAGCATTTTTCAGAGGTTGTGCAGCTTTTCAAAAATTATTTTTACTTACGGTCAAACTATTGATGCTTTGTTACATTGTTGGTATTCATTTGACTGTAACGTTGGTGGAGGCATTGTGACAGGATCCAGAAGAAGGAAAAATAAGCTTAAAATAGAGATTATTAACAGTATATATTTCAGTACCAAAAATAAACTTTAAAAAATATATATACAGTGGAGGAAAGAATTATTTGATCCCTTGCTGATTTTTTAAGTTTACCCACTGACAAAGATATGAACAGTGTATAATTTTAGGGGTAGGTTTATTTTAACAGTGAGAGAAAATCCAGAAAATTGCATTGTATAAAATATATACATTTACTTGCATTTTACAGAGAGAAATAAGTATTTGATCCCTTTAGCAAACAAGGCTTAATACTTGGTGGCAAAACCCTTGTTGACAAGCACAGCAGTCAGATGTTTTTTTGTAGTTGATGATGTGGTTTGCGCACATGTCAGGAGGAATTTTGGTCAACTGCTCTTTGTAGATCATCTCTAAATCATTAAGATTTTGAGGCTATCTCTTGGCAACTCGGACCTTCAGCTTCCTCCATAAGTTTTCTATGGTGTTAAGGTCTGGAGACTGCCTAGGCCACTCCATGACCTTAATCTGCTTCTTTCTGAGCCACTCCTTTTTGCCTTGGCTGTATGTTTTGGGTCATTGTTGTGTTGGAAGACCCAGCCACGACCCTTTTTTAATGTCCTGGTGAAGGGAACAAGGTTGTCACTCAGGATTTTATGGTACATGACTCCATCCATTCTCCCATTGATGCGGTGAAGTAGTCCTGTGCCCTTAGCAGAGAAACACCCCCAAAACATAATGTTTCCACCTTCATGCTTGACAGTGGGGACAGTGTTCTTTGGGTCATATTCAGCATTTCTCTTCCCCAAAACACAGCGAGTTGAGTTAATGCCAAAGAGCTCAATTTTTGTCTCATCTGACCACAGCACCATCTCCCAATCAGTCTTAGAATCATCCAGGTGTCCACTGGCACACTTCAGACGGGCCTGCACATGTGCCTTCTTTCAGCAGGGGGACCTTGTGGGCACTGCAGGATTTTAATCCATTACGGCGTAATGGTTTTCTTGGTGACTGTGTTCTCAGCTGCCTTAAGATCATTAACAAGTTCCCCCCATGTAATTTTAGGCTGATTTCTCACCTTCCTCATGATCAAGGATACCCCATGAGGTGAGATTTTGCATGGAGCCCCAGATTGAGGTCGATCGACAGTCATTCTGTATTTCTTCCATTTTCTTACAATGGCACCAACAGTTGTCTCCTTCTCACCCAGAGTCTTACTTTTTGGAATGGGTTTTGTAGCCCATTCCAGCCTTGTGCAGGTCTATGATCTTCTCCCTGACATCCTTAGAAAGCTCTTTGGTCTTGCCCATGTTGGAGCGGTTAGAGTCTGACTGATATTTGAGTCTGTGGACTTTTATACAGGTGACAATTTAAGACCGCTGTCTTTAATGCAGGTAACGAGTCTTAACTGGTCTGTAGGAGCCAGAACCCTTAAAGTTTGGTAGGGGATCAAATACTTATTTTTCTCTGCAAAATGCAAATAAATGTATATATTTTTCATTCATTCATTCATTCATTATCTGTAAGCGCTTATCCAGTTCAGGGTTGCGGTGGGTCCAGAGCCTACCTGGAATCATTGGGCGCAAGGCAGGAGTACACCCTGGAATGGGCGCCAGTCCTTCACAGGGCAACACAGACACACACACACACATTCACATTCACTCACACCTACGGACACTTTCAAGTCACCAACCCACCTACCAACATGTGTTTTTGAACTGTGGAAGGAAACCGGAGCAACCGGAGGAAACCCACGCGGACACGGGGAGAACACACCACACTCCTCACAGACAGTCACCCGGAGCGGGAATCGAACCCACAACCTCCAGGTCCCTGAAGCTGTGTGACTGCGACACTACCTGCTGCACCACAGTGCCGCCAATTTATATATTTTATACAATGTAATTTTCTGGATATTCTTTTATCTCTCGCTGTTAAAATATACCTACCCTTAAAATTATAGACTGTTCATATCTTTTTCAGTTACAAAATCAGCAAGGGATCAAATAATTATTTCCTCCACTGTAGGCATTGGGTATAGTTTAAATTATGGATAAACAAGGTTTTGTTCTACTACAGTGACAGTTTTTGGTTAGAAAGGGTATATTGCACAGTGGTTGTAAGGAAATGTCAGTGACATTCTTTGATCAAAATACCACAAAGATTAAACACCACAACACAGGTTCCATGTTTCAAATAGCTTTCAAATATTTTCAGCCCCTCCGCCAGGAGCGAGGACCAGCAGCTCTCGTCTTTTGCCATTTTCATGTTAGGGTTTTTAGTTTATTTTAGGTGTATTTATTTATTTCCCTCCCCAAACACCCTGCCCACTTTCTTCTTCATTCTCATGTTTGCCATGTTTTATCATTACTCTTATTTCTCTGTTTTCTCTTTACCCCCATCCTTGCAAATGTATGTCCAGTTATGTGGTTCCACATAAGAAGGCAAAATAGTTCTGAACATCACGTTGATTTTTATGGAGCCTGGAAATATATCAGGCACATCCTAAACAAATAAACCTTAAAAAAAAAAACACACGTCTCCAATGACTGGTGACATAAGAGAGGCAGATACATACATTGAAAGTAGCATGGTCTCTACATACTGCAATGGGTGTTTGAGAAGTGAAAAATAGCACACATTGAGGACTACATTCTACATTAAATGGTTAAGAATTAGGAAATGTGCAAGCAGTAACATTCTGCACTGAAGTTGCTACATCACTTCAGGTAGAACAGAATATTTTCAAAAATAAACCTGTTGTTTGAAGTTCTTTTGTTTTACAAATATATTGAAAACCTCAGTTTGACTTTCCAGTTTGACAAATCCAAAAAAAAAAAAAAAAAACGCACACAAACAAACACTTGTATTTGTGAATTGTGGGAATATTACATATATTTCCATTCATCTTGTGGATATTTACCATTAACTTTTCCATAAGCAATTCTATAAAATAAAAATTATTAATAATAAATGTTTTTTATTATTATTATTATTATTATTATTACAATTATGTTGTTGGACCAGCTGGTAATTCACAGAAGGAAGCCATTTCCTGACAATTTGAGTGTTTAGGTCCCGACAATATATTCCTAGTATATATTATATATTCCTGGTATGTGTAAGCACACACACACACACACACACACACACACACACACACAGTAGTGTAGGAAAACAAACTATAAGCTTGGTATCAGTGGAGTGCAGAACTGTTTTTCAGTTGTATGGATTTTAGCTGTGTGGGTTGAGTTCTAATTTAATCATCTGTTACACAGCACACTTGTGCGTGGGTGAAGGTGTGAGAACTGTATGTACATTAACACTTATTAACTTTGAGACATTGAAAGCGATAAAGATCAATTGAGAGAAATCAAGATGGGATGAATTCCTAAGCCGTGTCCAATGTCCCTACTATGCTTCACAAGTTAAATGTACATACATTTTACAGTTGTATCTGCACGCTTCTTCCTACCAAACTCTTCACTCCAGCTCATCCCAAAGGTATTGGAGAAGCCCCATCACTCCAGAAAACATAGTTCCATAGCTCTAGGGCATGTGTGGGAGTGGGTAGGATTATACCCCTCTAGTTCATGCACCAGTGCCCCATTTATTTCATGCTTTTGCACCACACTGTCGAGATTATGGTTTGTGTGTGTAGAAATGAATGCCTATGTCCAGTGTGCCCACCAGAAAGTAGCTTTTGTAAGCAGTGTCTGTAATTTTTGGGACCTATAATCTATGTGCACATATCAGATGTGTTAAACTGAATCATCCAATCAGATTTTAGAACCATTGTTAGTGAGATAATTGCTAATAAGGTCCTGATAATGTCCCTGAGACATTAAGGTGGGCTCGTGAAGGAGGCGATGAAGTTAATGGCGTAATGTGGAATAGATGTGCATTAATGAGCAAAGTGAACGTGTTCACCTGGGGGTTAAGTCATTAGGTATCAGAAAGCCCTGATTAACATTCATGTCCCGGTAACTTCTCTACACATTTTTTTCCTTTCTGTTAAATTTATTTATTTATTTAAATTCTGTCTTCTGCCTGTGTCACATGCTGCCAAACTGAATGTGTGGTTACTGCGCGTTTCCAAGCCCAGCTGCTTCCCCATTTCATTAGTGTACTGAGGCAAGTCTTTCTCCTCTCTGATTAAAACTAGGAATATGCTGGCTGAGGCGTCTGGTGTGTGCCGCGCTTACCAAAACAAATCTATGGCTGGGGGGAGTGCCAGAGCACTGAATTGGCCTCTATTCCACTTTTCATCCTTTTTAAATCAGCCTTGTTTTTTGGGGTCTCCTTGGGCTCACACAGTCTGTGGGATTACTCTGGGTTATTCTTACCATTAGTGGCTCCATTACAAACATGAAAAGGTCAAAAAACACATGTGCAGATGTAATTGGGCTCTGAAAATTGTTAGCACGCTGGAGTGGAAGAATGCCTCCAGCTCCCTCAGCATTTGTCCAGGGAACGTGAGCGTTTTAATTATTTATCCTGGACCTATTTGATCGATGCTTGGGAATTGCACTTCTGTACCTCCCGTGGCACAATACCACTGTCCGGATTCTACAAAATATTAATATATATGAGAGGGAGAGAGAGGTGCAGTAGAGTTAGCAAGATTAAAAACCTTACAGGAAGATTTTACTCTGCTTGAATTGAGCAATATGCATGGAAATTAAGTTCTAGAGATTTTATTGAAACAGAAGGGTCTCTTTTGCTGTCTAATGTGTAATATCCTCATTATCTTTCACTCAGTCTTACCTTAAACATTTCAAAGGCATCCTAACTTCAGAACTCCTCCACTAGCCAGCCATCGTCCATCGTTTTTCTTCTCTGTAGATCCATAAGTATGATCAGAGTGAGGTATATTGAATTACTTATCTCACACAATCTAGTATAAATTCCCAGTTATATAAAATCTTCATAAATAAAGTGCTGTATTTTTAAACCTTATCTTGGTGCTGTATCTGTAGTATGTGATCAAAACATAATCCAGTTTCCACGCATTTCCCTGTACATGAATAGGTGAAGAAATTCATTGATCAGCTTGTAATAGATGCCACTGGACAGTTACTGAATTCCTTTGGCTTATTTGCTTGAAGACCTTTAGGATGACTTTTATAAGAAATATCTATGCATTGCATTGGGATATCAATATTTTTCAGAGCTTAGACCATTTCCAGTGGGAGTTTGTAGTCATTCTTACGTTACTAGCATGGTGTGAGTGATTTTCCAACCTGAATACTAGAACACTGTATGTAACCATATAAGTGAAAATCAGAAAAGCATGGTTCAGGTTTACCCAGACAAACTCTGTGCCCTCGGTGAGCTCCACTGAATAGTTGAATGTTCTCAGAATATTACTGCTAAAGCTATTTAGGACAGCCCTAATAATTTGAGATCAAACTGTTATTAGCATTGTTGTTTAAGTTGCTGTTAGCACTGCTGTTTGTTTGTTTATTTATTTTAAATTTATTTTCACTGTAAACATTTATTGGTTCATCTAAGATTTCATCCCGACAGGAAGGGTATTAGTAGGTAGGTTGCCCCTGTGGCAGCAGTAACAGCCTAGACAAGTGGTTGAAGCACTGCTATAAAGTTGTATATACAGCCACAAGGTTACTGAGGTCAGGTGCTGATGTTTGAGAGCTATTTCTGGATCACCAGCAACCCTCCAATCTCCAGGGTGTTGAATGGAGCTCCATCTCTCAATTTACTAGTTATATTAAGATCTGTAGGGTATGTGCACATTATTTTTGGGCCCTGCATGTTTAGATGGCATTTTATTTGTACAGCAAATGTGACACGCACAACAGCATTGTCCAGCCTGAAAACACAAAGAAAATGAACAACTGGAAAACCACTGCAAGGAATTCAGCATCTGCCCAGTGATGAAAAGTGCAACAATAATCAGTGATTTTAAAAAAGAAAAAAGCTGAAAGAAAGGTCATGTGGAAAAGGCTGGAGCATTCCTTTAAAGCAGTAGCTGTGCCATCAGTCCTCAGGGAGCCCCAGATGGTCCATATTTGGATGGTATCTATGTGTTGGGAGTTAGGATCAATGAAAATCTGGACAGCTTCAGGGGCTCTAAGGACTGGTTTGAGAAGCACTGCTTTAAACAGCACTGAGTGATTAGAAGTCCACATGGATTTAGTGGGGACACTGCAGTTTTGTTTGTTCACATTCTTCATCTACAGCTGTTGGCATTGTGTTTCAGATGTCTCTGTAATTAGCAGCTCATTTTCTAGTGAGGCGTTGTGTACGTGTAGAAGCTGAAAACAACAGTTTATTTCTGGAATGAAACACTCGCAAAACTTCAGACTTCACGATAGACAACAGACACCTGCTTGAACACAAGTTACTGTTCTTTATATGTAACATATATAATTTTTTATATATATAGCCCATTTGACCAAGACAGACAAAAGCAGTGATAATGACAAATTGGTCTCTCTCTCTCTCTCTCTCTTGCTCTCGCTCTCTCTCTAATGGGTCATTGTGTGGAGCTTCACATTTTTATCTGTGTGCACTTTTGCTGGACAGACAAATCTGATTATTGCCAGTGCAGAAGTCCTGCCATCCCTCTCAACTCTAAAAGACTCCATTACGACAGAGAGAAGTGAGGGGGGAGAGAGAAATAGAGAGTGAGAGATGGTCTGAAGTCTGGTCAGGTGAAGATGAGATACGGCTGCTGTTTTATTACAGGCTTTAAAGTTCAATGATTAACTTCACTCGCCTCCTTCCATTGCAGCCTAGTGAACAGAAAAAAGTGAAATATAGAGGCCAGCATAATTTCTGTAGTTTCTTAATTCTTTATTCATCTGTGCAATGGGCATTGAGCAGCCACTGCTCTTTCTGATGGAAGAGAGAATAGATGAGGAATACAGTGTACCATGTTGCTACGCAGACTGGAAAATTGATGAGAAATGTGAAAAATTGGTTCATGGACTGTTTTAATGACTTTGGATTCTTGGTGTGTAAAAAAAAAAAAAAAAAAAAAAAGAGAAGAGAAGAAGAGACTATCGCTCCCCGTCTGTGCCTCACTGGGGGGAAAATGGCTCAAAATGAAGATTTCAAAAATAAATGCCTGAATGAAGCTGAATATCTGTGAATGGAGTGAAATCATTTCCATTATTAAAATGAACATGAAATAAGTCAGCATGTCTTACACCTGATACTTAAGCTCAGGCAGAAGGAAAATACCTAGCTTTGTTGGATGTAGAATTCCAGCTGTTTACACACAGTAGAGAATAGGTGTGACCTTTTTATTTGCAGGCTGTAGATAGTATTTTAATTAAGAGGCATAAAACAAAATTAACAGCAATTAGAAACAACACTAAATGGTTATAAGTGTCAGAGTTGTTTAGAAGCACTGCAGAACATACCTCGAAGACAACAGTATAGGTGATCAAAGAAATCCTTTCAACTTAGTGTAAGGGAACACTAAAAACGGACTGGGAGCACTATACAAGAGGTCCTCGGGTTACGTCAGTCCCGAATTACGATGTTTCGTGGTTACGACACATCTCCCATTTACTGTATAAAGCCTAAGTGGTTTTGCGTCGTAAACGTTGTAACGCGAACTTCGTGTTTGGTGCGCGCGGTGGAAGAATACACGGTTACGCGGCTCGGGACTGAGGAGGACGGCGTTACGATAGGATAAGTGCTTACAGTATGTTATTTACGTACAGTATATACGTATGTTCCGACTTACACCGAAAATCGGTTTACGACGCAACTTAGGAACGGATCAACGTCGTAAGTCGAGGACCCCCTGTACATACAGGCAAAGATAAAGGCTTACAACCCTGGCCCCATATGACAAAACGCAATGAGGAGGGTTGTTAAAGACAAAACTAAAGCCTGTACAGTCATTTCTGAACAGATGAGATGAGTACAAACCTGCACCAGAGTGAGCAGAAAAACTGGAACTGATCGTGATCCAAGTCATACCACCTCCATCTGTGGCATGGGCATATATGGCTGCCACTGGAACTGGCTCACTTGTCTTCAGTGATGATGTTACTGCCAACAGCAACAGCAGGATGAATTAGAAAGTGCACAGAACCATCTTAATTACTAAGATCCAACCAAATGCTTCAAAAGTCAGTGGATGGGTTTTCACCTTGCTAGAGAACTGGAGGGGCATCTAGGTACTGCTGGAGCAGTTTTTTAAATAGCATTATAAATTAAATAATGCTGTTGATTCGCCCAATCTATTGCTCCGAGAGTGCTTTTTACTAAACATGTTTCACTTACTAAAGACTGACGGCCAAAAGCACCTGAGACAACCAAGCGTATGTATAATAAAGCAGATTAACCATTTTGTTTGTCCAAATACTTGAGCTCTGTTGCAGGGGAGGACTGTATAAAATGGCCTGAAATTCCTCTATTAGTGCTTATCCGCTGGAAAGTATTATTATTCTGCACTCTACAGAGCTCAGAATTCAGAAGTATCTAAATTCACAAATTTTTGTCCACACAGCACTAAACTAAATATCCTCTGAAGATTTTATGGTTGTGACATGATTTTATACGAGGCTACAGTTAGCCGTTAACACAATCATAAACGCAGTTTATTGAACCTGTGTTCCTTAAGAGCCAGCTATTATTTTCCGACGCTGTGTCGCAGATCTCATCAACATCCTACATAGTGCTCTGTGAGTTATAAAGTCCTGACCTGTTTATCCAAATGTAGTGCAATATGTCAATTGTAGAGATGTGTACACATGACTGATGATACCTAAATGCTTCTTTGTTAGACACTCATACATTGTCTGGATGAGGAAGCCAGGGTTGTAAGACTTGTGTAGTGCACTACACTAGAGTAGAGTGCCAGATAACAGGACAGTATACACTAAATGATCAGGATTAGGATTATGAACAGCTACCTTGTATGTACACTCATTGTCCATTTTATCAGTTCCACTGACCACACTGGAACACTTTGTAGTTCCACAATTACGTCTGTTCCCCTGCATATATTCTTATCCCCATTTCACCCTGTTAGGACCCTCACAGTGCTGGTATGATTTTGGTGACAAATCGTTCTCACCGTTGCAGTGACACTGACATGTTGCATATGAGTGGGTCAGAGAAAGCAGTGATTCTGGAGTTTTTAAACACGGTGTCTACTCACTGTTCACTCCATTACTGAAGGCTTTATAATATCTAGCAGCACTGCTGTGTCTAGTCCACTCATACCAGGACAACACATACTAACAAACCACCACCACGCAAGTGTCACTGCAGCATGAAAATGATACACCACCCTGCTATGTCAGACCTGCTATGTTGTGGTCCTTTGGGGGTCTTGACCATTGAAGAGCAGGGTGAAAGTGGGATGCAGATGAACAGGTGGGCTAGTCTGTAGGGGTGGGCAATATGGCTCTAAATAATATCACCATATTTCAGAATATTGTGATGCTAAAGTTATTTTTTATATCTTATAATACTAATAATGCATTTTATATATTGCAAGCTTTCATAAAACTCAAGGCTGCCATACTTCAATATATGTAATATTCTCAGCACATACAACAGGGTATGTTCCGTTGGATTTTTCTGCAGAGAAACATGCTGCTATCCTTACCCAACATTCGTGAGCTAATGACTAGCTGTTACCAAGTGCACCTTTGTTGTAAGAGCCTCATTTTCACATCATGGAAATGGTGCCTTTAGTTTGTTCCCATCCTAATAAGGCTATATTCCTACTTCTATTTAACTCTGAACTTCAGATGTTTGTCCCCAGATGTACTTGTTATTAGATCACATCTGGCCTTGGAAGACTACTCAATTTCAGCATAGTTCTCTTGACATAAGACATGATGTGCAATCTCATTGTACCAAGCCATAAATCATTGCAGAGGGGGAAACAGAAGTACCAAACACTATGACAAGACACTCTCTCACTCTGCTCTAGTTTCTTCTGAATTGAACAGTGAGTCTCCATTTGCAACAGTAAATGCTGCTGCATTTCTAGGAATGATATAATACTGAAAATTGCTGTAAGAATTTGATTTGATTTGCCACATGGACACTAGTGAGATCAGGAACTGGTGTTGGGTAATTAGTTATGTATCACATATGTCACTCCAGCTCCTAGGAAAGGTTTTGGATGGAGCTCCATTTAAGAGAAAGCAATTCCACTGCTTGGCATTGGGCATGGTGAGCTAAGGCTCATTCACAGCTGCCCCAGTGCATTCATTTGTATTGGTAATGCAACGGAGACCATACAGAAGCTGTGTATGCACAACTGAATGCCTGTGTCAGCAATTGATGCACCTTAAAGTAGAAGAGGTGTCTACAAACCCTCATTAGGGGTGTCTTCAAACTTTTGGGTGCACAGTGTATATTCACCCAGAATAAATGTAAACACCTTATTAAAGCTGACATTCTGCACTTTAGCCTCATAAGGAAGGTTAAAAATAACAGACAGGCTTCTGTGCTTCTTATTCTGCAAACCAATATAAGCCACTGCTACAAAACAGGGAGGCAATACCACATTGAACAGGAGATGAAAAACTTAGTGTAGCCTTAGTTTAATTAAATAAACTAATGGGTTAATAACTGGTGATTTATTGAGACGTAATAATGACATAAACAACAGTAGAAGTCCCTAGAGTTAACCAAAACTCTGTATTGTTTTGTCATCTGTTAGCAGACGGTAGTGACAAAAACTGTGTACACAACTAGAGCTGTATGTTAAACTCCTCAAAAACAACTTTTTATTAAATAATAGGAAACATACTTTTTTATGCAGGAAATGGCATCAATATCATAAAGCATTTTATGGCAATAAGTAAATTTGATTGAAACATGTAGCCAGCAGCAAAATTCATAGAGTGGATGTATACTAGCTAGTGTCACTGTTTATCTTCCAGGCCGATGTGCCAGAAAACAGAACAAAAACAGCCAAAAATTGTGTTACTGTCCAATCACTTAAGGACTGTCTGTATATTACATTTACTGCCTGAGCAGTAAATGCTCACATCCCCGCCAGGGAGTGTGCTGCTGGTGCTTTGGAGAACAGATCTGATTTTGTAAGTTTTGCAATGAAATTATTTGAAGACTTATTTACAGCCATCTATTTTAGTGATAGTTGATTAACCTTTTTTATTTTCAGGACTGCATATTGCCTGCACAGAGTATATAAAGCTTTCAGAAGTTATTGGATAATTTTTTTTCTTAAACTTTAGTGTGAGGTCAGAGCTAACTGTGGTATAATAAGCTGTCATTCTGGCTAATGTTCAAACTAATTCTAGCAGTGATGTGCTGGTTGCTTCTAAGCTGATACATGACACTAAATATTTTAGTAAGTAATCTGTTTCCAGCTTGAGAGGTTAGCTTTGTTTTGGCTGAGGTTTGTATACTCCCATTTCTTTTGGTATACATGTTTTGCAAGGGTACATTCACAGTGGTCTGCAGAAGAACCTGTTGTGAAGACCTTCTTGTTGTGAAGAACACAATATTCAATACACACAATGCTGTCTGTGTTTTGTACAAGGGCACTATTTCATGCAACATTTCATGTGACCTTGACTAATGAAGGTAAGTTTTTTTTCAGAGGCTGAAAAAGTAGGATAAAACACTCTGTTCACTCCACAATCCAAACCTGAGTACTCCACCCTCAGTAAACAAATCTGTAACTACCCCGACACACCTAATCAACATCTCCATACATTCCTCAAGACACAAACCCTCCTAACACATGTTTTTGACAAGGTAACTAAATCAGTTTGAATTAAGGTTCCACAGCTGTTTTACTTCAGTGTTTGTGATTTTGAGAGGTTTAATAAAGCTGTCAGGGTTGTGAAAAGGGTGCAATTATTAAACTAATTTAACTCACTTTCACAAGATGCATTCTTATGTCACTGTGACTTCATATCTTGCCAAATTTGAGAATCAAAGCCAGATGCAAGTTTTGTTTTTCAGGGAATGCTGTTACATCAGTAGTTTCCACAGGCTTCAGTGGTGTTTCCATTCTTTATTTATTATTTATTTATTTTTTTCTGTAGTACAAAATCCTGAATCAAATTAAACAAGCTTTAACCAATTCAGGTGGCATCCGTGTTCCATTTCTTCTATATCTAGGTGTTACCTAGACAACGCAAATGAGGTGCAGATCATGCATATTTAAACTGAACTTCAGTGGCCAACTTGAGATGGTATTAATGGCATTTTGTTCAATTATTTCAATGCAGTTCCTTTTTGTATGTTTGTCACTTGGGTCACACACTCCAAAGAAAGAGGGAGAGCAGAAAATTGAATGTTATTGTGCTGGCATGGCGCTTGTGTTTGATACAGGATGCGGACAAGGGCCTGCTTGTGTCTCTGGGGCATTAAACGCAATCTGTGGGGATATGAGCGAATGTAATTGTGAGGCCTGATTTTTATCTGTTTCATGGTAAAGTGCTTAGTGTGAGAGCTCCCTTCTGCTGGCCTGATCCGCATAGCTAAGTGCAGTGGTCAGAAAGCGTTCCAGGAACATTTTGTACTTAGCGGCATTTCAGCCAGCATCCCGGAGCATTTCATTTGTTGCTTAGGCTGCCTCAGATGGCACTGATATGGCTGTAACCTTCTTAACCACCACAGTGGTCGCTCTTTGGCTTCAGATATGTGCGTTTTTTAGCAGCTGCTTACAGACATGTTAAGCCTAAGCCACAGTTAAGCCAAGGTTGGTGAAAAATGATATTTGTTTAATTTATTGATACGTTTGCCAAATGTAGTGGATTAGTCAGTTTTGTGCTGGAACAAAGAGGCTAATCTTGCAAAGTAATTGAAGCTTATGTGTAAAACATCACCATTTAACATCCGTGCCTAAAACACTGACAACAAAAAAAATTGCGGTTTGTGGTTTAGGATTTCTTGTGACACAAGTATTCAAAGGTTCATTCACTCACGGTTTGGCCAAATGTTTATAAACACCTGCTCCTTCAATGCTTCTTCTGATATTAAAGTTATTAGGGATTTTCTCCTCCTTTGGTGCTCCACAGCCTAATTATTGCCAAGCTTAATTGCTCTTTAGCTGACACACGTCATTAAGTATGGTGTTCTTCTTCTCATTTGCAGCTGCTCCAGAGCATCCCATTTCATTTGATGCTTTTCTGTCTTTGAAAACATCAGTCTGTAAAACTCTCATGACAGTGGCGTAGGGTACTCGTAACCATTCTACTGCAGAAATTCTTCTCGCAATACAGTTATACGTCATGCATGTTTAAAAAAATAAAATAAAATAATGCAGTGAAGCTGATATGATATTGAAACATACCGTGATATAGGATTTTGGTCATATCGCCCAGCACTAGTTTGCAGTGTGTTCACTTTAAAATAGAATTCACGTATTATAAAGGTTATTCATTTTCTGAAACCTTTTCATTCTGTATAGGTTTGCCCAAGGCAGGAATACAGTCCATCACAAAGCATCACACCCTCAACCCAAGACTTTTTTTTGTGTTTGGTGCCGTTTTCACATATGGACTCAGGGAAAAAGTGTGGAGAATCAGGTCTGGACATTTAGCACACAGTGGGAGATTTTGTTTCAATTACGTTCTCTCAACTGGAAATATTCTACATGCTTTAGGCAGGGAGTGGTGCGTGTGCAGACAATGCAGCAGGATTCTCTGGAACATTACTTGCTCTATTCACACATTCTCACTTGGATGTTACCTAAAGGTTAAGGTGCTACAGGATAAAGTCCCTGTAATGTCCAGGACAAATGTTATGGACATTTATATTCACATACATAGCTTCTCTTGGTCTCAAAGATATCTGGGTTGCTGTGCATGTGTGAAAGGGTCTTTGTGTGTGTGTGTGTGAGCGTCTGCGTGAGTGTGTGTGGTGTTTGTTTGTTCAATGCAACAGATGAGTTACATGCAGAGGAAAATTCCAGTAATGTTACATGTTGCTTGTACAAATGGGGCTCTTGTGGCAAATAAAGCATTATATCCAACCAATTTGGCATCTGTAAGAAATGTAATCAGATACAGGCATTTACATGGCTGCTATTATTTTTAAACAGACTATTTAACGGGGTGACTATTATTGTTGGGAAATGCAGTTCTCTCTGGTTTGTTTGTGTTCAGAAGCTCAGTGTTTTTTAAGGTGGAAATGTTTGAGAAGAAAAATGACATTCCACCTTAAGTAATATGAAACAGCAAAAATAAAAAGTGATGCACGATATCGGCGGCCAGTATTTTAGTTGCAGGAGCCCTTCTTATATAAAACATGAAAATAGATATAGAGTCATTCAGCATCTGAATTTGTTACTAAAACACAATGATAAACTATTACAAACACTCGCTCAAACTCTCTCTCCCCCTCGCTTGCTCTGAGCTTAAAATGGCTCTCTCGCTCGCTCTCTGAAACAAACCCAGTGCTGCAGTAATTGGCGCCCCTCTATAAACCATTCATGTGGAACCAGCAGTAAATATTTGATAAAAGTTTACATGCACTACACCTAATAAACGTAAAGGATAAAATTAAAAAGTAAATAAATATACAAATTAAGAAGAAAAAGCTTGTCATATGGCAACAAGAATTAAATTTGCCTTAATCCAATGTGAATTTGGTATTATCGGTATTGGCTACTCCAAGGTCCATAGTCCATATACCCACCTGTGAAGCAGAAACAGAGCAATATCCTCATCTGGGTTTGTGCCTTTGAATGTTTGGGGTTAAAAAAAAAAACCCTTAGAGATTGATACTTTTTTTTTTTTTCTCCCCAATTTTAAAGACACTGTGGCTTCGTAAACACATTAAATGGTTCACAAGCACCCTAACAAATTGTGATGAAAAATCTTCTGAATGTTATAAACAGTGTGTTCTCGTTACAATCATGAATGTCGCCTTTGTGGGACCCACTTTGTTCAGTCCGATAGACATTCTATTTGGAATGATCTCACTTGGACTATTCTATTCTGAATGTAATGCATGAATAAATGTATTCTATTGTGATTGAGCTATTTGGATTATCAATAAATTATCAGGCTGCATGTAAACGTGGCATGTATCAACATGTGTTTTTGGATTTAGGGAAGACAAAGGAATACCCAGAGAAAACAGACACATACAAGTAGAGAACACCTCACAGACCTACGGAGACCCGAGGTGGTAATTGAACCCACAACCCCAGGACCTTGGAGCTGTGTGGCACCGTAACTATTGTTGCGTACAGTCTTAACTTATTTATAACAGTAACTTGATAAGTTCGTTGCATGAGAGTTGATCGCCATGTTTCAAATATTGAGCTGCTGGAATATGGCTTTGAGAGCTTTAGAAAATACTTTATTAAAAAAAGCTTTTGTGGACCAAAGACCAAGTGCAGCAACACAGAGAGCATCAGAGATTAATCACCATAAAGATCAGAAGCTTTTTTTTTTTTTTCTTACTGAGGAACCAAGAGGATTTAGCTCCAAGCTTTAAAGAGCAAGTTCAATACTTGCTATTACTCTTGAACTTGAACTTAATACATGTGGTTTATCTGCAAATGATGTCAACTCCCTTACACAATTGCACAAAAGCTTCCCCAACCAGCAGTCACTATCATCCGCACAAGAGTTTCCTTTATGATGTTGCACTGTTTTTGTTCTGTCTTCTGGTTCAGCCCTGCTTTGCTAATGAAATGTGAACAGGCAAACTGTGGGATTCTTTAATTAGCTCTTTTGTCTCTCCCTGACCTCGTCTTGTTCTCCCAGCCTCGTGGAAACTGACACAAATCACGAGAGGAGAGGTTTTTTCCAACTCACAGTGGCACATGGTGATAAATTGGCAGTAATCGCTCTCTGATAATTATGGCTTCATGTGGATTGAGAGCAGGGCCCAGCTCAGCCGAAAGGTCATCGTAAGTGCAAAGTGGCTCTATCTTTGCGTATCTGGTAGCAGTTTAACAGTTTTGCTATATTAGATTTATGGCTGGCCCAAGATTTAGGGCTGGGCAATATGGAAATAATAATGGGATAAATATTTCAGCAATATCCCGTCATAACAATAAATGTGATAATAATTATGAGGAACAAGGAAGCATCATTTATTACATTCTCTTTGATGCTGTGTGTGCCATCTTCCATTTGGAGGTAATTGAGTAAAATTATACTCTGTTAAAATGCTTTTCTGATTGCTTATTGGCAGAGAGAAAGAGAAGGAAATGGCAAGAGAGTGCAGTCTGTGCAAGGTAAATTATTTCCTCTTTGTAGTTTTCTTTTTTTTTTTTATATGAGTTATCTGTGCTATAGAACAAGTTATAGACTAAGGGGGAATATGAAGTAATTGAAGGAAGCAGTGAATATGTCAAACAGTGGAAAAAATAGCACTGCTCTTTATTAATAAAAAGCGACTTTCTACTTACCCTCACTCCACCAAATGTACAGGTACACTATTAATCTATTTTAGTTATTTAATGATCTATCTATCCATCTATCCATCTATTAGTCCACCCCACTTGTTATATTGATGATGGTCTATATACGAAGGCGATGAAAAGTCATCACTAAATTGTGGGTTAGAAAATAACCCTAAGAATATTAGATATTGATTTTATAATTGTTCCAACACCTCAGGATTTATAGATTTAAAACATTCAACAGCAGAGTGGATGATGATAATGCACTACACAGGGGACACAAACAATATTGCTATACTAATATTTTCACACCCCCTGTGATCCACTAGCATCTGCTAACAGTGTCAATTTCAGAACAATGCCATATGTAATATATACAATTTGAAGTGATATTACAGCTACAAGTTTGTTACATATAGGGCAATTCCCATTCAAACAGCGTGGCCTTGTATGATTTGAAATGACACATGCAGACTTGCCTACGAGGGCTTTGCCTATAGTCACATGCAACATCAACTTTACTGTGTCTCTGGCCAGAAATGGACCATTAATAGGTACGAAGGCTTCCACAAACTGCTCAAAAGAAACTGTTTCCTAATTGGACACCAGCATGTGTACAAGATAAGTGTTTCTGATAAACTGGCCAGCGAGTGTATAAATGGTGGGATTTATGCTCTTGTTTTTAGGTTGTTGAACCGACACAAGGCTGCAGTTGCCTCCTAATTTAGTTCATCGAGGGCATTAAGGACATTGATTTCTTGATGATCTTTAATAGCTGTGTTGCTTTTTGGTTGGAACACACTTTACACAGTCGGCTGTTCAAAAGCTATTACTTACACCCTGCTGGTTCATAGAACACAACATAATATTCAGTCCCTCAGTCCCATTTCAGACATTTTTCTCTCTAAGATAAACACTGCATTATGTTATTTCACAGTACAGTGAAAGACTGCATGAGTTCTGCAAAAATAAAAGCATATTTAACATTTCCCAGAACCAACTGAGGCTTATGTCCCTTTGATGCCTCCCATTCTATGTAAACCAGATGACATTTAGGTTAAAAAAAAGGAAAAAGAATAATAATGCCAGTGTATGCAATGCTCATAGTTATTCTGCATGGTCTGAATATGGCCAGAGTTATTGGTCAGGAATATTATTCATGCTCAGGACTGAATAACTTAATTTCTAGTTAATGGTGATGTTCTTGTCAAGTGTTAAATTGTTATTATGCATGAAACTCCTCAGAGTGATGCACAAAAGTATATTACTGGGAATAATTGTGTCCGTAACTTGACAGTTGTGTGTATGTATGAAACTTATGAAACTTTTAATTTGTTTCAAACGAATTGTCATAATGTAGTTTATATATTTCAGTTAAAAACAGGCTTGTCACATACCTAAAAAAAAGCTTAGTTTTTAAACAGTCACAGTCCTATATGTTTGCACTGTTAGAGGAAACAGAACATAAATAGTCATGTTTTCATTTAAGATCATGTCAAATCCTTCATTATCTAACAAACAAAAATCTGGTATTCATCACCTGGCGTGCTAAATATAAAAGCTTCACAAACAACAGCACAGGTATAAAATTTGTTTTTTATAATTTAAAGACTACATTCACTAAAAAAAACTCAGATAATCTTCTCTTTGGATTAAACATTATGATTATTTTGATTGATAAATTATGTCTATGAAGTAAATGCACTTATGAGAGATGATTGACAGCATGTGGAGCCTGAAATGTATGTTTATGGGGATGTACTGCATATGGAACTGTTACGTTGGTACGGATTCTTTATGGATATGTACAATTAGTGCTGCTGAACAACCAAAGTAAATTGTGTATGCTCGGCTGACTGGTTTTATTGTCTTTTAAAGGCAGGTCTATATGTTTGGCAGAGGGTAGGAGGCCTCTAGTAGCTCATTGCCAGGTGGAATACCCCATCAATATCAGAAGATGATGCAGCACTAGAGAAAGAGAAGGGGGTGCTCTATCCATACTAATTTAGAAAAAGTAAGGTGAAAAATACATTATTTCCACAATGTGAATAGGGCAAATAATGAGCCTGTGTGTGAGGGAGAGACTCTGGGAGAGTGCGAATTGAAGCGATGTGTAGTGTCTGCATTCTAATTTTATGGCACTTTGGAGTAAAGAGTGGAGGCCTCTCTAGCCACTTGTGCTGCCTGTCTGCTATGGAATATAATGTGTTTGGAGAGCAGACCCATTATCCAGGCCTGGGGGGGACTGAAGTGGTCTATAAAACAGCCCTTTAGGCGGGCGGGCAGGCAGGTGTGTGTGTGTGTGTGTGTGTGTGTGTGTGTGTGTGTGTGTGTGTGTGTGTGTTCGTGCGTTTGAGTGAGTGACATTTCCTAGTACTCCCTCTGTCTTCATTAATAGCACTCCTCAAACACCAGCTCTCCTGCTTGGCTGAGTGGGAGCAAACTTGTGAGCAAACCCCCTTCCCCCACCACAAGAGCGCACTCAATCTACTTGGTCTCCCTGTGGTGATCCTCCACGTCCACATTTCTTTGTCTTTTTCCTCTGTTATGTTCCTTTTTCTTGCCTTTTCAGTCTCTTGCCTTTTGTCTTGTGTCAATAAGAATTCTGACATATTTTTATCAACTAATGAATCATTAATGTATTCATTTAGGGGGGATTTTAATATTGGCAACATTTTTAATATCCTACAGTATGTAAAGCAAAAGTTATGGAGACAATCAAAGAAGCATAAATGGTGTGTGATCAATGTTGCTGTAGACAAGCCAATTATATACTGTCTTAATGTACACTTCCAGATACTGGAATATATAACAGATATATGACAGAAGAAAAGTTTAGTTTAATTTAGAGATCTTGATTTCTCCCTCTACAGCCTTGGTCACACTGGGCATTTTCGTCTGCAAAATTTCAAATGTAAAATTCCATTCCATTCATGGCTAAGGGCGAATTTCATGTACACAACTTGCAAGCGAATACATTTCCCTGGCAATTGTTTGCATCAAGTTCAATTTTTGTGAGCACTGACCTTTGAAGTGCTCTACCAATGGTGCAGTTGGTGTCTTTGGCCTCTGTCTCACTCTGTACTCTCTCTGCCCTGTCTGAGCCAGCACAGAGGAAGCGATGACTGTCGCAGTTTCAAAACTGGGGATGATGTACAGCATTTTCGTGTGGACATCAAAACACAACAATAGCAAGAGTAACAGAGTAATAGAGTTATCAACACTCTTCTCTGAGAACTTCTAATTTTTGCCACTTATGCTGCAATAGTGCTCTACAGATGAGAAACTGCTGAACCAAAAATAGAGGAATATTTCCAGTGCTGATTCATGGAATGCTTGCTGCAGCACCTATTTTGTGAGGCAAAGTGAAATGCAAAAACCAAGTGGGTCCAGGGCTTTTGCTAATGACACCAAGGTAGAAGATTAATAGAATCAAAATAATGGATACATTAATTTTTTTCTGTTTTCTCTTTATGTGTGTATTATTTAGAGGTGAAGCAAGTCTCTGTGCCACTATTATGTCAGCCATTAAAATGTTAGGGTAAAATTACATTACACCACCTGTTCATAAACTAGGTTTTACTACTTTCAGTTTAAAAGTGCCTCCTCTAGCACTTTTGTTTTGTATGTGTGTGTGTGAGATTTCAGGATCAGGTCGGTTACACTCAACAGCCATTATATTGATGACCCAGAAATGGAACCCAAGTGTCATTGTTTTGGATCTAAGAGGTAAATGACATTCAGCAACGTCGAGATGGTAATAAGAGGGTTCAAAGGAGAACGAGTGTGCAATTGTAATTCTCAAGCACTGAAGGTGGCCTTGATGCCTTACCGTGAAACAGACTGATGGCAGAAAAAAATAGTCCATTCAGAACTATTGATCAGGTGTCTGCACTAAGTTTATTTTTGTATTAGTGCAATTTGTTGAAAAAAATTGAGCTTTCAAAACAAATGTGTTGGCAGAGAGTGAGAGAGCACAATATGGAATATTATTCAAATAGTCACATTTGATGGGTGTTTTCGACAGTTCGAGGGCTGTTTTTATTTATTAATTATTAGCTTCCTGTGTTTAAGGTATGAAGGATAATACTGTGAATCATTGATAGATTTCATCTGTTCCACATGCCACGCAAGTTGTGATAAAACGCATTGATTGCAGATTTAAGATGCACAGAACTACAAATATGTCTACTGTTATATTTGTGTTTTCCTTAGTCCATGCTCATCAGTTTAAATATGTGTTTAGTCTCAGAAAAATCCAAGGTACAACCTTCCACATACTCAAGGACTAGGAGATTAAATATGAAATAAAACATCCTTTAAAAATAACAGCTGGGAATTGTTAGGCTGTAAACAAACCTACAGCAAGAACTATAAAACAATAAGCAAAGATGAAGCTTTATTTATTTTTCTAAGCAGAAACTCATGTTCATAGACATTGGCTGTTGGGTGTAGTTGGTATATATTTAGTTTTTTTTTTAGTTTTTTTTATTTTTTTATTTTATTTTATTTTATTGTTATTATAGATGCTCCGGTTTCCTCCCACAGTCCAAAAACACACGTTCGTAGGTGGATTGGCGACTCAAGTGTCCGTAGGTGTGAGTGTGTGAGTGAATGTGTATGTCTCTGTGTTTCCCTGTGAAGGACTGGCGCCCCCTCCAGGGTGTATTCCCGCCTTGTGCCCAATGATTCCAGGTAGGCTCTGGACCCACCATGACCCTGAATTGGATAAGCGGTTACAGATGAATGAATGAATTAATGAATGTTATTATAGATATTAATGTGATTTTTATATATTTAGGGTCCTAGCACGTAGTGTGGGGACCCTATAGCGTTTGACGTGTTTTTTATTCTTCTTCTTCTTATTATTATTATTATTATTATTATTATTATTTTTCTTGTTTTTGTTTGTTTTTGTTTTAACTACAAATTGGGCATTTTTTATTTTCTGATTTACATGAACCTGTACCAGACTTGAGTTTGAACACAAAAGAGATATGCCAAAGATGAAACTGATCAAAATTAAAACACATTTGCAATTTGCGCATTCTCATGTTTCATTCAAATGTAAGCATAGGAAACTTGGGAAAGTGGGAGTCTTTATGTCACAGAGTATCAGAAAACATCTAATACATCAAAACGTCTGTTACAAAACACTCAACAGCATGATGAATTAGGTATGAAGGTTATATAATCTATTAGTGGTGTATGTGTTTAAATAGTTTATTAGCTAATAAACAAAAATACATTCATTTTTCAGTAAATTGTTTTTAAGTGCAGCAAAAATCAAAGCAACTAATATGTTGTGAATGTTTGGAAAAGGTCCTTCTATCTTAATGTTAATCTATGCACCAACAAATTGTCCATTGATATTTTATTATCAGACATGTTTGCTTTTTTTAATTTTGCTTTAAGCTACAAATGTAATGTAGCTAAGAACTATTGATTAGTTGGCATTCCTGAAGAAAACACTCATTCAGATGACTTATTTTACACGTCATGAAACAGAATTGGCTCAATTCTTACTGACCTAGTGTTGGCATTAAGTCTATTTTGTACCAGTGCTGTTTGCGGAGAAAATGTGATCTGAAAACCAAGCAAAAAATAATAAGCACAGAGAGAAAACAGGAGGACAAATTATTCTTATTTAAACAGTCAGACCGAGAATATAATGAATTCACAGTTGTTGGTACATATCAGAAATGGATGACTACAATAGTATTAGCATGCTCTCTTGCAACATTTACAGATGCTCTTAACCATATAATGATTTAAAATTCTAGTCCAGTTACAAAGTTACTTTTTAAAGTTTTTATAGCTGTGTGTAGTTATCCAGGGCAGAATAGAAGCCTTTTCATCAACATTGAATGCAGCAACGCTACCCACTACACTAGCTGCTGCTGTACCCTATACAATTACACAAACAAAATATTAAGTTTATTTTACTATAACTTAAATAAAGTAAGGTACACTTAGAAAACTATGTACACTCAGTCTTGTGCAATGTTCAAGAGTCAGAGACCCTCTTTATTTAAAATGCTGAGTAAACAGACCTTATGTATAACTGTAAATTCTGTTTTTAGTAGATATTTCTGATGTACCTAAATGTCTCATCTCTGAGACAGGAAAAAATCAATGTCAAGCTTTAAAAAAAAAGTTGAATCTCTGAGAGGCAGGACAAAACCAATTTATACTGTGAGAATACACTTGAACGCTATGGGTCTGAAAGGGTGTAGCTGTCCAGACAGTAGGCAATCAAATATATAACAGAGACAAAATTAGAAAATTAGCAAATCAAACAAAGGAACCATTGGGCTAGTCACTCCAAATCCCACCCAGAGCCCACTAGCACTCTGGCACTGATGCCACACGGTCTACATTGCCACAGTTGCAACATCATAGTCAGTCATTATGTGATTAGACCCACCCTCACAATTCAGAGCAGGCAATAGTCAGCATGTTGAGTTTTAACTACTATTAAACTGCATAATCTTGTAAATATATATTAATATAACATGCACTACAGAGCTAAACGTTTAGTAGCCTGGATTATGTTTATGATATATAGTATATAGTCTTTCAGAGATTACTTAACAGCCCTGTGTGCTTTGAAGTAGATGAGATTAGACAGGCACTCTGCGCAGTGCTAATTGATGTAACACCCTTCTTCACAGGTTCCTTAGTTAAAGTGATGATTTATATAATTCGGTGAAAACTTTAAAAAATAGTTGAATGCATAAACGGTTCTTTGCATAAATTAGTTTTTCTCTCATACAAAGAATTACCTAAGGTCTTTCAAGGAGACTTTATAAAAGTACCGCCATTTCTCAGGAGACTTGCTTTCCATTTTTAAAAGAAATCTGTGACATTTTTTTTCCAGACCAACACAGTTCAGTCTACTTTTTTTATAAACTTACACAAAGTTTGGTGGCATTTTTCACTTTTCATGGTCGAAGTAACTTTAAACATGGTGATATTGAGGTGTGAGAAAAACCCTGAGGTTAGCTTGGTTTGGCAGGGTTTGGAGCCTGCTGCAGTCGATGGGAACTAGGAGGCGACAGGCAACATAGCTGTAGTTTGATATGCAGAACACACACACACACCCCTGAGACAGTGGCAGTGTGGTTTGGGAAACTTATGTCCTAAAGTTATTTTAACGTACTCTGCGTGCAGACATAAAGTGTTACATTACTGTCCCCTCATAAAATCCTCCAATCCCAGCAGTGCATAACGATCTGAATGAGCTAGAAAGCAATGTTTTATCAAGGTAATTGATGTAAAAATATTGCTAAATCTTATTGGTTCTGTGCCAGAGCTGATTTCACATAAGCCAAAATGATCAAGAGATAAAAGCCTGCATCACTGTCTCTGCACCATTTCAGAGCATATTTATCATTAAACATACAGACTGTGGTTTGAAAACTATGGAAATGAGAGAATAGTGGCTTTAACGTTGTTATACAGTGTTAGAATCCACATGCGCAATTCTGTTTGAGGTTGCATTAACTTCACATGATGCAAAACTAAAAGCATGTACAGTTGTATTTTACTGAGCTATATATGATAGCAAGTAGTAGCTGATCAACTACAAGGGGCTTGTACAGGGCTTCACATTCTTAGTCATGTCTTCTCTGGGCTCATGAGACTGAATCCGTTCTTGCCTCAGGACTGGACGTAAAGATAAACTGTGCTTTCCTTCCCCTTGGGGGTCCTTTACTTCCAGATACATGTACTATACCAAACACTCCCTTCTAAGCCTTTAGAATATCCTTGAGAAACCTCCTCTATTCTTTCTCCTGTTGCTAGAGGAGGAGGATAATTTGACATTTTTACTTTGCCTCCTGTTTGTGGTGTCAAAAATAGATGTCGGTTCTTCTCCAGAATGTTCACCTTCATGGAGGAGTGATCCCAGTGTGGGGAGGAAAAACAGATGATGAATTGCCCTCTTGGGCCCAACGCAGCGATAAATTGTCAGCTGAGTTCTGACATTTTCAGCTAAAAGGACTGTTTCAATTAGATAATTGAGAGGCTAACCTACATCCCCACCTTGCTTGTTTCTCTGGAATCAATTGGCTGAATACTTTTTGGATACAACATCCAAGCCCTCATAGCTGAAATGGCTTTTTATTCCTTCAATACAAGATTGATATTAAACAAATAGGCTTAATTGCATTAAGGAATAGTTAAAAAATAAAGTAAATTATCAGAGTTTCTCTTTCTACCTCAAGTGTAGTAGATCAGCTGGGATCCTTGGAAATCTAAGGGTTGTAAAATCGTGTAATTCTAATCACATTTATCTGAAACAGCATTGAGCCGTTAATTTTCTTTCACATTTGGTGGCATCAATAGAACTGTCAGTGGTTTGAAAGGTTGGGCATTAAATTGGTTAAATATCATACCATATTCCAACATCACTGTGGTATGCTGGGGTTTTGTCAGGAAACGCGGGGCAGATGGACGCACACGCTAAAACGCAGTTACTTTTATTTACAAAAAGGATAACAAACCAAAGACAAACTAGGACTACAAAACAAAGGAAACGACATGACAACAAATGGAAACGACAACATGAAACGAAACAAGGAACAGCAGAGGCAGACTAGACTGGGCAGCACGATGCTAGGAAACAAAACAATAAAATACTAGACGGGGAGAGCTAAACAGACAAACCTAGACATGGAGAGCGAAACAATACTAATGACCGATCACCAGGAAATGACACAAGGGAACTTAAATACATGATACAGACAAGACACACCTGGAACAGATAATGAGAGGGCAGGGTAACAAATGAGACACGGACAAGGAACAAAGGCGGGGCAAGGGCGGAGACATGGACAATAACAAACAGAGCCATGTGCTAAGAGAGCACATGACGGGGAAAACAGACATGACAGAACAAGGGCGTGACAGGTTTATTTGCCCCAGAGTGCCTCGAGGAGTGGGCAGAGCATGGTGAAGTCAGCTCATTGTATCTTGTGGACTAGGTACAACTTACTCGGGTTTGTTTGTGAAATGGGTGTGCCAGGTTTTATTTGCCACAAAATACATCACGAAGAAGACACTGCAGGCTTTATTCGGTTGTTAGCCATTTTCACTAAATTCTTTTTCTTCTATTATCATTTTACCATGTTTAATGGGTAATTTTTGCTCAGTTAAACCTCGTCTTTGTGCTCTCTCAAACGTGAAGGAGCACGTATCCAGTGCCGTGATTGGAGAGACTCAGACAAGGAAACAAGATTATTCTGATGTGTCTGTGCTCTGTGTGAAGCAAAATCAGAATGACTCATTTTAACCACAAAATCACTGACCGGGTTGTTATTTCAGTTTGTGGTGGTCTCCACATTCTAAAATGAATGTTTTAATACAATGAGTTTGAATTGTAGGTATTTATTCCTTCCTTTCTTTCTTCCCTTCCTCCTTTTCAAAATACATCCTCTTTAACTGCCAATACCTTGATTAGGTTTTGAAGCAAGGGTTAGGAAAGCGTGTTTGTATAACGCATATTGAGTTAAGAAGATATTTTATATTTAACCTCATAGCTGCAGTTCAAATCCACAACTCATACTTTCTGAAAACAGATAAGACATGGCGGCATTTGGTGCAAGGGGAAAAATTAAGTTAATGAGATTTTTCTCCCGAGTCTGCACATGGCTGTTGGATGTGTGCTCGCAGCACTTACACGTTCCAGAGATGTTCTAGCACCTCACTGAGTGTCACTGCTGTGGGGTGTTGAAGGTGTCACTGTCTGACAGCAGAGATTTTCTCCCCTAAGGCTCTGCAAGGTCGTCCCCCGTACACTTCAAGACTTCTTGTCTATAACTGCCATTTTGATTCCGATGGAAGCCACCACTCACTATTTCATGCATTTCTGAACTTTTCAAACTTCCGTCTTTTCTTACCTACACTTTACCCCAATTTCCCCAGAGTTTAAAAGCTACCTGGTATGCCACACTCTACTTATTCCTATATTTCCTGTGTGCAAGCAAAAGATCTTTTTTCTTCCACACGCTTCCTCACTCTTTAATTGTATTTCACTCTCTAGCTCTTTCTGTTTGTCTAGATTCTTTCTTTCTTTCACATCTTTTCCTTTTTTTCAGTTTTTACTCTATAGTCTTTCTGTCTCTCTCTGTCTTGTCAGCCTCTTGGTTTTCTATGTACAATGCCTATGGAGGACTATTGGAGTGGACCTATTGCTTTTCTGGAGCTGGTGGTCAACCTGGAACAGAAAGGCTGGGAGGGCCGTCATGGAAAACTACTTACGTTAGACACAGCGACTCTTGGGGACTTTAGTTGCCTTAACAAACGACCTGCGTAAAGAAACTACACTTTCAGACTTTGGAAATTAGGAATGGGAGACCTCCAGCAGCGGATCATACACAGGCTCTTGGCTATGAACATACATGTGGCACGGCTTGATTCTTTAGTCCAGGAGGGCTGTCTTTTTGTGTGGTTCCTGAGAATGTGTTCCATGTTTTTTCTTCAGGGGCTTATAAATACTCGGTTTCTGTGATTTATGTTTGTTTACGGACCTAAGTACACTGTTTTAAAGAAGGAGAAAGTTGTCCTTTTAAACCTCCTGTTTGCTGCAGTGAAACTGGCAGTCTGGTGCAGTAGGAAGATCCTGATCCTGGGTTAATGGTGAAAGGGTTTGTTTTACAGGGACTCAGACTGGAAAATGTCTTTCATAAACTCACTGATGATCTGGAGTCATTCTTTGATGTGTGGGGTTTTGGGGGCTATGTCTGTGAGCCTGTTGGACAGGACAGATTTCTGTTGAACGCATAAGACCCAATGTTCTAGTGTGGTTTTGTTTGTGATTTATTTGTGAATAGTTTTCTTTGACAATTTAATGTTATGTATTAAAGGATTTTGACAGTCAAAAGTCTGTCTCTCTCTCTCTCTCTCTCTCTCTCTCTCTCTCTCTCATATTCTCTGTGCCAGGCGAGTGCTAAGTGACAGCAGGGCTTACCCAGTGCTCTTTGTTTCCACACAGCACAGAAGAAGGTGGGCACTCTGTTCCGCTCTGCCTGAGGTGGATTTTAGGGGATTAATTTTAATGGAGCTCCAGGACAGTACCTCCTTCAGTTTGCCAAGACGATGAGTAGATGGCTGGGACTGGTCATCACTTATTGATACTGAGATACCTTTCTTTGCTGGCTTTTCGCCTGACTGGGTTTTTTCTTCACCTCTCGAATGGTTCTGCCTGGGGATTTTCTGGGGATTCCTTTCCATCACATAGTTCTTCTGTCAGTCTTAAAAAAAGTGTGGCACTGATGCATTGTGAAATAACCACTTTCAGACTCGGCCTGCTGACCCGTCTTGCATAATGTCTGTGATGCACTGCTTCCATTTGGATTTTAAAATAAAAGTACCACCTGCCCCCTGACTGTTCAGAAGCATCAGAGCAGAAAAAGAAACATCTGAACACAGTGTTAACTTTTTCTGGCAAAGGGTGAGGCCACAATACATATACAATTTTTTACTGGTAATTCAAATGACGAAAACAAAAGAAATTAATATTCTGTGGAGTATTGAAACAAGAAAACTGAAAAATAGGAAAGTTAAAATGTTTCAGTAATAGGGGCTTGATCACAAGCAGAGAAAGTTCTACTCTACGCATTAAGGTCACTGTTCTATCTGCAGCCCAGTGCAGGTAAAGACTTGATGACTTTGTGGCCTCTGTGTGATACAGTGAGTTTCACAAACATTGTGATTGTTCTTCTGTTGAATGAAGTTTTTCAAGTGCGTGGATCGACCACCAGCAGCATAAAACATAAAACAGCACTCTAGAGTTCTTCAGCGTTACAAAGTTAGAATTCATTTTTATTCACTAAGTTATGTTTCCAAATGTATCCATTACTCAAGTGCTGTAAAAGTTAATTCCACATTTTTAAAAAGAAAATGTAAAGTAGCTTAATATAACTGTTAAAAAATAGTGATTCAGATTAATTTGATTTCACATTCTATAGAAATTGAATACTAATATCATGTATAAGGTCACTGGTCATAACCATTCTTTTCATTCCTAGTCACGATTATAAATGGTTGTTAGTTAGACAAAGATTATTGTGCTTCACTGTACCAGTCATCACCACTGCACAATACAAATATATTTATTTACTTCTCAGCTCATAATATCTTTAATTCTGTCTATTTATGTATTTATTGTTTGTACAAGATTGTAAGCCATTGTCTTTAGTTCGTTTTTTATTATCACTGACAGCATGGTCAACCCAATATTTGCAATCTTTTGACATGTACTATATTCCATATGGTGTGGGTGAATCTGTTGTTTGCTTATTGTTGTGTAGCATAAATGACTTTGCTTCGTTAGCATGTTCCGTATGCAACTATAGCATTTATTTATGTAAATATCAATTGCAAATCAATGAACATCACTAAAGTGCCCTTCCCCTATGTAAACATGTCTGAGTCCTCATTGAGAGTATTGACTGGGCAGAGCGTGATATGTGTTCTCTCTGCAATTACAGTGCTGCCTTTCACTGCCTTGGTTTCACATTGATTAGCCTTTGTTTGGTGCTGGTAAATATCAAGCGCGAATAATAGATCGTCTCTTTAGCAGCTGAATACTGCTGATTGAGTGTTTGACTAAACCCAGACATCTGTGTTCTAAGCAAACACTTAAAGCAATGCAAAGCTATTTTCAGCTCTGTGAAACATAGGGGCCTATACCAGTGCCCTGTTCTCCAGTCTGTATGAGACTAGTCCTCTCATTATTGATTATATTTTTTATCGTAAATAATTAAATTAAAACTGCAACAGATGTCTCACAAACTCAGATGTCGGCTGAAATATTAGCTTTAACTAAATAATAACTGAATAATATCAGGAGTGTTACCTACAAGTTGCTGACGATTCTTAGCATTTCCCAAACATCTTAAATGTCCTGAAGGTTTGTATGAGTTGTAAAATGATGAAAAATATAATACTTAATGGTTTCTAAAGTCCAGGGATTTCAATAGAGACAGAAAACTTATTTTCAAAAGCAATATTTTGAGCTTTTGTGCAGTCTTGTTACTCCTTCAATTATGCAAGTTATTCTTGTGTGTATCATTTAAACAGAAGAAACATGTTTGTGTAACAAATACCATTGTAAATTTAAAATGGAATAAATTGCCTAGAAGTTCTAGAATATAACACATACACGGATAGATATATGCAGTGTCATGCATTAAAGTCTTTATATTCAGGTTTTATAACAATATGTAATTTAATGCATTTATATATTGCAGTGGCCATATAATGTTCCAGGTCAGTGAGGTTTAGTTTGAAAGGTGTGTGTGTGTCTTTGTGCAGGGCACATTCAGCCAAAGACAGATATCTTTTTTTCTGATGAGCATCACTGGTGATGACTCAACATAAAGCCACAGATGCAGAGTAGGAGGGTGTTAGAGAGGGCGGATATCTCTCTCTCTCTTTCTCTCTCTCTCTCTCTGTGGGAGATAATAAAATGAGTGCGTCTCCTCTCTCCTCCCTCCTGCTGCTGTGTCTCGGTCTGGGCTTGATCTTCAGTCAGCAGGTTCTGTTTGTGTTTGGATGATGATGTTTAGAGGATGTTTTTATTGTGTAATGACTCCCATCAATTTGCATTACGCATAGCTGCAAAGCTTCGTCTGCACCTGATAATTCACTGTGTGCACTGCTGCATTCATGACAAGGGAGCTACTTGGGAATGCTGTGGTACTGCATATTTATGATTTCAGCATTAGCCCAGATATAGTTGATTAGCCAAGACATGTTTTGAAATTTTGGGTTGGAGAAATTGTACTTAAGACGCATTAAAATTCCAAAAGTGTGCTTCTCTAATTTTACAGCAGGGCAAGGAGGACAGTGATGCTAATAGATTAGAATACAAAGCAAAATAGGGCTTATTTACAGTATTAAATTTGTGTAAACTAAATACTTAAATGATAAGTAAGCTGAAATAATCTTGCTTCTGGTGCCTCATGCACTATAGAGATACTACTGTTTATAAAGTTGGGCAAACAGTTCATTGCTTAACAGTAGGAGCAGCTTTACTGAAACTTTGGCTAATTCAGCAAACACGTTTACACAATACATTGTAAAGCTTCTGTGCACCGTTGCTTTGATAAATAATCAGAAATTAACCTACTTCTGTGGTTTCTGATGCATTACAGAGATAACAGAGCTGGCCTCTTTTGATTTAATTGTCATACGATGCCAGGAACAACATACATCTTTTAATTAGGATTACAAATTTTATTTCGAACCAGTGTTTTGAGTCCCCTGATCTCATGTATTTTTCTTGCACCATTCATGTTCCAGGTGTTCAGCATAACCGTGTCACTGAGCGGCCTGACTCCCTGCCGTGATGGACATGAAGGACAGACGTCACCGCTCTCTGACTCGGGGCAGGTGCAGAAAGGAGCTGCATTATGCCACGTCCTCGATGGACACTGACGAGTGTCACGTAGACACGCAGAAATCCTACAATACCAGCGAAACCCTCAGAGCCTACGAGCAGGACCCAGGACGTCTCCGCTATGGAGGCTGTGTGGCTGAGCTTGTTCATCATGAGACAGAGGAGTACGTCAGGCAAGGTGAAACTCCATGCACTCAACTTTCTACCTGATAATTTCCTCCATTTTCTTCTACTTCACGTTATGGAACATACCATCTTACTTTCTACCTAGTGGCTTGGATTAATCAGAAATTCTGTATAAAATCTAGCTAAACCATGGCTGACCCATATTGGGGACACGCATCGAAGCATAAACGGGTTCATTCAGCACTTATAAAGCAAAATGTTTTTGTCTCTAAAAATAGTTTATGCTTGTGTCTACATACCATTTTTCCAACTTTTCTACCCATTAGTATTAGCAAGGAAATTCCACTGATTTTTCACTCATACATTATACGTCAGTCAGGGTTGTTTGAAACATCCCAAGTCACACTTGAACACAATGGTTAAGACATCCAAAGCGTTTAATGACTGTAAAATTTCTCTCTTCATAGAAAGCTATTACACAAAATGCTTATGAGGTAATGATGAATGAGATTTACCTGCAAATGGGTGAGACCTCAGAGATAACCTCTTTTATCAAATTTACATTAGTTTTTTCAAAATTAGTAGCCTGTGGACAGGCATTTTCAAAATCGTAAATGAAAATTAGCAAAAAGAAAAATATAAACAAACAACAATTTAATAAAAGGGAAAATATCATTTTAGATGATGATATTTATGTCATGAATTTTAATTTTAATGCATTAATCCTTGTTTTCATTTATTTGAGTTTAAAATACTAGAAATTCTTTTTAAATTTATTGAGTTATTGCATTACATTTTTTGATTTCCCATATCTTTCCTACATTAGTTAAATCAGTGTATGTAATTACCTTCCATTTCTTTTCTGAAGAGTAGCACAGGCTTTATTTCATAAATCAAATTTCCAATGGTCTTCATAAACTGTGTTGTAAGCAGATAAGTCTCTTGGTCTAGTCTCAAACATATGTTTCCAGTGTGGCCCATATATCCCCCAGAATTCAGGTCAGGAGTATTTTATGGCTACTCCTGTACATTGACTTTGTTGTCGTTAAGTCATTTTGTCAGAATGCTTAGGAGCATTGTCCTCATGCTGCTTCCAGCATTTCTGAAGCTCACCAGTATGTTTCCTAGAAAAGAGTCTCCGCAGTAGGTGCTGCCTCCAACAGGTTTTACAGTTTTATGGTGTCATTTGGATTCAAAGCCTTACATTTTCCTCTGCTATGGAAGAAAAAAAACAGACTTGTGGAGGTCCACGTTTTTCCTGAGGTCTTGGTACAGTTAAAAAAAAAACCCCACCAAAACCCTCCTTATGAAAATACTAAAAGTCATTACATTAATCTGAATTGCTCTGAAAATACTCAATCTACTTAGACACTGTCATCTTGATGTATGTAAGACTTTGACCCATTGAAAAACTGGTGTATAATCAGTCTTTAAAATTACTGCTAATGTGAGCAAAGTACATGCCCTTATTGACTTGCCAAAGTAAAAGGATAGCGACATAAAATGTTTGAAAATTTGAGTTTGAAATTCTTAAGCTTAGCTGTATGTAGTCAATAATCTCAACTGTGCGTTGTACAAATCAAAGAATGAATGGTGCAGTTTGACATTTTAACAATGTTTATATTGAAACTTTAAGTTTTCTCTGATTTAAGCCCTTTAAGCTTTTCTATGTCCCGGTCATCTATTTCAGTAGGTACACCGCACTTCAGATCTGCTAAGAGAATGCTGGTGCATGAAGTTCCTAACTTTTGCCTTCACTCTGTCTAATTGAAGACTAAAACAAATGCCACTGTGATTAAATATTATCCGTATGTAATCCGTTAATGCTTGATTATGAATCCAATTGCCATGTTTTCCAGGCATGCCAATGTTTTCATTTGTAGCTACTGGGAAAGCCAATCTATTTTCGATAACTTTTGTTGCAAGTATTATTGGAGGAACATGCGTAAATGTGGTCTATATCAGGAAAATGTGCAAGAGACAGAGATGAGAAAATGCAAAGCAGAGTAGCTAATGAAAATGGAGATGCATGCTCAACTTTGTTAAACCAGATGGTTCTAATCAATGATAATGCAGCTGATTTCCTCAATCAGCCCAGTATAAAACAACTCTGTAAACTTTCAGGAAGAACACGAATTAGTTTTTCCGTTCACTTTTCTCTTTTCTGTGCAGTTTCTCCACAGCTTTTACAGTTACTTCCAATCCAATAAAGGCCTTTATAAAGGTCTATTTATATCTGGGAGAAGGAAATAAATAAATAAATATAAAACCATTGTCCGTCAATCACTGTTATTCAGTTATATGCCATTGACTTTGTACTGTAATCATACAACATTGTATTGAACAAAAGGTTTGGTCATTATTCCTCACTCTGAAATGGAATGAAGTCAGATTGATGGTGTAAAATTACTTGGTGGAAAAAATCACTTTGCTGGTTCAAAATCTTAGTAAGAAAAGAGGCAGGATGGTGCTTTTTTAAATCTATTTTTTTTTTAAATTAAATAAATCAACTGATTGCATAACATTCAACACTTAGTATTTTAATGTGTGCTTTTTGATGTTGCTCTGTATTTGGACAGAATTAACTATTGCATTAATCAGCATTCTACCAGTGCCTGGTTGATTAGATTGCTGATAATGAGCATTCATGTCTTTTTCAACTATTTCGTTGATGTTTGGAAGTATAAACATGTGACAGCATGAGCCAATTTACAAAATAACAAACTCTTAATTGTTAATGCAGTATCTAGTTAAGCTGTAGATCCTTCAGCTCAGAATAAGTTTATAAAAGTCTGAAACTGTGCCCACAATATGCTCTACTCTTTTGAGGGATGAAGGAAATATTTTGCTTTTATGATAAAGGTGGTGTGACTGGATTAGGGAGGGTGAAGGGGTGAGAGATGACTCATCAGACATTTACTGTTATACAGTGCAGGGTTTCAACTTTAGAGCTCTTTACAACAGGCTGTGCTTATGGGAGGCCGTGTTGGCCTTGGATACCTGTCATAAATCACTGCCTTTTGAAACTCACGGCATACAGTTTGTTTAGAGACCTCATCAAAAATGCACTGATACAGTGCTTTGACTTTTGAGGATATGAATTTGTGGGAATTTGGGAACTTTATACAGGGAGTGAATAGGGATTTAACAATGTATTTAAAACAAAATACTTTGTTTTAATGTGTAACATATCCTGTTATATTACTTGTTAACATGTGGCTAGTGTGTTAAATAGGCCCCTCCAAATGGAATTTTTTTTTTCAATTTTTGAAAATATCCCAGTCCAGACGAATATGAATATGGCTGCATTCTCATGTTATAGTACCTCTTAAAGAGAGACCTTAAAACACCACGGTGCACGGGAGAAACACAGTGGTTGAATCTCAAATCATTGGCTCCCTGTGTAGTGTACTATGCAAATCATGAAATTACTGAATCTAGATCTTAATAGTGCATTATATATTTTTAATACAGCATCATTTATACATATTCACATGTGGGAATCTGGAATCTAGTGCTAGCAGCATGTATATTGTAGTTTAATGACTTATGGGGATTGAGGAGCTGTTTGAGACAGGCACTGAGTGTGACATTACCTTCGACCACACGAGATCAGTGACAAGAGTGTTTTCAAAAATCCGTTTTCAATGACCTTTCAATGGCCTTAATCTGAAAATGACAGTCGGCAAATAGATCATTAAGAACAGATTTGCTCTGAAATGACTGAGTTTTTAATAAATGAACAACAAGTGTGTTAGGTTGGGACACTAAAGGGCTAAGCTTTGTTTAATAAGCTGTACTTTTTAAATCCTGGATGCTGTAATAGAGTGAAAATGACCATATTAACAAAATACATATTTTCACTCTTTTTTGATGGCTGTACTGACAGAAGTATTGAACTGAGATGCATTGAGACATAAATTAAATGAGGTACTTTGTGAATCTTTACACACTTTCTTGGAAACGCATGGCAGTGGTACGTTAGCGTGTGTTAGAGCTAATACGTGCAGATCAGCTCATCAGTGTGGTTAGAGTTTTTAAACACTTCATGGTTATTGCTGTGTTAGGAATAGTTTAGCCACTGAAAATAGCATGGAGTGCCAAGAGATTTGCTTTCTGAACGCATACCCATCATGCATGTGTAATAGGCCAGAGATTGTTCAGTGTTTATAAAATGCAACAGTGCTTGTGTCTGATACCTCTATCCCTGTTGTACACACAATGTGCTATATCAGTAATACTGCTGTATTAAGAATGGTTCACCACATGAATAGTATCTTGACAGTGGTGCTCCCTTTCTGTTGATGTATGTGTTAAGGGGGGTGATAAATATTCAGCAGCACAGTAGGTTGTTGCCTATTATTTGTGAATATACAGAGTTCACCTGTATGTTCTGTGAAGGTATTTGGACACCTCGTGTTGATGGGAACTCATCAAACTGAAATGAGTCACTTGTTGAGCTGTGTTTGTAATTGTGATTTAGCTTTTTTTTTCAGTGTTTAAAACCCCATGCACAGTCATTAAACAGGGGAGTTTTTAGTCCAGCAAAGTGAGAACTGGTCATTTTCAGAGGTTTAAACAGTCTTCTGTCATGGGATTGATATGGGTACAATATCGTCGCCTGTTCATGCATTTAATGAAAAAGCTGTACAAAAGGAAAGCAAGGGAAACAGTACATCCTGCTGAGAGCTTGTCATTTGAAACAGGCTTTAAACCTAAGCCAGTTTTGTCATATTCACATTGGCTTTTATCCACACTGATATTAGTGATTTATTGGCACTGAAACCTTCAACCGTGATGTGTGGTTTGATTCATGTTATTTATTCCTACTTCGTCTTGGGAGGCAGAGTTAAAAGAGATGTGTGGGCCCGTGTCTCTGTGTAGCATTTGGTTACTGTCAGAAACCTATTTTCAACCATGAGTTTGGCTTTGGCTTTCTCCCAGTGAGTCCAGGAGCGATGTTGTAGAATTGAAACTACAACCTGCGGCTTTCTTTGTCAGGTTTTGATTTTGAAATGTCCTGCAGAGGCCTACTGCTGTTCATAGGGTTGATTTGTGGTCTCACAATTTCCATAGACATGGGCCCTGATCAAACATAGTGGAAAAGTCTGGACTTCTGCAGTAGCCTCAGATGAAACATGCCCCACTAGCGGGGCCCACATCTCATTACAGAAAATCTCCATCTCCCTAAAGCAAGGGGCGACCTTGTCCTCCCTCCTCTCCCACTGCATCCTGCTGTAAAAATAGAGCAGCTATAGCTCTGTACAGTGGTGGCCCTCACTCTCCTCCACATGACTGAATCCTCTCTGGAGTGGTTGGAGTGAAGGGGGGCGCAGATACAAATAGAAAGACAGAGAAGGAATCTGAGATGCAAGGGAATGAGAGACAGAGGCTGAACCCTCGGGCACTGAGTTTGTTCCCCTTGTAAGTGAGGAACTCAGCTTTTTAGGCCAGAATTTGGTTTGTATTGGTAACTAGCTACCAGTCCTCACCTGCTTTGTGCTGACTGGTATTTTATAAATTAATATAACATCACTATAGTTTCCATATAGACCAGTATCAGTTTATTAAAATCAATGTATTCCATTCTTCCAGAGTATTTTGGTTTGTAGCATTCTGTTCTCTTTAAAAAAATCACACAAAAGGATTTATTCCTTTTGTGTATTTTAATGATTATTTTAGTGCATTCTTATCACAGCTAAGGTCTTACACAAGGCAGTTAAATATTAAGTCCAGGGCCTGTCTCATAAAGGATGTTCCAGTTAGAGAGGCTTCTAGCCTGGCCTTTGCACTCAGATTTCCCTGCTTATTTTATGATATGGAGTTGCACATCAAATACAGGACCAGGGAGGTTTGCAATCATTACCTCAGTGATCAATACCAAGGTGTACACTGAAATTTTGGATACTGCAAAACTGATCATTCATTCATTGTCTGTAACTGCTTATCCAATGCAGGGTTGTGGCAGGTCTGAAGCCTACTCTGAATCATTGGGCACAAGGCACTAGTCCTTCACACGGTGACACACACACACACACACACACACACACACACACACATTCACTCGCACACTCAAACCTATGGACACTTGAGTCGCCAATCCACTTCCCAACGTGTTTTTGGACTGTGGGAGGAAACCGGAGCACCCGGAGGAAACCCACGCGAACACAGGGAGAACACACCAAACTCCTCACAGACGGTCACCCTCAACCTCCAGGTCCCTGGAGCTGTGTGACTGTGACACTACCTGCTGCACCACCGTGCTGCCCCAAAACTGATCAGTTAACTACTGTTCAAGAGTTTGAACCATTTGGCGTACAATATTGTCTGTCATTAAAGAAGTCTAGGCCTCAAAGAATTCCATATTGAGAAAGAGGTAAAAGGCTCTAATAGTGTTTTTTTCTTATTTTTTCCATAATTTGTTCCTCAATGATTTCATATTTTGTTTTTATTACTAATGGTTTCATATTATTTCATATCATAATCTGGAAAATAAAGAAATGCCGATAAATTAAATTAGTTGCAGGTAGGTTTTATGAAGCCAGAATGTTCAGCTACTTAAGAAACTGGGTGAACATTCTCATGTGGTGAAAAGTTGTGGGGGTGGGGGGGTTGTATATCACCCATGTATTCGTACATGCAAACAAACTTGTACCAACCCCAAACTGGGAGCTTCATATCTCACAGCAAGGCTGCTCGCCTTACTTTAATTTCCTAAAAGGCCTCTCACATACCTGGGGGAGGAAAGGAAAGTGTGTAAGGGAAGTGTGCAGGGTACTGAGGGGGATGCCAGGCTCTGCAGGGCTCCTGCAGCAGTGCAGGCCATATGGTGAGGGAGGTGAGGAGGTCTATGAACACTCATAATGTCCGCGAGTGAAAGTAGAGCATAGTGTTTCTCACGCAGTCCAAGCACTCCCTCTTCCACCCTTCAGGCACTTTGTGGCTCCACAACATCTGCTGTCATGCACTTACCTTCCCATACCCAAGGCCTTAGTAAAGCCAGCCAAACATAGCAGAACATTCAGCTCCGAGTCTAGGGCTGGGTTCAGGGGAAGGCAGGTGGAGGAAACCGTAGGACTACATGGCCCAAATTATTAAGAGGTTATTTGGAAATGTAATTATATTATGGCAACAATATTAGAATTAATACCAATAATTACAGTTAGAGCTTCTTATTATACAAGTGTATGTACATTTTTACAGGCTTTATCTACTCTGCCTACTTTGGGCAAGTTTACAGAACACCAAGGACATGTCCATTTAAATGTTAATTTAACCAGGCAGAGATTTTCTCAAAAGTTTTATTTATTTATTAATTTGATTGTTTATGAATGAAAAAAAAATGTATTCCTGTTTTTTTAATGCTATTAGAGCAGGTCTGTTATGCCAAATTTGAAATGTATTAGAAATGTATGGAGCAGTATATACAGCTTGTTATAAGCACACATTATAGCTAGCACGTTTTACAGTAAAGCATTGAATAAATACAATAGGTTCAGTAATTTGCCTGTGAATATGGCACAGTCATCAGTTCGCTCATTAACACCAGTGGCATAAATGCTAGAAAACACCAGCGTATTAAAACTATGTTGGATAAGATTGCTCCTGTGTGCAGCACCAGAGATATGGGTTTAACTTTTGTTTTTCTGTCAGGAGCACGTTTTACACATTCTGAGCAAATAGCAATCCAGTGTCTCCTAGAGCTGTTTATTTCCCCACTACAGTGTTTGAATGAGGCTCAGCTAATGCTTTGGTTATGGTTTTATTTTTTGCAGCCAAAATGTTTGTCTATGTGCTTAGTGTGGTTAGCTGTTAATAGAAGTCACGTGAGTCTATTTTGGTTCTCCTGCTTGTACTGAACATCACAGCACTACAAGTGTTTAAAATAAAAGTAAAAAAATATGGGAGGCAGGTCCATGTCCGCCATGAAACTGAAAAGTTAGCATCCCCTTGTGGACATTGTTCAGCTTGCTAAATGTGACTGAGGGAGGGAAGGAGAGAGAGGTTCAATTGGATAGTTCCAGACAAATCAAGTCAAATAAATAAAAATGTATCTATATAGCGCTTTTTACAACTGACATTGTCACAAAGCAGCTTTACATAATTAGTGTCAGAACAGAGCATGCAAGCTGAAGACGACTGTGGCAAGGAATAACTCCCTCAAGGATAGGTGTTAAGTGTTGTTATGCTACAGTGTAATAATAATATTAATAATAATAATAGTGACAACAATCGGGCCACAATAACAAATTAGCAACATTCTGACTGATCCTTTCAATCTGATGCACTCAAGTTCATTTCTACTTCAGTGTAATTGATGATGGTGAGTAATGATGAGTGGTGTGAAGCTGACAGCGGTAGACAGAGGTGAGCAGCTGGTCTGGTGTGGTCCACAGAAGAATCCAGCAAAAAATCTTCCATCAGTTGGCCGCCATTTTCTCAAAGAGTAGAGAGAGGCAATTAGTTTGGTTGAGTGCAATAGAAAAGCGCATGTGAATATTTTCATTAGTGTAGTGACTCCAGCAGATCTGACTGTAACTGACTGACTGGAAGGAGGGAAGCCAGAAGGAACACAGATATTACAGCATCCTCAGACAATGTCATCCCTCCACTCCACCATCCTAAAAGAAGAGGTTGTCAGCACAGCATCGCAGAGCACATCATCTGAGTTTACCATGATTCCCCATGTCCATGAGTTCCTGAAATGACAACATTAAACTAGAAAAATTTAGTTGTCAAAAACTAAACTGAACAAGTGGGTTTTGAGCCTAGACTTAAAAATATTGACAGTCTGTGTCCCGAACACTAGCTGGAAGATTGTTCCAGAGCTGAGGAGCTTTGTAGGAGAAAGTCGTATAAATTCAGGGAACTAGACTCGTGTTAGCTTCACAAAACAAAGTTGTAGTTACATTGTGTAAACTAGGATTGTTCCTCATTTTCTTTGACAATGAAACAACATTTATGATGGAGTAATTACATGCATGTATTACATGCAACATGTAGAATAATTTGAAAACATCAACTTCTACTTAGTGTTAATGTGAATCCTCTATGTTTTTGATTTGAGATTGTTCCCCTCATTGTTACCTCTGATCTTATTTACTGATATATTCACTGAAAAGTAATTCTTTTTTTATTTCTTTTGAATGTAATTAATCAAAAGACATGTCTCCCTTTTTTGGATGGCAGTTTCTTATTGAGTTACATCACAAGTTGTACTTGTGCTGGGGCCAATATTTTGAAAGCTTTTACGCTTTTTCATCTCAAATATTGGTTTGTGTCCAGCAAAATAAGGATGCTGTTCTGGCCCCGTAATCTTGCTGTTGTGAAACCTACAAACCTGTGGCTGGGACCCTGTGGTCACCCAGGTGTGTGTGTATCATCCATGGAATGAACAAATATAGTAAGCACGCTCTGTATGGTCCCCCCGAGAAGTACAAGACAATCTGTTCCCCAATGTGGTTTATACAATGTCCCCTGGCTTCAGTTTCCAAATTATGGAACACCCAGAACCAGATACATAGGCTATCAAGTCTTTGAAATGAGGTTCTGTTCTGAAAATGTTCGCTTGTTTCAGGAACCAGCAGATACTCTATCACTATAGCATCAACACTTTGTCAATGGAACAGTGGTAAGGGTGAAACCATGGTGAGGAATCCTGGTAAAATATGACCCAGTGGAATCCAGGTTTCGATAAAACTAGGCCCAAAAAACCCTGCTTGATGAGCCAGGTCTGTGAAGTGTTTTTGGGCGTGGGTGGTGGATGAGATAATGGAAAGGAGACAGAGTGAGTGAGAGAGAGAAACAAATGGTGTGGCAGTAGAAATAAGACCTTTATTGAGGGCTGCAAATATTATATTGACTTTGTTGTAATGTAGATCCATATGAGCTCTGCTCTTTTCCTTTATATTAGCAGCAGTTCCATAAAGCAGTTGGGTTTGCTTTATGAAAATCCACTACGGTATGAATGCTCATTTGAGTCCTGTGTGGACTTGCCAGTCCAGATCAATACCATTGTGACTGCATCACTTCCACGCGTCGATTTGTTGGAGTAAGAGTAGCTAATTTAACAAGCCCCGCCATAGGATTTTCTTTCATATTACAACTTGTGACTATCAAAGCCGACACAGGGAGACAGGCTGCTGTAATATACTGACGCTTGCACTCTTTAACTCCCAATGAAAATCAAATTACACATTTAATGACACTCCTTCCCGCCTACTCCCGCCAATGCACGAGTATCAGGCCTCCTGCACAAGATTGTTCCCTTTCACAGAGGAGGGTGGACATTTGGCCTTTGCTCGGAAGAAGTGGTGTTGGGGTTGTAATATTGATGAGGTTTTACTGCTGGTATCTTTCACCATGCTTCAAGTGGAATGCGAATAAGCCTGACTTGGAGAAATGAGCAGCTCCACGGTGAGGAACAGGAGATTATGCAGTGGCCAAACATCCTGAAAAGCCCACTTGTTTACTGCGGCCATATTCTGTTGATATATAGCAGCGGGGCCCCGGTGATTCTTTCATTCATGCAGAAATTGACCTTGACTTGTGGACTGTGCTCAGATTGCACCCAGTGGTGTACTCTCTACTGTTTTTGCTTGGTGCAGTGGCATATGGGTAATTTCATAAATGGCTACACAAAGCATAGAGCGCCTCCAGATTGGGACCTGAGCTCTGTTAACATACAGGCTTCCCATTCCCACTTCTTTAATCTCTTTCTCTCAACCCCTCTTTATCACTCTTCCTTGATCTTCTCTATTTTAATCACCCTTTTATTTTCTTACTCTTTCTTCTCTTTTTCTTTCTTGATTCTTATTCTCTTCAATTCTTTTTAATGTATTTTTCTTTCTTCTTGACTCTTCTCATGTTCTTTTCCAGCATGTTCTCCTTTTCAGTTCCTTTTGGTTATTTGTCTTTTCTCTACTCCTGATTTTCTTTTCTGAAGTCTTGACTCTTTTATTCCACTCTTTTTCTCACTGCTCCTCTTTCCTTGTCTCGCTTTTCTTTCTGTTTTATTTATTTCCTCATCTCGCTCATCTCTTGTTTTTCCCCTTCCCTTCTTGTTGATTCTCTTCTCATTTCTTCAAATCTAACCTAACCTGACTTAACTTACCTGGTCTCATATATATAACCTTGAAATACAAAGCCAAACTCATAACCAACAACAGAGGCTATGGCAGGCGTACAGCTCTTCCCTCTCTGGAGACCCTTTTCAAGGTTTTTCTTTGATTAAGTGCAGCATGTTTTAGATGCTTTAAATATTTCATGCCACTTCTACAGAATTTACAAGGCTTTTTCCATAATCGAATATATTCTCACTTGGAGAGAAACCAACCAGTGTATTTTCAAAGGAAACATGGATTACTGTCAGTTGCTGCAGTGTTTGATGGGAATATGTCATGGCCCTTCATTGTATTACTGTCAAAAATATTGAGAATATATTTTATATCATGACTTGATAATGAATGATTAAATGAATGTACAGCATAGTAGATTAAATAAACGCTGCATGCACATTTTATATATTTATAACAGTAGTCATTAACAGAAAGTGAGTTGCTCTAAAACAAAGTATTGTTCTGAAACCTGACATTCTGTTTGTATGTAAGTGAATATTCAGTGATATTTTCTTTGGGTGCACAGTGTTCAAAGATGGTGACATGTTATAAAAGCAGTGACAATGTTCAAAATTGAATTATGTTACAGCAACTGAGCACAGGCTCTATTTACCACCCTTTCCAGCTCCTATATTAACAAAGTGAGGAGTATTGTGCAGCCTGGTTGACTGTGTAGCTGTGTTGGGAGACTAAAATTAGTGCTACACTGTGGGCCACAATGGAGAATGCTACTTTAAAAAGCAACTTGTTACATTACATTACTTTCTAACATCCTCTAACAAAGGGCAATATATGAAATATTTTATATGATGCTTACATCGTGATACGTTGTGTCCAGCAAATTATAAAAAAATATAATAGTATTAATCTGATTATAAATATGATTAAAGCTCCTTAATAGGAATCTCTGTATGGCTTAATATTATAATGTTACACCATTAATTCAGAGCTGAATACAATAGGACATTAGAAATGGGAAGAAAATACTGAGTCTGCTTATGCAGAGAGTGTTGCTGATTGCAACATGTTTAAGGTTTACTGAGAACATTATCCATTTTTATCATTACATATACACTATATGCATAAATCACAGCTGCATCTCTGGCTTCAGTAAGGTCTAGTTTGCAAAAACGATGGAAGTGAAGGAAAGTCCACAATAAGTGTCACATCTTTCAAGAAAAAAATACAAAGGATTTCAAATTCATTCAAGAAAAAAATATCTAGGGTGCTTAATTTGTAGCAAAGCCCTCACCGTTAACAGGAAAAGCAATACTGAATACAGCACACCACCAGAAATGCAAATGATGCCACTCTACAAGGATCTGTAGGAGCAGAGACAATGATGATGCTTAAGATTAATTTATCTGCATAGCAAGCTTCCAGCAACGTAAAAATGATCTGGACCACAAGGCAAGGTGTATAGTGAGTTAATTGATTGCAAAATGATTGAAGCAATCTTCTGAAGGCTGGTTTGGGACAGAGTCTTATTTCCCTATTAGTCAGCTAATGTATCCCATGTGCTTGAACCATTTTGTTCATGCACTTGGATCTTCAACACAGATATTTTTGTCTTTACTCATAACCAGACGCTGTTGAATCCGGTTGGAGATGTGGGTGTGTCCAGCACTCTCTTCTGAACCAGTGAAAATGAAGAGTGGCAGTAAAGATTTAAATGATAAAAATCTAAATTTTTATATTTGGCTGAGAGCTTATGAGAGCATTATTCCCCAAGGATTGTGTTAATAACTGATTAATAATAATGGCCAAAGCAAAATATTCAGTGAATAGTAACACTAGGAGTGATCCAAAGAAGGACTACTGATAAACTGACATTTAGGTCATGGACACTAAAGGCCAGTCTGCCTGGTCTAATGCCACAGAAGAGGCTGTTGCACAGAACTGTTGGGGGGAATGGTGGGGGAGTTAATTGTTCTGATATAAAAGTCTTCTGCTAACATCTTGGTGTCAGATACCACAGAACATCTTCACTGGAAGTCTTGTGGAGTCCATGTCTCAAAGGGTTCAAGGTGCTTATTAAGCTGTATTAAGGCTGTGGTTATATTATAGCTCTAAACATTGTGTATCCTTTTATTAAACAGGTTTATTGCAACGTGCATTCAAAATATTAGATTCTTTTTTTTAATCAGTGATTCCTGTTTCAGCAGCACACTAACTCATCCAGCTGGGACACTAATCCTGAGATACAGATGTGAATTTTACCACTGGGGCCTGAGTTCAAGCCCCATTTGTGCTGTACACCATCCGTGGCTAGAGGTGCCCTGGAGTGCAGTTGGCCATGTTCTTATTAGATAAGTTTCTCTCCGCTCTGTTTATGTAAGCTGTGTGTCAGCCAGCCAACTGGGCCATGAGATTAGTCACATAGGCAAGTTGAACTAAACAGTGCTGCGCTAGGCTTGAAAATAGCTTTTCTCATTTCATAAAGGAAATAATGCCACTTTGGCCTACTCACCAAAACAAATCTTATCCATCTGCATGCAATTAGCCTTGTGGGCTGTGGCACTGCATGCTAAATTATGGCAGAAAACATTTAAGAAAATACGCATAATAAAATAGCACTAGCTGTGTGTAATTAATTAACAGATCAGCTGGGATTGATTTAAAAATATATCGTCTCCTTCACTATTACTGCACAGTCCCAAAGTACTGGTGAAATTGTATGCTTCGTCCGTGCATCGTCTGTGTTCATTTTAGTTTATTTAAATTAAATTGACTAACTCTATTTATCTCAAATGCTGATTTGCAGACAGGTGTTAATATGTTTCTAGAGACCAGGAATTTAACCAGGGGAGAGGAGATCAAACCCCTAAGCTTTTAGTAGCTAATGTTGTTAAAACAAACAAAAATAAGCAGCCATTGTGATAGATGGAAACATTTGTCATTGCTAAGTACAAGGGTATGAAATGCAGTTGGAAGTGTGTAAACAGAATGAATATGTACAAACCCCATTTTCAGAAAAGTTGGGAGATTTTTTCAAAATACCATTATAACTAAAATTTTTATTTATTTTTTTTTAATTCTTAATCTTGTATTTAGCTGATAAAGTTACAAAGAAAAAAGTTTTTATTTTCTCTGATAAACGAATGTTTTGCTGAAGTCTTGTATTCAGCAAATATTTCCACTTGCAAAACTGCAAGAGTTAGTATCTTCACCCAGATTATTTAAAAGTGTAATTAAAGGAAAAGGTATTTAAAAATATATTTTTAAGAGGGTGTTGCAGTCATCAATTTGTATATTTGTTAATATTTAACAAACATCCATCCATTATCTGTAACCGCTTATCCAATTTAGGGTCGCGGGGGGTCCAGAGCCTACCTGGAATCATCGGGCGCAAGGCGGGAATACACCCTGGAGGGGACGCCAGTCCTTCACAGGGCAACACAGACACACACCCATTCACTCACACACTCACACCTACGGACACTTTCGAGTCGCCAATCCACCTGCAACGTGTGTTTTTTGGACTGTGGGAGGAAACCGGAGCACCCGAAGGAATATTTAACAAACATAATTAAGTTAATCATATACAACATTGAAAATATCCTCTTGTCTTTTTCACACGAATTGGCAATTTACAGATTTCAGTTTTTATTGCATTTTTAGAAAACTACAGAACACAAAATACAGGCCCAAATATGACATTTAAGCAAAGAATTCTGAAAACTTTGTAGTTTTTGGAAAAAAAAATGCATTTTAAAAAAGCATGAATGCAGCAATCACACCATGCTTGCTTAAGAAGAATATTTTATGTTCTTCTACTGTAGTGACTAGCTGAATGTATTAGTTTTCCTTTCCTTTCAATATACAACATTTTGTGTAAAGCAGTAAAGACTATAAACAACAAAGCTATTCAGTGATTTATCGGGTAAATAAAATATATATATAAAAAAAAGACCCAGTATTCCTTCAACAGATTGATAAATCTTCAGAAAGCTGTTAAAAGTGGAAAATATTAGATCAAAATTAAATAATCTGTTTTTCTGTAGAATTTACTGTTACTACTACACACATTGTTAGCACTTGTGCAGAGTAAACAGACCAAAAGTGCTACAAAACTACAACTAGTATTTTTGGTAATTCCAGCAGTGAATAAAAAACATACAGAAAAGTTCAGAAAACTTCAGCCATAGACGAAAAATGGCCGTTTGCTTCCACAAACACTTCATTCCACTTTAAATGACGCAGAACTTCTGGGCGTAAACAAAGATGAAAAAAGAGTCTCAGAAATTCTTCACCATTTGAGGAGAAACACTTGAATACAATTACAGCAGAGTTTATGGTGGATCGATAGGCCAACCTATAAAATGCTATTTTATTTAAAGTGTGTACACCCAGTGTTTACAAGACCTTATTTTTCACTTCTTTAGTGTCAAGGACCTCAGTTTATTACATGAATCTTTGGAATAAATTGGTTATATCAGAAGTGAAATAATTCAGTGAACCATAAGCTGCAGACCACTTTAGCCACACCAAAAAAAAAAACAACAACTTCAAGATGCTTCTTTGGAAGAGTAATCTTTGGATGCTGAAGCAAGGTAGTAGCTGACAAACAGAGGTAGAATTGTACAATGTTTCTCTATCTTTTTCTTGCTTAAAAGTTAAATACTGTTTGAATTTCCAAGAATATAATCGCATTTCTCTTTTGTCGGTTCTCTTGTATAGCAGCATAGATTAAAAATAAATAAATAAATAAATAAGGCATTAGAAAGGATAATAAATTGCATATTCTATAAACATATCGTTTGCTGTTTCTTTAACTGTTTCTTCTCCAACTTCCTTGGATGCAGCTGCAAAAGAAAACTCACACTCAGATTGAACAGAAGTATAGCACAAATGTTAGACAAGAGCCAAGGAAACCTTCTGAAGCTGAACTCCATGGTCAAGGTACACCAGTGTTTGATTGCACCATCCGTCACTTTTGAGCAGCACTGGACTCTGTGGAAGAAGACCTAAGAAAGAAAAACATGAAGACCTTGAAAGAAAAACATAAAGCCATAAAACATAAAAAATAAACCATGGGTTGCTGTGCTGTCTCTGGCAAGGGGTGACTGATACTGTGCAGGGCACAGTGAAACCTCAAGACTAACGAATCATTTTGGAATGAAAAAGAGACTGAATTGGCCATCTATGAGCCCTGATATGAATACTGTCAAACATCTATGGAAAGAGCTGAAACATGCAGCCTGGACCCCCTTTAAACCTGGACAGCTGGAGCCGTTTTCTCAGAAAAAATGGGCCAAACTATCTGTTGACAGGTGCAGAAGTCTGACTGAGAGCTACAGAAATTGCTCGTTTGCTGAGATTGCCTCTAAAGGTTGTGCAACAAATATAGGTTAAAGTACCAATTTTTTCTTTGCAGTTATTTGTATAATTATTTGTAATTATTTGATTAATCAAAATGAAAAAGCAATTAAATATTCTATATAAAATATGGAATAAATAGTGGATGCCAGTTACTTTTGTTTGTTTCATGTTATTTCAGATAAATTTGTGGGTAGTGTATAAAAACTTTTGTACACACAATATAGAAAAGCAAAAGGGCTTGTATGCTTTGTTTGTTTTATTGGTCCCTGTCTGTTTTTATGGTTATATAATTCATCATAAAATAAAGATAAAATGGGATTTAAAAAAGTTTGAAATATCAGATCACCTCAAGTCAACATTAAAATGCAAAATATGTTCCACACAGAGAAAAACTTTGATTTGTTTTGCTGTAATTATTTTAATTGTTTAATGTATGTCATCAAAGCCGAGCTATGGGTCCCTTTTCTATCCTTAACGCTGATGGTTGATGGGGGGTAAAATGCTATTTGAACCACTCCTAGCATTTAGCATCATACATGCTGTTGGCTGCTAGCTTCCCTTCACTATTAGCCACAGTTAACAAGACATTAAGATGTTTGTATGAGCTATTTCTTGAAGTACTCAAAAGATCATATGACACGATCAAGGCTGCAGCACAGTTTGACAGCCACTGCAGTTGAAGATATCCTAGCATCTGTTGAAGCCAGGCAGCCATGAAATGTCCTCTCAGGAGGCATGTTGCACTTATGGCAGCGACTCCCAACATGCTCCAATTTCAAGAGGACCTAGTGGTACTCTACACAGACAACCTCTTTTTCTCTGGGATTAAAAACTACTTTATTGTAAAGAGTATTCAGGCAATTTCACCAATCAGTCTGGACGACTACTGACATGCGGACTGATCAATTAAATGTTTACAGATAAGGTTATCGACCAATAACGGTAGGTCTACACTCAGACCGTTCAGTCCGAACATTTCAGGCTACTTCACCACGCCCCCTTCTCACTCAAGCGAACCAATCGGAGTAGGGGAGAGCGGGACTAGTTTGTGAACAAAACGCTTCTCGAAGTTCTATGTAAGTTCTAGAAAAACAAAATTCCAGACGTTTGTGAAATTCCCCCCAGACATTTTTTTACGTTTAAAAAAGAGGATATTATGAATCTGTATACTGACACCTAGAGGCCTAGAGGTGTCAGATTCTGTATTGCACATGTTTTAAACCAGGGGTAATTAATTCATATTTATTAAGGTCCAGTTAGAGAATTTTCTCAAGCCAAGGTCCGGAACATAGCGTATAACCTGCATTATGATCAGTGCCATATCCTGGATATTGAAGTTTATTTATTGCTCCTTAAAACATATCCTGTAAGGTCCTTCTACCTTAATTCATATTATACTTTCCATTCTCTTCCCTCACTGACTGTTTATCCCTCATTGCTTAGTGTGTGGCACTGATATCGTTATCTGTGGAGGTGCAGATTGAGAAAAGTTCCAGCCCCAAAACATGGTGGAGTGGATTTTCTCTCCTCAGCTCACATCTCCTGGCTTTAGAGGTCATGTCATGTTTTTGAGTGTCTCCAACCACAAGAGGTGAATATCTTGGAAGGTCTTGTCCTGACTTTGTGTGTGGCTAAAAGAAGCCCAAACCACTTGTAAAGGTCATAACTGACTGCTGATGCCTTCTTTGAAGTGACTTCAGGGCTTAGTTGGAGCTGTATCCTGCCAGATCAAGTTCAAAGATATGTCAGGTTTTGACATTAAGTTCTGAGAAATAGTTTAAAGAATCCACAAATTACTAGTGTTGAAGCTGCTTTAATATATTTTATGTTCTCTGTTACCAATAATGTTTTAGTTTTCCATTAAATTATGATCTAAGAGATTGACAAGTAGATTTTTTTTTAATATAACTTTCTTGCCTGTACACAAAATAACAATGGCTCATCAGATATGCGCTGCTTACAATGTACATATGCATATGTATGTTGTTAAACAGGCCATGGCTACTGGTGTACTAGGCCAAGTTTCAGCAACCATAGAAGGTGTTTTTATTTTGTGCATATTCTGGAGATAATCATGATCACAGAAGTCTCCATTGTCTCTGGCAATAACAAACTTATTGTGTAATATGGTAATTACTTTCACAGCTAGTTAGAATACGTGGCTATGGATTGCTCTGTAGGATTTTAAAGGAAAAGGATCTTGTATTCCTTTAAGTATTTCCCTTTTTTAATTAATTCATTTGTTCACTTGTTCATCTGTCAATTCATTAATCTGTTCATTCATGAACTAATACTGTATTCAGTTTGATATGGTGCAATGGTGTCTCAGTGCAGTGCATTCTTATATACAGAATAAGATACTCCAGGCAAACGTACAAATGTGTGCTATGTTAATACGGCATACTGGTAATGTGTTCAATTTACTGTAAATGTTTATGCAGTATATTTGGCATATGCTTATGTCTAGAGTGGGTAAACGTTCTTATGCATAAGCTGGAGTAGGGGACTTCTTTTCAAAAACAAATCACTTTGGTTATATTTCTTTAAATACGTTTTCACTTTCTGATAGCAATCAGTAATTTAAATGGTCTGAAGATATCATTAAAAACATTCTTTTTCTCTGTAGGCCCGAGGACTGTAAAACCCCTATCCAGTCACTTCATTGGATCAACCTGTCTCTCATGCATGTGGGTTGCATACATGTGTGGAGACTCATACCTAGACGCAGATTCTGTGGTTTAATCTTGGGGCGGATTCGTGTGTGTATGCGTAGAAATCCTTTGTCTCTGACAATGCTAGCGAATATGCCTCGTTACACTAATCATTGTGTGTTATGGCATCGGCTTTAGACTTTTCCTGAGTTTATAAATGAGACTCTGTGTGCACTGATGTGAATTGGTTTCAGAGACAGAATTCCTTTAAGATAAGCAGTGACATTTGAAACTGCGAAACTGCTAAAACACTTTGGGGGATTTGGGCTCTGTCACAGTCACTACACACCTTTCCCAACAGTATTTTAACCTTCTAGTTTTTGTTCCACCTGTAGAGTATTTTTTTCTCTAGTTTTACTGCTCAGAGTAAGGAGTGAAACGCTTAACTTTGGCACTTTGTGTTGAAGAAAAGCTGAATTCTAAGAGTCCTTTTTTTCTCTTTACACTCTTCACAGAGAAGCGAGGAGCTTTGGCATTCTGGCTTTGTAGTCCAGTGCTTTTCTCTGCTGCACTTGTGGCAGCCTTATTAGAGTCTTGGCCTGAGCCCACACCTGAGCTCTCTTGTTCTTTAAGAAGCTGTCTCATTATTGCACTGAAGACAAACGGTAATGCAGTCGAGTGAACCTTGATTTCTCACCCCCTCCAGACCCTAATGGACTCTAATGCAAGCTTCCAGGGGGTTCATAAGCCTTGAAAATTAGCCTGCCGATGAATATGGGCCTTTTTTCCCCCCCTTTGAAAAGAAGTAGCGCTTTATAACAGGAACAAAATAAACCCCTGCCGATAGAACGATTATCCTTACACCAGTGAAAGGTTTTTTTTTCCTTCCCCTTTTGAAGAAATGACTCACATAATCTGAAAGCATTCACACAGTGTTCTTATATTACACATGAAATGCCCTCCTTTTTACATGCCTACCCTCTGGATGGCTAATACTTATCCACCTAATCAGGCTTTGCACTTGTGCCAAGACTTACAGAATTTTGTCAGTAATACTGTTACTCCTTCTCTCGTCATGTTGTTGATGCCATTGTCACATTCTACCAGTGAAAGGCCTGTTCTGCCAAGAGTGTCATGGATTTCTAGATAGCTGCTTTAACAGTTGTCACAGTAAAGAAAGCAGAACATGAGAGGGTCACCCAAGACCTCACAAAATGTGTGGCTTTCTGCTATCCTCCTAGTATTAGGATCACTATTACAGAGAAGAGAGTACTGGAGAAATCATAAATTGAGAGAAATACCAGGGGGGCGGCAGGGCAGAGAGTCCATCCTGAAAAACAGCTGTTTGAAAATGAGTCCAAGCCAAAAGGAAAGCGAAATGACCCAAATGGCCCATGGTTGAAGCTGAAAATGGAGGAAGAACAGTTCCACTAGCAGGAGCCATTTTCCCCAGCTACTCAGTCAAGCGCATTGACATGATTCAGGGCATGCTGACTGCGTTCTCTCTCTGTAGCATGATTGTATTGATCACCGCGCATGGCCAGCGCTGCTGCTTGGCTACACAGAAACAAAGAGAATAAAATAATAATAAAATAAGAAGTGCAAGAGAGACAATAATGCTCGAGGAGTGCCTAGACCAGGTTGGAATTTGAAAAGGTCAGGGGTTTATTGAAATCTGGCGATTTGACATTTATGAAGTAATATAGCCCTGCTAAAGAAAATGTCTAGTGCTTTTTAGCAGGAAATAAGTGCAGATCTTCCTGGGAGTCTGCACAAGCTTCCACAGTGAGAACAGACTCCAGACAGAGGCGTGGAAATGTGCAGCCGTGCAAGAGAGCCAGGGGTTTTCAAGGGGAAGAGAGAAAATGAGATAAACTTATTCCGTTTTATCAGAGTTATGAGCTTTCATTAAAGCTCTGTCCCCTAGTGCACGGCAGAAATCAGAAGCTTTCATCATAGCGAAAAAAGACTACCAGTCTGCTCTCCTCCGTTCAGCAGAGACCTATTTCAGGACGCCAAATCCTCCAGCATCGATGAAGCACGTATTAACAGTACGCATTCCTTCAGCCTACTGGAAGCTTTTTAGATTCAACACTAGCCATGCTGGTTTTGTTCAGCCTTAAAGAAAAGAAAGGCAAGACAAAAAAGGAAGAAGGTGCTAAGGAAGAATTGCCATTGTTTCCTCAAAGAATGAATAGTTCAGCATTTTTTTTGTAGTTGTCTGTTCTATAACATTTTTGAAAGAGTTTCTCTCATAACTCACAGGTTCTGTAAAGTAGATACACACTATTGGGCTTTGTTTACACTTAACATGCCAATGTGACCAGTGTATGGATAGTGTTTGTTTCCAAATGAGGACAATATTAAGATTTTGATTGCGAAGGAAATTGCTGTGTCATAGCAGCATACATATTGCACAAAAAACATGAATACAAAAAAAAAAAAAACAGGAATACAATAGTCTGAAATTTATTATGTAAAAAGTTGCAAGTGCTAGATGTGTCTGTATAAATTCCATTTCCTGAAAAGTTGGGAAATTGTGAGGGAATCGCTGATGATCTGCAAATTATTTACACAAAGACAATATTTCTTATGCTGAAACTAGGAAATGTTATTGTTTTTATTAAAAAAATGGTTACAGTTTTTTTAATTTGAAAAAAAGAAAAGTAAAAGCTTTTATTGTATTAAAAAAGTACAGATTCTTATTTTAATTGCCTTTTATGAAATGTCCAAGCTTTTCTGGAATATTCTTGACATCAGTGGCAATGTTATGTTTTTCTGTAGAATGTTCTTGATTTTTGTAGCCTGTGTATTTTGCATGCCGTACATATGTTTACAATCACCAAGGCATTCCTTGGATGTGAAGCATAATTGGTGAAGTCTGAAGCATAATGTAATTGGATTTGTATGCTAATATAACACATTTTGATCATGTGTGTGTGTGGGTAAGTGCAAGATGATCTGCTCTGAGTGTGTATAATTATGGTGCAGTGGTCACATTCACTCACTGGGTCATGTTGCTCTGTCTTAGACAAGACTTGGGACAGATAGCCATGAAGCAACAAGATAAATATTTGAATACTTTTCAGGTAAATCCAGTCAGCATCTAGATACATAAGTTGCATTTGAATAGTCAAGTGTTAACATGCTGTGTCATGACTTGATGATGATCCAAAAACAAACCTGCCCTTGAGGAATGAATTTTATATATATATAATTTTTTTTTTATGTATCTTTGAGGAACGTTGGGTTAGGCACTATGGCCTTCAGCATGACAACAGTAAAGCTGTGCGCTTCTGTGCTTTTCCAGGTGTTTCCAAGACCTGTAAAGAGATGATTGAAATGAAGTGATTCCGTCCCCCAAACCTACATACCTTCATTTCCTCAAAAACCATCTCTCGCGTACCTGCTAGCATGTGAGTAGGGCCACGTTGCCATGGCAACGGTTCCCTCAACAAATGACCTTGCCGCTCTTTCTCATTTTAGCACCTGGTGAAAAGGGATATTCACGCTAATGCCCAGGGTGTCTGAGCGAGGGGGGGAATGGTGTCTGAACAGGCGAGGTGTTTGGGAAGTTTTTTTTGCCTTTTCTACTTATTTATATATATATATATATTCTTTTTTATATAAGCACTCCAGGGAGATATCCCCAGTTTGTCAGAATGCTGCTGGCTGCCTGTTCAGCTAGATGTTGTATCTCAAGTTTACACCTTGAAGATTTCTCCCTTTGGAGTGGGCATGCTAACATCAGGGAACTGGGTTCTTTCTGCGTGGATTCTTCACATGAAAACAAGTCCGCATTTAGTTTCCGTAGCATTTTGCTTGTCTTTTTGTCCTTGGAACTTTTGGTTGCACAGAGTGTGTGAACTGGCCAACACTGTAGGTCAAACATTCAAATGAACTGAGATAATGAGTTACGATAATTGTTTTAAATCGCTACACTTTTGTTCACACAGCCTACGTGGAGCTGGCCCCTATTGGCTTCAGGTACTTCATGTCAGGTATGCAGTGTGCAGGTACGTGCCCCAGTGCAGTTGTATGCATCTGCACTGTTGTTGTCCATGCAGTTGCTGCTCTAACCCTTCGTTAACCCTCCCTTCTGCCCTGTCCACTCTGTTCTTGTGCATTGGCCTCTTTCATAAGTGTGAGTGGTGAAATTTATTGTTCCCCTTTTGTGTGTATACATTTTTTTTCCTACAGAAAACCTCAAAGTTAAATTACCCAAGGGGCTATTAACAAGGTGGTCCTCAACAAGGGTGGCTGTTTGAAAAAGTTCTTATTTAGCTACAGAGCAGTGATAGCTTCATTCTTTCATTCTTTATCTGTAACCGCTTATCCAGTTCAGGGTCATGGTGGGTCCAGAGCCTACCTGGAATCATTGGGCACAAGGCAGGAATACGCCCTGGAGGGGGTGTCAATCCTTCACAGGGAAACCCACACACTCACACATTCATTCACACATTTTTAAGTCACCAATCCACCTACCAACGTGTTTTTTGGACTGTGGGAGGAAATCGGAGCACCCAGAGGAAACCCACACGGACACAGGGAGAACACACCACACTCCTCACAGACAGTCACACAGAGCAGGACTCGAACCCACAACCTCCAGGTCCCTGGAGCTGTGTGACTGCGACACTACCTGCTGCCCCGCACTGATAGTCTGTATCCCAAATCCCTCTGTACTTCATACACTACACAGGTAGTAAAATGCTAGCTTCTACAGCCTCTCAAAGCTTTCCTGACCTACATAGCATACCACACGGGGAGTAAGGAGCCGTTTGTGATTTAAATGAATAAAGTAAAAATCATCAAACATTAGATGATTTCTGTGAAATATCAACAACGATAAATGTATACAAGTTTATGGTACGACAGATCAAATGGATAAATTATAAATATATAGCAGGCTGTATAAAATAGTAGTGTGAATCCCCTGATACACAGTAATCAGCCATAACGTTATGACCACCACTTCTGCAATCATTCTCTCATTGTCCATTCTCATGTCCATTCTCTCAGCTCCATTGTCCATAGAGGAGCACTTTGTAGTTCTACATTTACTAAGCGTATTCCATCTGTTGCTGAGCACACATTGTTTGCCCCCTTTCACCCTGTTGTTTAAAGTCAAAGCCCCCACAGGATGACCACAGAGCAGGTGTGATGTACGTGGTGGATCATTAATAGCGCTGCAGTTACACTGATATGAGGGTGGAGTGCTGCTTGAGGTTTATAAACACTGGGTGCACTATATTAGACACCTCCTTTGTTGGTCCACCATGCAGATGTAAAGTTAGAGACAGTAGCTCATCTGTTGATGCAGTTTGTGTTGGTCATCGTCTAGTCACTCATCAGTGGACAGTGTCCGATCCACTCATACCAGCACAGTGCACACTTAACATTCTACAACCTCAGTGCAATTTAAGTGCTGAGAAACCATACCTCATTTGGGGGTCCTGACCATTTGAAGAATAGGGTGAAAGAGGTCAAACGAAGTATGCTGAGCAACAGGTGGGCTCCATTCTGTAACTGTAGAACTGCAAAGTGGTCCTGTGTGGTGAGTGGAGCTGAGAAAAGGGACAGTAAGTGGAGAAACAAGAAAGTAGTTATAATGTATAATGTAATGTAAAGGCAGACTGATGTGTTTAATTAAGATATGGCAGGAAATGTAAATTGAAACAACTGCTAAAGAAATAAATGCATGAATGGAGAAACGTTCATTTTAATAACCATACAAATGATATTCAATGGAAAAAAGTGTGTAGGTAGATAATGAATGAACATGTGTATATATGTATATTATACTCTGAATAACTCACCATTAAAATGTAACTCATTCATATAAAATGTACTTCATTTTGACGTACTTAACCAGCTTGTTTTATGTAGCTCAAATGTACTGAAATATTTTCTTTCAGAAACAACCTCGTCCTTTTTGTGTGATTTTGATTTTTATGCGTTTCTGTTATTCCCTCGGTTTTATGTGATTCATTCTTACTTTGCACAGCCTTTGGGGAAAGTAAATGCACATACACTGTGTATTTTTATTAGCATGCATTTAATCACCATTTATACAGAGTTTGAGTTTGATCACTGTTCTTTAGTGTGTGCCCAGTGCTAATGGGTAAAGGTATATACCAACCAGCTGGTTCCCTAAAAGTAAGGTAATCAGATGCACTGGGAGTGTTGCCGGTTCATCATCTTCTCAACAGGATTTCTGATGATTGAATTTAGACTGCAGTTATGTTTGTTTCCTATTCCCATTCAAAGTTCTTCAAAATCTTTAAAATGGTACATGGATGAAGGATGATCTTTGCGACTTATTTCCAGCTAGCACATCAATCAGATATAAATCTGATGTTTAGTAAAACCTGTTTCACAGCAACAAACTACACCTCACACAATGCAGACTTCAGTTCCTGTATAGATACAGATACAGGATGTCTGGTTTCTTTGCTGATAGATGCTGGATGTTCAGTTCCTGTTCTGATGCATACTGTGTGTTTGGTCCCTATGCTGATAGATAGGAACTGGGTATTTACATTTTTCTACTACACTTATCTATGTTACTCAGTAATTAATATATATATAATGTGTAATATAATGCTTTTACTGAAGTATGGGTTTACTCTACATCCTCTTTGTCAGTCTGCGCTGCTTTGAAGTTTTGCATATTCCTAATATAACATTTAAATTACAAATCAATTAAAAGTACAAATCATGACTGGTTTCTTAGTGTTATGAAGTGGTTCATGTGTGTTTTATAACTGTGATTCTGCTCCCTTGATCGATACCAAACCAGATGATTGTGTCACATTTTAATACACAGTTTACTCAAAATAAGTTTTAAAAATAAACAAACAAACAAAGACTTGTGATATTTGTGAGCTAGTCATCAAACCAAAGAAAATAGGCTGTTTGTTTTTAACACACTCCCTGTGTCTGTGGCTCCCCTATTCACCATTCCCTATATTATTCACTATATAGTGCACTATTAAAGGGAACTTATTTCAGGAGCGTGGTTAACGATTTCAGGCACTACCTCATGCAGGTTTTTACCGAACAATGGTAGGGGTTATGGGTAATCTGCTATCTGCTAGTGTACATAAGTTGTACACTACTTTTTTGCAGTGCACTGTGGGATTGTTTAAGTGCACTGAAAATACTCCACTATGTTTTCGGACACTATTACAAAATTATGGAATGCCAATATAGTGCACTACATAGTGAATGGGGCACAGTTTCGGACACAGAGACTGTTCTCTCACTGTGGGCTCAGTGTTGCATCTTGCGAAATCACTTCCTGTGGTGCTTTTGGTTCTTATTGCATTCAAACTTGAAATGAACCACACCAGCATGTGTTTAGCAACAAACCGAGCCCCACCTGCTCAGGCCATTTGGGCCAACTGGTCTGGTGCACATCACAGATAGAAAGAAAGCATTCACACTTACTCTAACTAACCACATTAACAGGGCACTGATTATTTGAACCATTTAAATTGAACCAAAACTTACAAGTATGAACACATTCCTAAGTTGCAGTGCAGCTCGCAGGAAATGACACTATAGATAAATAAGCTTGGTTTATGTGGTTTTGTGTTCCTTCTTTTGTTGTTTGTTTTGACAGGAGCATAATTAGTGTTTTTAAATTCAACAAATAAGCAGAAATTGTGAATTAAAATATGCAAAAGCACGTTCTTTGTAGAGCTTGTGTACGTGTTGCACTTGTTTTATAAATATATTATTTCTTTCCTTTCCTATACCCATAAATAATCATAATAAATTCTATGCTTTGTACTAGAACATTGCCTTGGGTGCTCATTAGTGTTATTTATTTATTTATTTTAATCACCTTTCTTGTTTTGGAGGTGGGTGCTTTATTGCCACATGTTTCTTTTTTAATTATTAATTCATTGATGATACTTTTAGAACAGCCCAAATCAAGGAATAATAGTTTACATCAGCTGTGCTTATGTAGACATAGGAAAGCCCCACGGAATGGAGTCTGGTTTGAGTCCCAGCTGTGTTACGTGCATCTATAGCCAAGTCTCCCAGAGGGCACAGTTGGCTGTGGTATCTAAAGCGCCCCTGTTGAGCAGTTTAGCACAGTCGGGCATGCCAGAGCTAATCGCTGTTCTGTGCCCACTTTCAGGCTTTAGCGACAGTAGGTTTGTCATGATTAAACACTATTTGTTTATCACAGAGTTGTTGGATTTGGAGGAGAACTGAAGTTGGAAAGCAGAATCATAAACAGGTTATACTTCTCCAAACATCAGGCAGTAGGCTGAATGCTCCAGGTCTGGCTTAGCCTTTTTCTGTTCCGAATGCTGCAGATCTGGCTTTGCCTTGCAGACACAGTAGCTATTGGACAAGAAAGATGGTGGTATGCTGCATAACAGCCGTTTATTGTCAGCTTCTTTATTTGAATGATATGACCTTTTTAAGTTTATTTGTTTGTCAATTGCTTGGTGTACAGATGGGTAGAGTAACTGAAAATTAATATTTCATTTGATCTTCTTTACCATATTAACAGGTTTTACCTTGCGTGTAGAAATGTTTGGACACTGTTTTGTTACTTGACGAACAAAGTAGCAGTTCAAAAGCATTATTATCATCATCATCTTTTCCACTTATCCATTTCTGGGAGATATAATCCCTCCAGCATGTCCTGGGTCTACCCCAGGGCCCAGTTGGACCTGTCTGGTATACCTCCAGTGGGAGGCGTCCAGGAGGCATCCTTATCACTGAGCTCCTCATCTGATCATGTAGATTACGCCCAGCAACCCATAGGAGAAAGCTCATTTCAGCCGCTTGTATCCACAATCTCGTTCTTTTGGTCATTACCCAGAGCTCATGACCATAGGTGAGTGTGGGAATGTAGACTGACCGATAAATTGAGAGCTTTGCTTTATGGCTCAGCTCTCTCTTCACTATGATGGTCCATGATGGATATGCTTTCTCCAAATCCCCAAAGCATGTGTAGAGTGGAGTAGCGAGCTCCCACGCCCCCTCCAACACCTGTGAAAAATAAAGAGTTGGTCTATAATTCCGCGGCTAGGACGAAATACGCATTTTTCCTCAAATCGTAGATTTTACTATCGGATGGATTCTCCTTTCCAGCACCATGGCATAGACTTTCCCAGGGAGGCTGAGAAGTGTGATGCCATGATAATTGGCACATTTTCTCTGGTCCGCTTTTTTTAAAAATAGGAACCACCACCCCCAATTGTCAATCCAAAGGCACCGTTCCTGAGGTCCATGCAATATTGTAGAGCACTGTCATTCAAGACAACCCCACAGTATCAAGTGCCTTCAGTAACTCTGGACGAACCTCATCCACTCCTGGGGCTTTGCCAATGCAAAGCTTTTTTACCACCTCAGTGACTTCAGCCAAGGAAACAGAATCTGACACCCCAGACACTTCTGGCCCTACCTCCTGTCCAGGAGGCATGTCTCTCTGGGTTAAAGAGTTCCTCAAAGTGCTCCTTCCAGCACCCAACAATACACTCAGTCGAGTTCAGAGTTTCCTTACTGAGCACAGGTTGGACAGTGAGCTGTCGGAGTGTTTTCCAGTGTTTTCCTTTGAGGCCACCCAGTGTCCACCAACAGGCTCTTGGGTTGCCACCATAACAGGCACAGACAAGATTCTGACCACAGCTATATGCAGCTGCTTCCACAATAAAAGTACAGAACAGGTTCCATTCAGACTCCATTCCTACTACCTCCTCTGGAACATGTGAGAAGTTCTCTCGGAGGTGAGTGTTGAAATTCATCTGTACAGAGTCTTCTGCCAGCTTTTTTCCAGCACACCCTCATATACGTTTGGGCTCACCAGGTCTGTACACTTATGAGTCACCTTATGTTCAAACATGGAATTTGTTATGGACAAACCATGACTAGCAAAGAAGTCCAATATCATCACGTCACTCGGGTTCAGATCAGGAGACCATTCCTCCCAATCATTTCTCTCCAGGCTTCCCAGTCATAGTTAAAGTAAGCATTGAAATCCCAATCAAAGTTTGGTTCCAGAGCCCACACTGTGTGTAGAGTTGAGCCCAACCATATCTAGCTGGTTATCTCTCAACCTACCGCACCAACTCCGGCTCCTTCCCCCCCAATGTGGTTACATCCCATGTGCCAGGAACCAGTTTCCGCTGCCAAGCTCCATGACGCCAGGGGCCCCTTTGCCCCAACTCTGCACCCAATGGACATTGCACCACACCCCTACTCTGTATCTTGCGGGGGTTAAACCCACATGATCTACCCATGTTGCCTTTTTGAGCTGAGCACGGCCGGGTCACGTAGGCTGCCTGGCTCCAGGGGTAGGTCCCGGTATCCCTCTCCCAGGCAGGGTACACTTAGTTTTAAATGTTGTACTCATAGGGATGCTTTTTGGATCGTGTTTGTCTGGACCTTCAGTTCAGACCTTTTCGCTATGGGAGACCTTACTGGGAGCTAACAACTCCTGACGACATAGCCCTGGAGGTCATTAGACCACACAAGCCCTTCCACCATGACAAGGCCCAGATTCAGAAAGGGAGTTCAAAAACAGTGCTGAATAACATAGAACAGCAGTTCTTAATTCATCCAGCAACTATGAGCAGAGAATCTGAAGTTAGTACGACTTTACTTTTCTCTTTTGGATGCTTTCTGTGATTCATAGTAATGTTTTGGTAATGAGCGTTTTTTAGAAGCTTGTCAGTGTGTGATTTTAATCGTAAGCAGAGTTTTTAGATTATGCATTCTGAGCATAGTGTTTTATACTGATGCTGTTATTTGTAGTTGTGATTATTTAACTGCACATCAGTCATTTTTCATATTGTTAAACTATTGCCATCAATTTGTTATGCACTTGTCTCAAACGTGAGATTGTTCATAGAGATACAGCAAAGATTAAACTGATCTATATCAAACATTTGTGCAATTGCAGCATTCATATTTTATAATCAAATTTGACTGGACTCAAGTTTGATGGACAAAGGTCACCAATATAAAATGATGTAATGAACAGTGACTCTAATAGTTTGATTGTTAGTGTGTGTGCAGTGTATGTAAACATTTTATAAATTCTAGCTGATGTGCTGTTTCAGGGAGCTTCACTCTGGCCGAGCTGGGTGTGTGTGAGCGTCCTCAGCAACAGAGTGTGTACTGCTCTGACCTGAGTCTTGTCCAGCGTGGTTACTCTCTGAGCACCGCATCTGACGCTGACTCGGACCCTGAGGCTGCGATGACCCCGGAGCGAGCAGTCCAGCTGTGGAGTGGCCAGGGCCTGAAGTCCTGCCGCAGCTCCGGTCTGTCTAGCCCTGACCACTCAGCATTGACTCTCACCGACTCGGAGAACGAGCACAAGACAGACGACGAGTCAGGTAAGGAAGCTGATGAGTCAGATTAGGGTGTGAATGGAAAGTGGGGGTTGAAATAAAGGTGATAGTGTTTGTGTGAGAGAGCAGTGAAACAGGTAGTGATTGATGGAAAGAACAATGACAGATAGGGATAATCATAGCGCACTGAATTCAGATCTATCATTTGTGATGCATTTGTATCGTTTTTTCTAAAAACCCACCTTAGCCCAATTGCCTGGCAACCAGAATTTATGTTAAAAAACCTTTTCTTGGGTTTTTATTTTGGGGTTCTAATCAGATGAAGCCTCAACTATCCATAGTATATGGGGATTCATGCAGTACATACAGATTTGCTACCCTAAAATATACTCATATTTTTTAAAAGTTGATTAAAATTCCAAATGCATAGAATTTAAAATATGTTTCTGCGTCAGTGTGACTCAGAGTGAATTAAAGAGATGAAGAAGGCAACATCTTACTATTTGGATCTGTTACACTGCATGACCACAATTTGTGGAAAAGTTACTTGAAAGCTCACATCTTGTTGACGAAGATTTTCAATCTGTGCACACAGCAGAAAAATGTGAAATCAAATAGGATGCCGTAGAGCATGAGTTCTTCATGTTCAATGCCAAGTGTTGACAAAAGCATTATAAATTCCCTCAGCATTTTCTGAAAAGATGGAGATCCATGCAGTACCCGGGATGAGCTGGAATTCTCAGTGCCCAGCATCTTTGCACCCCCATCACTGGGCAATGAAGCAGTGGAACTTTGTTCTTTAGAATGATGGAGTGCTTATATCCTGCTCTGGCACAGATTGTAGGTGATGGCTTTTATAGGTGGTTTTATGGGTGGAAACCTCAGGTAGCGATATTAGTTTTCAAAATGTGTGCAGGAACCAGAGTTTTTTTTTTTTTTTTAAACACACCTCAAGTCGAGCTTGTGGCCCATTCAGCCAATAGGAAGTGGTGGTGATTCAAGGCCCACCCTCCCAGTCTCCATGGTAGCACACTGCAGGAGTCTGTCAGTTCACAGCAGTGTTTTAGTCCTGAGGAAAAAGTGGATATGCTATAAATCTGAGCTACATATACAGACAGAGGGAAAGGGAGAGAGAGATCTGTCATTTATTTTATGCTTCCAGGTTATTGTGCACTGGAGTATACTTGTTCTTGCACGGGTATGGGTGTGTTGCCATGGCTCGTAGTCAGTCTTATCCATGAACTCTCATAAACCCTGGCTCAATTTCTGTATGGGCGCAATGAATTTTGTATTTATGAAAAACAGGTTTCTTGATGTAAAATATACTAGAGCTTTAATAATCCCAATATAAAATTCTTCAAGCAAGCATGTTTAAGTGAACAAAACCGTGAGTGTAATGGACATCAGGTCTTATTGTGAAAACTCTAGGTCTAAAGCTAGTGTTAGCTGATATTAGATGCCAATTAGAAGCCATCCATCCATTATCTGTAACCGCTTATCCAATTTAGGGTCGCAGGGGGTCCAGAGCCTACCTGGAATCATTGGGCGCAAGGCGGGAATACACCCTGGAGGGGACGCCAGTCCTTCACAGGGCAACACAGACACACACACATTCACTCACACCTACGGACACTTTCGAGTCGCCAATCCACCTGCAACGTGTGTTTTTGGACTGTGGGAGGAAACCGGAGCACCCGGAGGAAACCCACGCGGACACGGGGAGAACACACCAACTCCTCACAGACAGTCACCCGGAGCTGGAATCGAACCCACAACCTCCAGGCCCCTGGAGCTGTGTGACTGCGACACTACCTGCTGCGCCACCGTGCCGCCCCAATTAGAAGCCAATTAGTATTAGTAATAATCAAATTCTGTTCATGAAATTACCCTGTGATGAATATTTTTCTACTCTGAGTTGTATAGAGTAGATGTAGAATATGATCCTGAAATATAAAAGTAGGAGAATGCATAAACTCATTATTTACAATCTGTAAATTGAGAAGATCCAGTACAAATAAGGTCTGGTGAAATCGGTTGATATATAGTGGATAATAAAATTAATCGGCTGTAGTTTTCTTATTTGAATTTACTGTATGTAATTAAAAATGACAAACTTCAAACCTGTTACCATCAGAAGCATTTTTACTGAATTGTTCTCAGATACTGATGGATTTGATGAGCTGAGCTTAGTTAGAGCTGCAGTCTTGATAATTTACTCTGGAGTCTTTGAAGTCATGAAGTTCTTCCACATTCGGTGCTTGTTATCACATGAATGAAATTAAAAAGAACATACTGCACCTGCTACACATTTTCCTTGATTAATTCAACAGCGGCATTTGGTTAACGCTGCCACTCTGATTACTGAGAACTGAACTGTAGAGCTTGATGTTATGGTAAGTTCCAACAAGCTGTTATTTTGAAACAGTAATCCAAGTTTATGAAAATCAAATGCCCACGGAGATGTGATGTGATAGATTTGAGTCTTCTTTGCTCTTTTGATCTTCTTATCGCCTTCTGATCTGCTTTGATCCCTCTAGCATGACTGCTGCTGCCTTGGGAATATGCCGGTATATTTCCAATGTTCAATAACATCAGTATGACAGCAATACAGAGTTTCATGTAATATAGGGACATTCCTGATGACAAGTAGTGGGCAAACCATAATGCATCTGTAAAACATATAATTTTATTCACTCTAACTTAACCAGCAGAGAGGAAAACAAAGTACCTTTAATCCAACCTCAAGCAAAGTATAGTTTTTTGCATGAAATATGAATTCAGTAAAATATCGTGGTTAAAAGTACAACAGTAGCAGGTCAACAAAAAAAATTAAAACGACTAAGTGCTGAAAAAGAGCTAAAACTTATATACATTCAGCACTGAAACTGATGATGGTACAGCTCTGTTACTCTATTTTTTTGGATCCTTTTGAGCAATTATTAAAAGATAACTAATCACTAACAACACAGCAGAGTGAAATTACTTGCAAAAATGAAATTACTAAAATGGTAGCTGAATAATAATTATTAAAAATGTGAATGACAGACATGTACATTCCTAATATTCTGAACATACTCAAGTACTAGTTTAACTGTCATCAATTGATAACTCCAGGAAAGTACACACCTAAATAGACTGAGGAAGTATAATTAGTTCCTACCCACCCCTAAACCTGTGTCTTTTACTTTGCTGCCCTGAACAGCATGTTCTGTAAAGATTAGATCATTCTTTTCATTCTTCCACTGATTTGCATGTTATAGTTTTCTCCTCATGTCATTGCACCCACCTCAGCTTCGGAGAGTGTTGTTAATTAACTCGTTTGTTGCATCAGGTATGTTTGGAGGAGAGGAATCTCTCAAATGTGCATTGAAGTGGCCCACCAGGACTAGGATAGAGAACCACTGACCTACATCAAGAACCACATTAATTGCAGGTCTTTCTGGATAGGAGTGTTTGCTAAATGCTGTAAGTGTAATTTAGTTTTTACTTAAGCCTGATAGCTTCAGTGCAGAACCACAGAACCAAACTTCAGACACCAAACAAGACTTAGTTGAACGACTTTATTTGATTTTTAATGAGAAAATTGTGTAAATTAGATCATTTTGCCAGGTTGTTGCTTTAAGGCAGTAAGCATTACATGACATGTAGTCCGTGTAAATAAGTCATATTCAGTACAGACATTTTGCTTAGCATTATAAGGAACAGCTGTGCAGTCTGCACATTAGTGTAAACGAGAACATTAGTGCTAAAGAACAGCTGTGCAGACAAATCCTACTGTGCAGAGTGTATCTTTGGGGCAACAGTTGCACTTCATAGCGACTGTGATGAGTGAAAAGGGGGAAAAAATGATTTAGTCACCTTTGGATTGTTTGCTGAGGGCGGGATAGTGGTGTTGTTGAAGCACACATGAGGTTTCGACTGGGGAATCAAAGAAGTGGCACTTTTACGAATGTTGGATGTAGAGTTGAGTGTAGGATATGGAGCCACCAGAGTGAGTTTAAAAAAGCATGAAGAGGCTATATATATAATTTTTTTAAATTGCTCTTAACTTCATACTGTCTAATTCCACTCCAAAGTCAACTAGCCATCCATTTGCCTAATTGCATCATTGGTTACACTTTACAATAACATTTATCTAAAAAAATGTAAGTGTTAATATAATATATAAAAGAACCATACCAGAACTCTTTTAAACATGGCTGCGATCATAAATCGATTAATTCAGGGACAACACAGTAATTAGATTCTTTATCTCACACAAGTGGGATTCTATAGAAAGTGTATTAAAGCAATACTTGAAAACATTTATTTGCTTATTTTGTGGTGGTAAGAAGCACTTTGTCTTTTTAGTATTAATGTTGTGTTTATTGGTATTCTACAACCACTTTGTGTTAAGAAATCTTTGCTTAATTTACACCAGGGGCCATATCCCATGTTTTGACAAAAAAAATCCCATGCGGACCCATAACTGATGTCACCAACTGTGTTAACTACTTATTGCAACCCTCCTGATTAGTGAACAACTGTGGCTTTGCTTTGTGTTTGTAATTTGTAGCTATTGTGAGGAATGCTGCCATTTGGATTTACTGTTATGTCTTTGCTGGGGTGATTGCGATAACGGTTAGTTGTAAACTTAGTGTGCATTCATGCTGGGGAAAGTTGTGCTGTTGACTCCCTCCGAGGAATCATTTACATTGTTCTCCCATCCAATCTTCAGACGTCTGCACTAGAGCCCTTTCTTATTTGTCAGAGCCACACATATCATCTCTCTTTTCTTTCTTTCTCCCTTTCTGTTTTATTCTTATCCTACTCTGTTTCTCTGTGAAAAAGACCTAGTAGGTCAGACTTCTCAGAAGACCACATGTCTGTGGCCTATTTAACGTGCCTGCTTTTGCTTTTAGGTGAATCCTCTGCGTGTGTATGTGTGTGCATGTGTATGTGTATGCATTTGTGTAGATTGAATTAAATGTGAGCACAGCATGACTCCAGCCACTAATGGATTCTCACCATGGGAGCTAATTAATAAGGACAGTGAAGCAAGAGGGGGATTTGATCAAGAAAACACTGTGAGACTAGCCGTGGCGTACCCATGCCATTGTTTCTAGCGTGTGTATTTGCAGGCCAATGAGTGTATGACTTCATGATACAATAAAAAAATCCAGCACCTTGAGGCCACATTGGCACTCATTACCTCTCTCTTACTTTAATTGTGGTTCATGGGTCATCTAACAGTCAGAGCACAATAAGGCACCGAAAATTCACAAAACAAACCACTGACAACTAGCACACTGCCTTCATCACTGTTGGCATCTGATGCCTCTGTGCTCCTCGTCTTCCTGTCTTCCTATAGTCTACCGAGACTTCTACTGCTGTTGCTTATACATAGTTCATGTCATTGTCAAAGCCGAGCAGTGGAGTGATTAGAGAAGGGGGGGCAAGAACACTCATTAAAATGCCAGTGCAGCTGTGTTTGGTATTCAGACTTTTTCAAGTCCTTAAATTCAGTGCGCTGTCAGACCATTGCTGAACAGAGCCAGCAGACAGAGCAGAGTCATTATACATGCTGAGGACTTAAGCTTCATTAAAACTTCTAAAACATTGAAGCTCTTTAAGAGGAGGTAGGTATTTTGCTTACAAGCTGTAAAAATGCGGCATGTTAGTCTTAATTTTCCAAATGGCTCTTCCATTATACTGTATAATTACATAATGCGGTCACAGGCAAATGAAAGTGTTTGATTTAGCTTGTGAGATTTGCAGTTGGGTTCATTCAGAGTATGTACAGAAAGTTAGGAAAGTTTATTTAGAAAAGAATTGTTGAAGACTACTTTTTTTTTCCTAAACTTTCAATCCTCTCAACATTTGTGTGTATGTATTGTGAAGTAGAAGCATTGGTGTGTGTGTGTGTGTGTGTATATTCCAAGTCACTGCAAAGGAAAAACATCACCCATGAGGTTTGAAACATGAAGTACAAGTTCTTGTTTTTCATATGATCATTATAAAATCATTTTGACTGGTTCATTTTTGGTCGTTCCTATGGAGACCATAACTGGATAGCAGTGTTCAATTCGCCAACCAGCAGTCAGTCAGAGGAATGCCAATATGATTTCAGGTAAAAAAAAATAGACAGTCTGGGAATAAAACTCCTCTGGGTTTTCATTCTAATAAATAAAGTAGTGAGTAAAAAATATTCATCTGTTTGAAGTGTTCAGAGCAAACATTCAGAAGCTCATTTGAAGAATCAGCTACCATCATAGACGTGAAACTTTAATATCCAGTGATTTAAAATTGTGATTAACGAAAGTATGGTTTCCATAATTTTGTTGCTGTTTTTAAAGCAGCTGTCCTGAGCTGAAACTTTAACAACAGTTTTACAGTAGGTCAGGAGAGGCTTGTCAGAATTTTGTAAATAGTTATTTTTCATGTACAAGTGTTCTCTATTACAGGTCGCAAGTCTGGACACATTTTATTGAATATTCACAGCAAATTCATGAAAACAAATGCACTTTTTTTTTCTATAATTACAGATGGTTGTTCTGCATACATTGTTTTCCCCTCTTTAACTCTTCTTCAATGATCATCCTAAAGGACCAGACACAGCAGTGCTGCTTGAGTTTTTAAATAGTGTGTCCACTCTGAGACACACCTACTTCGTTGGTTTGTGTTTGTCGTCCTTGAGTCCTTCATCAGTGGACAATAAACACTGTTCACAGGATGCTGTTGGTTTCTGGTGGGTCCTCTGGGGTCATGGCCATTTGAGAAACAGTATGAAAGGGGGCAAACAAAGTATGTAAAGTATCATCTGAACTCCTCTGTAAGTGTAGAAGTACAAAGTGCTCCTGTATGGTCAGTGGAGCTGAGAGACCCAACAGTGAGTGCAGAAACACAGATGTGGTTGTAAAAATCTGATATGTGTACAATAAACATACCATAATAGTTACATCCACTCCACTTGACACTGTAATACAGTGGTCACCGACCTTTTTAACATACAAGATCACCCTTTGAAATCTGAACAAAAAATGATCAAAGTTTACCTTAGCTTACCGAACATGAAACCTGTGTGACCGCAGCTTTGTGTCCCTGCTTAAGTAGATCGCGATCCACTGTGGATATAGAATGACGCAGCTATAGTAACGTAAAGGACATTACTGAAGATTATCGACTTGCATGACCTTGGAGATTGACCTGTCGCGATCGACTGGTTGGCGACCACTGCTGTAAGGTTTAGTCTAATGATGAACGTTAAAGTAGTTGTCAGTTTGGGAATCTGTTGTCAAATGACAAGGTTTATACTTATTAAAAGTTGTAACACACCACGAAAAAAAAAATAAAATAAAAAAAATAAATAAAATAGAATATTCAATCAAAATGTGTCATTTGAGCAGGGGCACCTAAATCTCAGCAAAGAACTGTAGGTATAGAATTTGTTCAGAAATAACAGTGAATACCTAAAAGCTGTGATGTCCTTGACCACCAGCGTAGGAAATTTAATGAGGGCAGTGTTGCTTTGGTGGGTTGAAAGTGTGGACTGGGTTGAAAATGTGTGTGTGTGGGGGGAATGAATCAGTGAGGTTCTTTCTCTGAAATATTCCAAAATCAACACTTATTCTGGCTCCTGCCATTAACAGCTCAGGTTGCCATAGGTTACCATGCTTGGCTGCCTGTTGTAGTGCTTGTAGTTGCCTTTGCTGATTGGCAGCCTTTCTATGCATCTCATCAATTGCTCATCATTTAGTTTGCTCTTGTCTACTGTATTATCTTTCTCTCCATACATTTCATAGTTTGTAGTTATTAATCACTCAAGTGTTTCAGTATTTTGGAACATCACTTTATTTCAACAAGAACCTTATCTTCATTATTTGCATGGTCATAGGTTAAATTAACGCAGCGTTCTAAATAAGGATGACATTTTTATGAGTCTTTAATGAAAATGATGAATAATGACTACAGAGCATGAGCTGAGTTAGGGGCACCAGCAAGACAAATTAAAAGAAAAGTTTACAAGATGAGATGGTGATATGAATAGGCTGGTGATATGATGATATAGGGTTGGTAATATGCTGTAATATTGTGATATTTGCTGTGATATTTACCTGCTTAATTTAGCTTGTGACGCACAAGGCTGCATGAGAAAGAGGCAGTGAGGCAGTAATGGGTGATATTGCTAGCTAGAGGCTGATAACAGCAGTATGACACTGTATAAATATGTATGAATATATATAAAGGTCACAGTACCTAAACAGTTTACTCAACCTGAAGCATCAGATCAGGTTTTAATTAACTGTGGGATATGTCTTATGACTTATAGATTTTTGGAATTTGTTTTAAACATCTCTCTATTCTATAACACACAGGTGTATTGTGGTAGTTTAAACTGCCAAAAGCAATGTTTTTACAAGTGTGGAACTGGTGGAACAGAAATAAAGACTTTACAAGTATAATAGGCAAACATTTTCTCTGTAAATCCTATGATCACAGTTTTTGTAATGGACTGTTTCTCAACCTATTACTTTAGTAGCTATTTCTGCAGCCACATCACAGCTATGATGTCACTGTCTCCAGTTTCATTGCTTAATCATTTCCCACTCACGCGAATGTATATTTAATGTCAGTTTCTCAAAAGAACTATGTGTAATGCAAGATTCCTGTTTGCTGTTTACAGGCTTTCCTGACTGACGCTGTGATCTCTTTAGCTGGAATACGCTAGACTTAAAAATTGGGGGATACCCTGAGAGTTGCTGAAGGTGAAACCATTGTGGATATTGCCATCCAACTGTACACGCACAGCATGTATAATCTTCATAGAAATGCTTAAAATGAAATCGGACACTCTCAACATGAGCCTGGGGCAACATGCACACAATGTATCAGCACACAATCAGTTAATTTATATAGTTCTGTTTTTTAGTAGTGGGAAATGTATTTAGATGTCAACAGGTTGTTTAAGGGGAGCCCCTTGATACAAAACCAAATGGCAGTAGGCTCTAGTTTTATTTGTATTCTAGACAGGCTGTTTTGCTCTGCAGCAGTCTGTTTGCCCAGGTTGAATTTATGCACATCATCAAACAGGCATTGCTTATTTACATCTAAAAAAAATATTGTTGGAGTCAATAATTTTTTTTTAACCAAGGAAAAAGAAGTTATGCATTTTGAAACATTTAATATATGTATTCACATGTCTCGTTTATTCTCAAGCAATTGTTAATGATTGTATTTTGCAGCATTGCAGAGGAAAAATATGGACCAATATGTTTTGAAGCTGTATTGCCCTGAAATTATTTTATCATGCTTTCTTCAGCCTTCAGTTTTCCAATGTAGGAACAAGAGCAGCAGTATAATAGCAGACACAATCACCAGTTTATTAGAGTTGTATTATGTGAAGAGGCTTCACCGATTCGGCAGACTCATTGAATGGGATTAATCATAACAAGCAGAAAGTCATTTAACCATTATATATTCTGTCTTTATCTGTCATGTATTTGGATAAGTCATGTCTTCAGTGGTGTCTTGACTAATATCTCAAAATGCCTTCAGGCGTGTTTTTTCAAAAATTAGAGGACATCTCATGACAAATTTTAATGACTTGTTTTTGACAGTACATTTTTGCCATTTTGTAAACCAGCCTAAAAGAACCAAGTCTAAAAGATTAGGTTTGATGATCAGCTATAAATTTTAAGACCAAGGCTATATTACCAAGCTGAAATGACTACATTTATATCTGAATTGAAAATTGAGGCTTATAATGTAAACCTAGCCCAAGTAAATAATAATAAAGCAAAAGCTGTTCTAGAAAGAGAAAGACAAATATTAATAAAACACAATTATTAACAAAACACAAGCTGTTCTAGAAAGAGACAATTATTATGAAGTCATGTCATCATTCTGCCTCTTGTCTCAACCATAATATAATTACTGCAATTTCTGAACAGCAGAAATTATTGGAATTTTCTGAAAACTCTACCATTGCACCCTATGCTTAACAGAACTCTTTAAAACCAATATAACTTGCAGTTTTTCTAGAATGTGGTGACTAAGCTTTTAACAGGAACCAGGAAATGGAAAGCATTAAGCCTGTTTTGGGTTCCCATTCTTGGTTACCCATGAATCACAGGATTGATTTGAAGGTTTTTAGGTAACGAAAAGACTTCCAAACATTGTAAAGTGAGAACCAAGATGAGGATATTGCTCTGTCTCTGCTCCTTAGGTTAGTAATATTGACTTATTTTTGATGTAGATGGAACTGACTAGTAAACACAAGCATACAGACGAGTTTCTGTGGTAATTCAAACAGTGAGTAAAACTTAGACAAGTTAAACATCAGCCTCGTACAAGCAACAGTCGTTGTCCCCCTCTCCAACATACCTTCTAACCTTAAAAGACATGGAGTAAACAAACCAAACAGAGTTTTTCCACAATCAAAGACATTGCCTGTAAGTTCTATGGCTGAGAATATTTAAATATTTTACTTTAATTTTTAATTTTTTATAAAGTTTTTTTATGCCTGTATCTTTGTTATTGTATTATTTTTAATTATTATTATACAGCAATTTTTTCAAGCTGCTGTGGTCTTTTTAACTGTGTTTCGGAATAAAAATGAACTTGACTTGAAAAATGTTTGTCCCACAGACATTTTTCCTCTGAATGTCACTGGGTCCTCTGGATCATGAGGTCAGTAAGAAGTCAAACTATATGATTATCACTCAAGTGAAGTCAAGTGGCTTTTTATTGCCATTTCAACCATATACAATGTACAGTACACAGTTAAACAAAAAAAATGTTCCTCCAGGACCAAGGAGCTACATAAGACTCACCTACACAAAATGTCATAAAATGCACAAGTACAATCACAATAAATACTAGGGAGGAGAGGCAATGTGGTTTGACCAGTCACAGGTCACAGTGGGAGTAATGTAAGTTCAGTATAATATTTGAAATGTAAGCACTGTAGGTAGGAAAGTAAGGGAAACATGATACACTAATGGCATAGCAGTTGCTTGTCAGTTCAACAGTCTTACTTTAGCAGCAAGTAAAAATTTATGAAAAAGTTCAGTATTCATCAGGGTGTGTGCTCAATCAGTTCTCTGGTTGTTGAGAAGTTTGATATCTTGGGGGAAGATGATGTTGCACAGTGTGGATGTGGTACAATTCTCAAATCAGGCAGTGATGCAGCTTCTCAGGATCTCCTCAGCGGAGCCATCAAGGGTCAGTGGAGAGTTATGACACTTTGTTCTTTTGACATAACCATCTCTTTAGTTTTGTCCAAGTGCAGTATAGGTGAATATTGCTGTCATAGATGGAAATGGTTATAGATTTCAACCAGTAACATTGTTTCTGCCACTGTTCTCCTCATTTTCATTGATTGAGAAGAACTAATAGAAGTGGAGATATAAAAAGCACAGAATTGTAAACACAGTATGATTTGTGAACACATCGCAAATAATATGAACATAATATTCCATTCCAAACTGGACTCAGCCTCATTTGTTTGCGATTAGTTAATTCACCACATAACTCACCTCTGTCACATTGTACAGCTCATTTTTAGGTCACTGGAAAGAAGCTTGCTGTGCAGATAAATTATTTTTGAGCACCTTCCTTTTCTCTGCTCATACCATTCCATGTAGAGTGGCATAATTTGTGTTTTGGTGGTGTGATGCTTTCAATATTGCTTTTCTTCATAACGGCGAGGGCTTCTTTGCAAATTACACATCCTGGCTTTTCTTTTCCTTCAGTGAGTAAGAGATCTGTTGTCCAGATTTTTTGAAAGAAATAACACTAATCATTGACTGTCCTTTACTTAGTCATTTTTGCGAACAAGACCTTATTCAAACCTGAGATGCAGCTAAAAGAGGAGACTGTATTCATGCTTCTTGCAATCAGTTGGATCATTTGAAAAATGCTCATTTTATTTGCGAAAGACAGTGTTGGTGAAGTTGATGTGGCAGTAGAAGCCTACATTTTTAGTAGCAGGTGTTATGCTACTCTGCCCCAGTAATTTTTGAGAGATTATTTCAGTGTGCAGTAGTAGAACTTTCTTGTGGCAAATATGTAGCATTATTATATATTTTTTCATGTATCACTTTATTATGTGCATTTTACGCCATATGTTTGCTAGATCAGTCAGTTGCATAGCATAATCTAGGCCATTACATTTAAACTATTATTTGATTGTTAGCGTCAGTCTGTGAGCTCATGTTAGCATTTACTGCATTCTGTAGGGCACGGCTGAAATAAGAGGACCTGTATTGTTATCTTGGGGAAAGTCAGAAAGTTATCTAACTGTTACTCATGAATCCAGGCTAAAAAAAACAGTTAATGATATATTCATTAAAATTTGCAGGGTTCTGGTGTATTTTGCCAGTGCAGTAATGAGGAGAGGACAGTAGCTCTGGGAATAGTGAAGTAGAGCCACCCAGCTTTCCTTGACATCGATTAATTCAGAGATTAATTACTGTGGTCTGTTTATAAAAAGTACAGTCAGTCTTTAGGCCTTTCTGGTCGTCTCCCACGTGTTTATGCATCTCTCTGCTTTCAGTGCTGGTGAGATGGCATATTTAAAATGAAATTGTTTGTGGGAACCTCCAGATCTCAAGTCACATATAAGCATAATTTGTGATGTTTATTTTGTCCAAGGTACTGGTGGTGGGCCATTGATTTTTCCGTGTTTGGATGCCTGGCAGTACTGATATGATTGGGTCAGTGCCTTTTTACACATTGTCCACTGAGCCAAAGTACCAAACATGAGCACCGAATTTTTCTCCCCGTCTCGGTGTCTGGTAGTACCGATATGATTGGGTCTGTGCCTTTTGTTAAGCATGAGGCTGCTCAGCTGTCGCACTCCAGCACTACTGTAAGGCTGAGGTTTCCACCGTATTTCATCATATCAGCTTTTGAAACCATAGCCAATAATGCTTCTGTCAAAGCTCCCAGGTTAAAGACGCCTGTGTAGAAAAAAAAAAATCCCTCCCTTCGCTGTCTTTCCCTCTGCGAGCATTTCCTCTGCATGAAACATAGACCCAATTGTCCTTTTACAGCAATGAAAGGACAAATGGAGACATTCTTTCACACAGAGGCCAAATGCATAAAGTTTAAAACACATTTTGCTTTATTCGTCAATTATACAGGAGATAGGAGAGCCTCGAGTGCAGCTTAAGCTTGCATGTGCATGCGTGCAGATCTGCATATGTTTATACATTGTTAGAGTTTTATGTTCTATGCTTGTAACAAAATATTAATCAAAATCATATCTAGATAAAAATAGGAATAACACTAACAGTGGAAGGGGTGTGTTTTGAGGTGAATTTATTGCAGCAATTAAATTTTAAATAACCTTTGCTACGAGGGTGTGATTAAGATTGAGCAGAAGTGGTAGTGGGATGCTTGTGCAAGCTGACTTTTATTCCCGTCCATTTGAACAACATGATAAAATACAGGCGATTAAAGAATGACATATCTTTGAAAACAACAACAAAAGATCAATGAAACATGCTTAAAGCTTAACACTAAACAGAGAAAACTGTACTGTAGAAGAACAGTTCTAAGCAAACATAAGGGCTGTATACACTGGGAAGCACCAATAAGAAATACATGAAAGTAATTGGTGGGGCTTAAAGACACGGTTGAGGGGCATGACCCAAGGGTGGACCAGATTAAACCGACACAATTGTCTTTACTGCAATAAAGGACTAATCCATGTCCACGCATGAACATGCCCACAAGATAGTTTACTCTCCCATTTGTTATTTGGACTATTCAGGTGCACTCACAAGGTCTTTGTGTGCCTTTAGTACGGCAAGCATGGATTCCAACAATGCAGAATATGGTTGTTACCCAAAATTCTTTGTGATGGGTTAAGTGACAAATATGGTTTGTCACAAACACTTGTTTACACCAAGCATTCCTAAGGTCTCTGGCTCTGTAAGTCTGCACATTGTTAACTTAGCCAGAGGACTTTGTGATGGACCAGTTTGCTTATGGTACCATTTGCAACTGAACTCAAAGCACATACCTGGTCACAGACAACGGGGCAGAGTTATAGGCTAAACAAAGATATGAGTGACTTGGAAATAACAGAAAGGGAACAGATACCAAGAAATAATGGTGAATATGTTCAGAGGGGGTGGTGTTGTGATGTGCTCTTCTTTGAGAGAGTGATGTGTTTTTACTGTGAAACGGTTTTGAGCTTATAAGAGAACGTCGGCTTGTCTGTGTAGTTTATTTATTCCTGTTAACAAACTGTCACAAAAAAGAAAAGATGTTAAAGTGTGTACACACACACACACACACACACACACACACACACATATATATATATATATATATATATATATATATATATATATATATAAATGCATTGTCTGACCTGACCTACTGGTTTGCTGTACTGTGTTCGCTGTCGTTTGGCATAAACCTCTACTTAGCAACACCCAAAAATATCCCATGTCTGGTTAGGACTGCACAATATGGTTAAATATAATCTATGTATGTACATGAGGGTGTCTTCATCACAGATATATTCCCATATCTTTTTTGTAGTAAAAAATGATTAACTACAGTTGTTTTATGTGCTCTTATTGGTCCCTAAAATATGCACCTCTTTAAAATCTGTGCATTTATTCATAGCCATGAGTGGCCAAATTATCTTTTTTATTACTGTCAGAGAACAGCCTGGAGCCATTAACTTAAGCAGTTTACAGAACAGTTCTGCCATTTTAACACACAGAAATAGTGATGGACACCCACTTTACCATTATACCGAATACAGCTATAGTTACGCCCAAATACAGCTACACTACTAAGACATTTATAGACACTTTTAGTCTCTTATTCTGAAATGAGCTCTGTGTAGCATGAAAGAGCAGAAAAGGGATGCAATTTGGATGTTGTTAACTGCAATTTAGTTTATTTTAAAAACTCTGCTGTGAGAGGCTAATGAGAAAAGACAACATATTTGCATTACATTTATATTTAAAGAAGTATATAAAAATGTGCAGTTATTTGTCATTGTACAAGGTACAACAAAATGTGTCCAAAAAATTTAACCCATCTGTGGCACACACACACACACACACAAACTGGCAAGCTGTCATCCCTGGCACCCAAGGAGTTGGGGGGCATGGTTTAATGTACCTTGTTCAAGGGCACCTTGGATTGAGGGGAGGAGGACAATACTGTTTCTTCACTAATTTTTACTGTAACCACCACTACTTTTCCTGCCGGTTGGAACCAGAGACTTTCCAGTAATAAGCCCTCTTCTCTAACTATTAGGCAATGGTTGCCCCCAAGATATGCACCAGTCAATTTCTCATAATATTCCAAATTTCAAACAGTTACTAACTCGTGTGGCGCCTCTTACAAAAAGTGTCTGTGTGTGTGTGTGTGTGTGTGTATGTGTGTGTGTGTGTATGTATATATGTATATATATATATGTATATATATATATATATATATATATATATATATATATATATATATATATATATTATAATTTTTTTTAATCAAGATGCTATTTAGACAGCATGATTATTGCACAGGTGTGCCTTAGGCTGGCCACAATAAAAAGCCACTCTAAAATGTGCAGTTTTATCACACAGCACAATGCCACAGATGATGTAAGCTTTGAGGGAGCATACAGTTGACATGCTGACTGCTGACCACATGTAACCACAACAGCCCAGGATCTCCACATCCATGTCTACCAGCATCTTGATGTGCCACACCTGTGAAGTGGATGGCTTTTCTCGGCAGAGAAGGTTTTTTTTTTTTAGTTAAAGCAAAAAAAAATTTTTAAAGCAAAAATTTACTTTCATCATAAAAAATCTAAAAATATCTGTGAATATTTAAAAAGCTCACCAATTTTTGTATATTATGTAGGATCTGTATTTGAGATGTGTGTGTTAAGGTTACAGGAATGATTAACAAATAATATCTCATGCAGTTTTAATGAGAGGGTGTATGAATTTCACTGAGTGCATTTGTATTTGAGTCTGTGTCTATGTGTGTAGAGCACAGTGACGGCTGGGTAGTGAGCCGTCTCTTTATTGTACAGGTGTGACAGTACTAATGAATGTACTAATGGTGCTTGTTGCTCTCAATGCGTATCTGTCCCTTTTCCCCTCCATGCTGTTATTTCACGATTGCTTACCATCCACTGGCATTTGCTGGGTGCTCCAATAACGCATGTGGAGCCATTTTGCTGTCACCTGGCAAGCCTCGGTAGCAGTGACAGCGGCGGGCATTTATTTAATGTGTCGATGGCGGCAGCAAAAAGAGGTAATTGAGAATTGATTTGACCATAATGACTTTTCATATGTTCCCCGCAGAATGCTGATGCCAACTGATTAAGCTGTGAGACGGCAATTTGCCACTTAATGGGGTCTGCCCTTGTCCTTTGCGCAAGACAAACCACCCATGGATAATGTGAAGGGATAAAAGAACTGCGTTCTAACGAATCATGCTCATCTGAATGTTGCTACAGTGACAATGTGTTTTCTTTGTACTGTGGTTTAATCTATTTTTATGTTCAGAGCAACCAGTTTTGTAAAGGTTTCTTAGTTCTAGCAGGCTACCACAACGCCTACATTCCTGCTCATGACATTGCTTTCTCAACCTTTACACATTTGCTGTCATTTTGCTGTACTATATAAATGTCTTTGCCTAAACATTTGACTGTTTCCAGTGATAACACACCCCACTTTCACTGACAGTTGTTGCTGTGAATACTTTCTCGATCAAGCGGTGAAAAAGGACAACAAAAGAACCACTGTCAAATAAAATGATATAAATGTGGGTAGAATGGATTACAATTATTAAGCTAAGGGATGGGGAAAAGGTGTGACATAAATTCAGATAAATTGTAACTTTTGAGAGATACCTCTTCAAATGAGTTCATACTTACAAAACTGTTTATGCTGTTTTTCATTCTTATCTACTTTTGAATTAGTATACTAATACTAGGGGTGGGCAATATCCAAATGTTTTTTTTTTTCAGTATACCATCATACATGTGAAAATATTAACATGATATACAGTGTAAGTTGGAGGTTGGGGGCAGGGATTTGTGGTGTAACGATAATACCATATACCACAGATTTTTAAAATGAGGGCGGTGTGTGGTGTGTCCAATTTCGGTTCTGTGTCTTTAAAAGTCAGCTAAAATGATCATGTGCATTTAAGAGAGCCATGGGGAAAGGGCACTGTGGGAGCTCAATGACTGCTGATGTCACAGTGTGAAAACAGCACAAACCCTGTAGCCCACCGCAGTTGTAAGTTTAGTGGTGAGTTTCAGTTAAAAGAGAAAGGAATTAAGCTGTAAACAGATATAATTCTCAGAAAGTTCTTCATTCGACTGTGTGCTCACAGGTATATGGATTTATCCTCTATGTGTTTTGAGCCTCAGTTCGCTGAAATATCTGCTGTGGTGTGCTAAACCACAAGTGCCCGTTAGCACCAGCTGTGCTTCCAAACAGTGTACACTGTTTTGTTTCACTTATTTTTTAACTTTTCTGTTCCTTCCTCACCAGTTGCTGAAATTTGCTCTCCCAGAAACTGTTTTTATCATCAACACGTGTGTCGATGTGCACTATTGGGCTGTGTTTAGCTAAATTCACTCGACTTTGTGCTAAAAGATATAAAGCTCAGTGCAGCCTGACAGTGCACCCCCTCCCCACAGTAATACCGTATACCAAGAAATTATTTTGAAACGATATTATGGTATGAAATATGTGGACACCGCCCATCCCTAGTTGGTGGGGGGGTGGGGGTTGTGGTGTGTACTGTCATGCTGCATATCTGTGAATGTGAGTAAAGTGAAGAGTTTTCGGCGCTGTGCAGTTCAGCTTAGCACAGCCCAACAGTGCACACGGACACATTGACTATAAAATCTTGTTTCTGAGAGAGCAAATTTACACAACTTGTGCTGGAGGAACATTCAATTTCAAAAAGAAGGGTTCTACACTGATAAGAAGTATAGATAGCTGGATAACAGGCCCTTGTGGTTTAGTACACCATGGCAGATGGTTTTCCAAACTGCGATGTAAAGTATTATCATTATACAGCCCAACTAATTAATACTATAGGCAACCTACAATATGTGCTTAGTAACACTTTATAATGATACCCAGCTGTAAGTAATGGTACAGGATAGTGTTAACCAGTAACTGTACATTCTACAAATTCACATTTGCATAAAAAATTAAATATACCTATAAATACATTTTAAAGCATATGCAATGCATTATCTTTATTCATTATATTCTAGTAAAGAAGCCCTTGTATTCTAACCAACTCCTGAGTATCTACCATTGCACTCACTCTCTATAATGTTAGTTCAAACTGTAGTATGTGTGCATATGAAGAGGTGTCTATTAAATCTTTTGTAAAGTGGACATGAATACCACCTCCTTTCTCAAGGATTGACATGATTTTATTTAATGCAGTCATAAATTCAAAAATACGTTTTCTACACTCACATTTAGTTATTTCTCTAAGATGTTTGTATTGCAAAGAGTTTTCAGTCGTCTGTATGCTACTAAAATATTCTTTCAGCTGATGAATCTTTCAGTGTGTTAGACCAGATGGTACCTGGTGGCCCAAGCTGAAAGTCTTCTACTTTAAACATTTCAGTATATTTTACTGTACTTTTCTGTATATTCTGTAATGTAATTCTGTAATGATGCCACAGAGCATTCTAGTATTACTGAAGTACATTAAACCCAGACACACACCAGTTCTATAGTAGGTGACATGTGGCTTGAAATTTACACCAAGAAGGTGTCAGTCTAAACTGACAAATGCTAAGCGCCTGTTACCTCACATAACTTACTTATTTTTTTCTCTCATACATTTTATCTCTAAACATAGAGCTTATGAATATGTGTCTAACAGACTCATAACATGATAAATTCACTAAATGATTCTGGAAGTTTGAGTTCAAGTCTTTGCCAAAAAAATGTTGACCTTGTTATTTACCAGAACTTACTCCATTGAGCATGTTATCAACTGCTTTTATATAATATACATATAAAAAGCAGTTGATAACATGCTTTTTAACATAACATATAACATTTTTTTTTAAGGTTTGACTTATTAATTACATAATAAATAAATAACTAAACTCATGATATATAGATAATTAATATTAGATTTGGCCATATTTTTAAGTCTTGGGAGTAAATAAATTTGAGGGTGTATCAGATGTAGTGCGTAAGTCTGAAATATTCTAAAAGGGTCTGTATTTCTCTCTTTGGCTCTGTTTGTGTGATCAGCTTGTTTTCTTCTCATTTGATGGGTCAGGGTACCTACTTTGAATTTAAGATTAATTCAGAAGCAAATATTCTCTATTGTGACATCTGTCCTGACAAAAAGCCTATACCATAAACATACAGATGAGGAGCAAATGCACTTGAAAGTAAAACTAACAGCTCAAAGGAATGTTCCCTGGCATTTCTAGATGTTACATTTAAAAGGCAATCATTACTTAAAAATGCTGTGCAACATTTTTGTGATGAATATTCTGTCAATTTCACTCAAGTGCAAGAATTTTTGTCTTTGGCTAGGAGTTAAATATTCATATGTATCAACCTAAATCCTAAACTGAATCCTAAAACTAAATGTTCCAACCAACTCCTAACAGTGAGCTTGTGAGGTGTGGAAAAATATCCCTGCCAATGTCTCTGACAACTTAAAAGCAAATTTGAAGAATAGAGGCCTTAGGAAATGAAATGGAAGAAGTGCTCACCTGAATGAGTTTAGATTTTGAAGCTTTGTTGTGAATATCTTGTAAATGTTTTATTTATTTATTTATTTATTTAGCTCGTTAGGAATGTTGAAAAATGAATAGCCCTGTACTTAACGGTTAAGGTAAGGTGAAGCATAAAAATTGATCTCTAACATTTGCACCTTACTGTATGTTCAGCAATACTGAGTTTATAATAAACCCTTAACTCACATTCATGCTGCTGTAAACTCATAGAAATGATTTTGCTAGTAACACATTTTGAGAAGCTCTCAAGAGTGAAATGCTGACCTGCCTGTCACTGACCCATAAAATTTCAGGCACTTCCACTTGTAAAGAGGTGTTCTTTTTTTTTCCTCTTAAACCTCTTAAACCAGTTAGTGTTTCTTTGAGCGTGGCTGTTTCCATATGTGTGTTGTGTGTTCTTTCTGTCATCTTTATTTTAAATTTGTCTTTCATTGCAAGCATACTTTGATGATGAAGATGTGTTCAGTGATCGCCATTTCAGTAAGTTTATTCTGCTATTTTGTCTGTGTTTGTGTATTTATCACTATATAGACAAAAGATTGTGGACACCTACTCATGTAGAAATGCATATTATCATGGAGGGTGTCTACAAACTTTTGGACATTTGGTGTGTGTGTTCTCATTCTGATTCCCAGTGAGTGGCACTCAGTGGTTTCAGTGGCTGGAGATGTGTCTTTGTTGGTGTTTGTGGTCACTATTGTCCCCAGGGGGCTTCACCCTCGACTGATTTCAGTGCTGACTGACTGCTATATGGAGATGCAGCAGAAGAAAAATGGCTGAACCTATCCAGCAGCCTGTAATCCTTACCACTAAGTCTACAATGTCCCCACTGAGTGCAGCAGTCGCTGGCAGATGGATAGCCCCCTCCGTCATAAAGCTCTCATTAGAAACTTCATTAATCACAATGCTTTAAACAAACCCAAGGCCAATTAGCCTCTCTCTCGGCTCACAGCCAGCCTTCTCCGACCAGTTCTGGGATAAAAAATTATATGAGCGATAGCCGCTTGGAATAAAAAAAAAAAAAGCCATTTTTAGACAAGAAGTCCTGTACCCAGTGGCACTCTAAAACCATCACCGAGTGACTTTTGTAAGTGGGTTTGAGGAATTTGGCTTGGTCTGTGTAAATGAAATGGAATTAGCTACTTTTACCCCCTTCCCTGTGTCTACACTTGATTTGACCTGAAGTTTGTGTCATAACATATTGCTCTCAGTTTCCTCCTCCATGAGAGTGAGCAGAGGCTATCGTCTTTAACAAGATTTCCTCACCTACAATTACGTTAGGTGGACACAGGCTGTCGTTCCATTACTGCAGCACTTTTCAGAAGCTGTCACATTCCACCGCACGTCATGGGGTGAGACAATGAGAGGCAGCATAACATTTCCCCGTAAAGCATTACTCAATTTCCATTTCTGTGTTTGTTAGTGGTTCTCCATCTTTAATGGTAGGAGATGCCACTTTTGGTTTGGGAACAATTTATTTCCATTGATAATTCTGTGGAGTTGCTGATGGTGTGTGAATTTTCAAGGTTGAAGAACTGAGAGTCCAGCTTAGTTGCACAGCATCGAATATACCAGATACATTTCTGGATGGGCTTTAAAAAAAAAAAAAGAAGAGACTGATAAAGAATAGCCTGTGTACTGCACAATTCTAGCAAAGCAATTTTGTCCATTTCATCCAGTAGTATAGACAAGTCAATCACAAACCAAATGGATATTTTCAGCTTCCTGCAATCATCAGTGTTTACAAAGTAACTCTATAAATCTACCCCTTTCACAGACCCAACCAAATAATCCTCACCATTGTAGGTTAGGTTACGCAGTTGTTAAAGTGACAGAGTAACAATTGGAAATAATGCATTTGATCCGCTAATTGCAGACCATTCTATTACAAGCTCTGAGTACCAGAATTATGGAACTTCTGTGCGCGATCCACAGATGGGATGATACATCTCTAGTTTTCCATCACTTTACATCAGCCAATCAGTCTCTTTCAGATCTCTCTTTCCTGGGCACACAAGAGGATTTTGTGTCACAGAAGAGGGGGAGATCAAATAGGAAAAAAAATATAGAGTGACTCCTTGGATTTTTCAGCTTTCATCTTTTATCACGCACTGGTACTGGTGAGTGAGGATCTGAATCTTAATTTGCTTTCGGAAATGATTGTGAACGAGCTATTGTATTTTGAAATGTAGTATATGATTCTCAAATTGATGCACTGTTACTTTAAGAAGTGCCTAGCTGAACCTACATGCTGGGTAGGTGAGGGTCTTTTAAAGGGATAGATGTATATAATGGTTTCCTGAACACTGATAGAAGGAAGCTTAAATGTGTGCACAGTTTGTGACTAAATTTTTAAAACCCTTGATGAAATAAAATGCTAGATATTCTCTTGTAGTTTGCAGTGTGTGGGCAATAATTTTCATTCAATTTTATTGTACACTCTTCATAATAATATATTAAAGAAATTAATTATTAAAGGAAAGGGTTCTATATAGAACCCTGAATGCTTGAAGAACATTTTTCAATATATAGCATCTTTTAGAGAAGGTTTCTATATGGCATATCATTTTTGTTACCTAAACACATCTATTACAATGTCAAACTTGTTACAAAAGAAGAATAATTTTTGGTAATATACAGAATTATTTTCTAAAAGGTGCTGTATAGAACAATGTATAGCACATTCTAAATCAATCTGAATAAAGCATTCATGATGCAAAGAACCCTTTAATCATCCAAAAGTATTCAGGGTCCAATGTAGAACCATTTCCTTTAATCAAGAACCCCATGTAGAACCATCGTGTGTGTGTAGTTAACTGAATTAAGAAAATGAAAGATGTTCAGGGTTAAAATATTAATATTTACAGGGAACACAATTCTTGCAAATAAAGTATAATTCATTCTTTCATTCATTTTTAGTAACTGCCTCATATTGTTAAGGATAACTGTGGGGCTTGAGTCTACCGGGAATCATTGGATACAGTGCACCACACACCCCCACAGTCACTCACACACACCTGTGGACACATTTCAACAGCCAGTCCACCTACCAATGTGTGTTTTTGGACTGTGAGGGGAAACCAAAGCACCTTGAGGAAACCCACGCAGACATTGGGAGAATACACTAAAAACATCACAGACTTGTGGCTTGAACCAACAACACGGGACCAGGGAGCGGTGCAAGAACGATACTACCTGATGTTGCAACCAATTATAATAAGTAATACTTCAGTTCGTTAATTCCTTAGTTTAAAATATACTTATCTGAACATTACTCATATATTAACCTTTAAATACTGTACATTGCAATATTTTAAAAAGTGAGTTAGAAATATTAGTTAGAAACAGAGTAAGGTTTTTGTCTGTTGAACTTGGGTGCCCACATGCAGCTCAGAAAAGCTGAGAAGTAGGTTGCCTTCTAGTTTTAGTTTGACCTGACTGTACCAGGTTTACAGTGTAGGTTGAATGGGATTTTTTGAACGTTGCTTTATAAAGCATTTTCAACTGCACAAGGGCATTTATGGGCGGAGCATGAAAGATTTCTTCCATGAAGCATGCATTCAAGCCCAAAAGCAGTTTTATTTTTAAGGGTTTAGTAGTCCAGCGTGTCCAGAGACTTCTGTGGTGTGGAGGGACAACAAAACATTTAGTCCAAATGAGCCTCTGCTGAGTAATGGAGGGCCAGTACTGTGGCTGTTTATTGTCTCTAATGCTCTTCTATCTGCCCGGTTAGCTTCATGTGGCGTGTGCTAACAACCTGGCTATGTGGCTACCATACTGATCAGCATATTGACATTTGATTGTGTGTGTAAAATCTCTTTGGCCATCACCTCTATCAGCAAATGAGCAAGACATCAATGGCACCTCATCCATGATGTTGACCAAGGAGACATTTCCCCTGCACCCATTCCTGCTTCACCAACTCCAGCTGCCCTAGAACTGGTATATTGACCTGTAGAACCTCTGTATTCCCCATGTGTGGGATTCAGACATTTCTATTAGCTAAGACTATTTTCAGAACTATAAGCTGTCTTTGGTGTTAAGCAGTAAGCCATGAGTTATTGCTTTGAAATGAATGTGTGAACTCGATCCAGTGGACTATATACATTACTCCCTTTGCTGTTTAGCATCTAATTATAAAGTAAAAAATGAATTTGCACTTCATCTTATGTGGGAAAGCACTATGATAAAATAATAGACTCAGGAACACTTCTGTATACATTGCAAATGTAAAACCATTATATTCCGTATGCTCCTGCTAAAAGAGAAACAAAGAACCACATAACAATGTTGGTAAGGTTCTGCACACAGGAATTTTGAACATAAATTTGAACATAAATTTCCCACATTAATATATTGTATTTTATGTGTTATGCAATACAAGGTATGGGAAAAGACACTTTAATCCTAATATCTGGCTTAATTAAACTCCTGAGCTTTGGTTATTTTTGGTCTGCTTGCTCCACTTACTCAAAGATAAGGTGAGACAACATAACAGCGCACCAGCTGTTGCAGTGATGTAAACAGTGTATAAATTTCAGTGAGACCTGTCTACAGGATTTATACAGAATGCCAAATTCGTATGCAAATTTTAGCCATCCCTGGTGAGATTACATGTTTTGTTGCCTTATCGTCGCTGTCCGATTTAAAAACAGATCTCCTTTTTTTTTTTTTTTTAAACATGTGTTAAATGTGGGCATTAATCTCTGTCTGTTCATAGCAGCTAATATCAAAATGACCAATAAAAAGGTGAAAAATCACCCAGTTTCTTTATCAGGTATCTCCATTGGCTGCTAGAACTGTTCATCAATCCCCCCCTCATACATTTACTCGCAAAATATTAGACCAGTATGGGTATAATTAATCACAATAAGGACAAATATGCTGATTTCAATCAAGTATAGTAATGATAGACACTGCTTTTGTTTAAACATGGATTAATAGCGGCAGTGATTTAGGAGAATACACTGCAGACTGTGGTTACACAGAGTTGGTCATGGTTTGTTAGTATTCAATATATGCTGTGTACAATATATGCAAGTCCATTTTACATATGAAAATTTTGCAAATACACCCCGATAAAGATAATTTCTACTTTCCTGAGGTATAATAAGCATAAATAATAAGCATCATTGACTTCCATTAAAAATTAAGAAGGTTTTTTCCTCCTCTTATAAAATTACTTTTTTTGTAAAGAGACGGTATATCAAATTTTATTCCAACAAATATCAGTTGTCACTTTCTAGGGTGCAAATTATCAGAGCAACTTTTGTGACAAATAAAAGTTGTTAGAATAAGCCTACTTTAACATTTGTAAAGGTTTTGTTGTCAGTTATTTTGAAGGTTAACCTTCCAAACTGTAACCTACAGTAAAGTGTATCAAGGTTGTTTTTACATTAACATATTACAGCTGCAAAAGTAATATTTTTTGACTAAATTATGAGCAGCAAATTAGTTATTTAGAGCATATTTCTTGCTCTCTTGTTTATTGTTTCTGTTGATCTTTTGTGTGATGCTGTTGTTTAGGAATTGTATATGGAGGTCATTTCTGTTCAGAAGTGTGTTTATACTAAAGACAGGTGTCAGAATGAACTGAGCACTAAGGTCTGTAATGTGATTCTAGTATCAGATTAATTTCTACCTGAATTTTATCTGTACATCTATAAAGTGTGCACTAAGAAGAAAGAATTGACATTTTTCACCAAACCGTCTTTTTTCGTATTGAGTGAAGCAGCAGGATGCTTTTAAGTGTTGATTACCAGTGTTACATAAAGAAAGACTTTTGAAAGTATTCTCTTTGTCCAGAGGTCACATGACATTGTCTGTGACTCTTCCTTATGAAGGCTAAGGCAGTGTATGATTCACTTTCTTATTGTCACTCCATGTGTCAGTCTTGGTACGAAGGCTTCACCTTTTCCCTTCTTTCAATCAAACTCATCCATTCTCCCTCTCTCTCACAGATCCACACACAGCGCCCACTCACTGTATTGAAGTCTGAAGGTCATTGGAAATGATCAAAAGTGTGATTGCGTGGCAGCTCTCAGAGTTCACTCAGCTCTATATTATTGCCCTGCCGGAGCTTGAGGAGAATGCTGGGAATGGAGATTCCACCTGTGACTGAGAAGCGTTTTTTCAATCCCGTACTGTTGCAAAGTATTTATTTTTGAAGGATACACCTCTAACTTCAGGAAAGCAAAATGTTTGGGTGAAAAGGTTACTTCAACAAACCTTTGAAAGAGTCCTGGCCAGGACTGAGTTTTGTTATTCTGCTTTCATATCCTGCAGACCAAATTGCTTAAATTCTAGAGAATCATAAAATTTCATGTCATTCAGTGCCATTAACATTTAAGGCATTTGGCAGGCACTGTTATCCAGAGCTATTTTCAGTTCTAATCCTGTTACACATGTAGGTGTAGTGTGCTATAGTGTTAGGGGCTATAGAACAGTGTGCTTATCCAGGTTGGGAACCATACCTTAAGGACTTTTCCCAACAAGTCAGATTTTTACGGACAAAATAAAATAATTAAAATGTGTGTTCAGGTCATGTATGTTAAACGTATCCCTCACACAGTTCAAAGAGTTCAAAACTGATCGACTGCACTTTTAATGCACTTTTATGGATGCATTAAAATCAGGCTGACCAATCAGCGTGTCGTTGTCATGGTTACAGCCCAAACAAATTACTAAGAAGACATCTCATCTCGTGAACATCTCTTGTTCAAAGCTAAAAAAAAAATAATTAACAGGTTGGCTGCTAAATTGCAGCTGTTAAAGAAAACAATCTTTTTAATGTGAGAAGAGCGTCACACAGAAGCAGAGCCTCAAACTCCCTCAGTGAACTTCAGAAACACTGCTGAACTCAATGTGCTGTAGATGTGGGAGTTCAGTGTGTGTCGTTTAGTTGGAGCTTAAAGTAAAATGATAAATTCATCATCACTTCTACTCAATTAATCCATTTCTTCTTCTTCCAGCATCTTGCTGTTTGCTGAGTATTGAGACAAACTTCAAACTAAGGGCTAAGAATATAAATAACTGGCAATTACCACACAAGTGACAAAAACCACCAACAACAAACAAGCAAACAAACAAATGTAAATACTTTCTCTTTTAAAAACTGTGATAAACGATCATCATCATCTTTGCATGCTTAATTAATTTCAGGGTCATGGTGTGATAAACAATTAATTATTAACACTACTATTAACACTACTAGTAGTATGCTGGAGTTTCCATACTTGGCTAGTAAATTTTAAGCAATTACATTCTAGAGCCTGTAGCTACTGCAACATGTGGCAGGAATTAGAAGCTGCAGAATAAGCCCCTGAATTCAGTTTCATATTACAGTGAGTGGTAATATAAGATTACAAATTTGAAGCCATAAATTTAGTGCCGTAAACTCAATTCTGTAAAAGTCCAGCAGCGCTTCTCTAATATCGCTGCAGAACGGGCAGTAGAGCACAACTGAAGTGCTGCTTGCTTTTTTTTTTTTTTTTTTTTTTTTCTCTGTGGTCTGGTGACTGACAAGGCTCTTAAAGTGGTATCCCATTTTGTAGGCGAAGATTTTAACCACTTCAACTAAAACAAGGGGTAGGGGTAAAATTAAGAAATGGGACTTATCCTTATTCTTTCTACTCATTTCTAGTTTTGCCACTCCCAGTTCAAGTTTTTTTGAACAATATTCCAAACTACTCTTCGCAGGTTTTTTCTGGGATGTTTCTTTCAGAACCTGAATTCAAAGGGCACCAGCTGACAATTTGTTTTATTTATCTATTTTTTCCAAATGTATTTATTCTGATTTTTTCAGTCTTATATGTGGTTTTTGGCATCTGGCAGTCTATTTTTAAGCCGGTGTGTTGATGTGCCTCATTGCATTGGTTTAGTACTAGATGGCATCATTCATTGCACACTTTAAACCTCAGTGCAGCTTTAAACTTCCATTACTGAGGGCCACATTTAGACCTCCACTTTCCAGGGTAAAGGAAAAGATGCAAGGAGCTTTGACAATATCATTCATCTTATGTACTTAATCATAGGATGATTAGTCAAATCACAGTCAGGGGGGACACCACAGCAATCCTGAGCCAGGAGCTGGAGAGAAAGAGGGGGTAAAAAAAAGGAACACTTTTCTTTGTTACCATGTTTGTGGAAGACCAAGGAGAAAAGTTGGCGGTTCTTTGGGGACACCTTGCTATTGGTCTTTGACAACAGAGCAGTAAATGACAGTGGTGCCTGTCAATCATACTTCAGCTCCCTCAGTCAAATCTTTCATTCTTGTTTTTAAAACTGCCATTGCCTCATTCCTCTCTTTTTCCCCTCCCCTCCCACCTTTCCTTTTGAAGATGTGGAACAAATAAAAGAGGTGTCAGAGGAGAAGGCGTGGAGAGGAAAGAAAGACTGCTGCTCTTTTTCCACTGCTGAACTCTGAGGACTGAATTAATGGCAAAATCCTCTCAGAAAAACAAAAAAAAAAGAAAGAAAAAGGTGAAAAGAGAGCTGTTTTTGTGGTTTTGTTTGTGAGGAGGTAGCATTGTGCTCTTGAATGTGTTCTGTCTGCAGGCTGACACTGATGAATGGTTGGATACACCTGGAGAGCTGTGGATCGATCCAATTGATGTCTAAATTGATGTGGGTCTGCAGACGGGCTCTTCTGATAGCAGATACCTGGGAAAAGCTTTGCCAGCGTTGCTGTTGTGATGTAATTGGCTGGTGTGCTGATACATGGCATAAAAGATGCCAAGGTGCTGCACATTTTCTTTTTTTCTTGTCAGATCAGGATGTTTTGGGAGGAGGGAGGTCATTCATTGTGCTTAGGGAAATGATACTAAAGGCATGTATCATCAGCTTGCTCTAGTGAAACAATAAGTACAGCAAAACTCCACCCCCCAGCATTTCTGCTATTGGCAACATCATTAATAATCTGTCATATATTTAGCACTGTAAATGCACAGAGTTCCTAATACAAGGGGAATATAGATGTGAGGTACAGTGTATAGTGCCGAGACATAATTTCATTTCCAGGGACTAGTGCCAGTATGATAGTAACCTAGCATGTTACTAGCATTGTTGCTAATTTGTTACCATAACTGTGTGTTTTTTATTCAGACATACACACATTTTTTTAATGATCTAAGTTTTATCAGGTTACTGAAACAGCTGTCAGTGTATGGGCTTAAATGATATGGGCTTAAATTAATCTACCTTTTACAGTGGCAGACACTTAGAAAGACAGTTAAAGATAGCAATTATCTCAGCATGGTTTAGTAGCTTTGCTAATTACCATTTCAGTGAAAAAAGTTGGATGTCATTCAAGTTCAAAGTGACTGTGGATGAAATGAAAGTCAACTTGAAATCAATATTGACCTTATTTCATGTGCAGGCTCCTATAAAGAACATCTCATTATATTATATATCATATATCAATAACCTTTGTTGAACATTAAGTGATTATGCTCACCTCTTAACATGTTCAGTCTTTGATTACAACCACATGCGTCAGGGCACTAGTGAAAGTAATATCAACCTGCAATGTCATGTTATCATAAACTCTGATACCTCAAAGATTCTCTTTAATACCATATTTCACTTGAAATTCACTCACCAAGCACTCTTTCTTATAGCTTCTACTACCTCTGCTGTATTGACAACATTCAGCATATCCTTTTTTCCTACCTCCCAATGCTCAGGGTTCCCACCACTTGAAGCTGAACTCCAGCAAGAGCGTGACGCTATACATCGTGGGAACTAGATTATGAGGACTAATAGTTCCCGGGATGTATAGCTGAAGCCCCAGCTCTTATTTGGTTCCAGCTGGGGACTAACTTTTCTGGTTCTTAAACAAATTTGTCTGTGGAAACACGCTGAATGGTTCCAACTTAGATTCATGAACCAAAGCATTAAGGTTCCTCATTGGTGAAAGTTTTATTTCATAAATCTAAGTTGGAACCGTTCTGCGTGCTTCCAACAACATAAATTTGTTTGAGAACCAGAAAAATTAGTCCCCAGCTGGAACCAAAGAAGAGTTGGCTCTTCAGCATGAACAGTGACATGGCCCATGGGCCTGTCGAGCTTGGGAAATGGAACATGCTCCGTCTGTGTATTTCAGAGGCTGTGGTCCATGCGATACAAGGTGTGTTGGCTACTTTTCTCCACTGTTGACAAGCCCCTCAGGATAGCTCCGAAATCTACCAAATTTACATGTGTATCATACCTCACTCTGGTCTGACACCTCTGTAAACAAAGAATAAACAATAACACTGTCATGGCTCTGGTGCTGAATTCAGCCACAGTGACCCTGTAACCAAGCCCCCCACAATGTCCCAATGACTTATCATTAGTTCCCATCGAAACTGGTGGAAATTCGGGCTGGCTGGCTGGAACAGCAGGGTTCCATGTATCAGGAATGGAACTGGTTCAAGAACCAGAGACTGATCCAGAACACAGCAGCATAGTCGGTGTTCAATATTTTGAAGTGTACTTAAGGTATTTCACTGCAGTAGCTTCAGCTAATATACCCATGAATAATCAGAACGGTTTCTAGAGTTTACTAAGAATGGTTCAATAATGAAAAAACATCCAGTGAGCAGAAGTTTTGCAGAGAGAAGTGCCTTGTTGATGTGAGAGGTCAGTGGAGAATAGCCAGATTGTTTTGAGATGATGAAAAGGCTACAGTAACTCTGACAACCACTCTGAATGACTTTTGTGAGCATCTTAGAATGCACAAAAATTTCAAACCTCAAAAGGGACATCTAAAAATTGTGGAAACACAATTCTCACTGGGTTGTGGAATGGTATGTTTGTGAAGAAAACCGACTATTGTTTGAACATGGCTGAAGTATAACTTGTCTAAGTTTTTATTCACTATTTGAATTACCACAGAAACTCATTTGAAACTTGAATAGTTTTATTTTTTTAGCACTTTCAGCAATTCACTTTGCCATCTCCCAAATCAGGAGACATTGCCATCTTAAGTGATCTATAACAGCAAAAATAAGTCAATATTACTCTCCTATGAAGCAAGAAAAAACAAATGCCTTTTCTCTCATTGTCACCTTTAAGTCAGCTAATAAGTATTTAAATAACTAATAAGCTACAGCAGCACAAGACCATGTTGAGTTCTTTTCTGTCAGGTCAGGACAGAAATTTGAGGTCACAGTGGGCACATGCTCACCAGAACAGGACAGGACAGTGAAAGACTGGATAAATGTTAGCCAAAGAGAGCGAATGGAGGCCCTACGCTTTATTAGTATAGGGTTCCTAATAAAGTGCTTGTTGAGTATATTTCCCAGAAAATACTTTGATTTCCAATTCACGTTGACCTTAAAGCTGTTTTAATTTGCCCTCAGACTTTTCTCGCTCACATGTATTGATTACTTAAAAGTCCTTATTTTTGCACTGTCATTACCAGTGTTTGCACAGTATGGGGAAGGTCATACAGCATATTTAATGTGGGCAACCTTATATTTTGCATCTTCATCACTGGTTAAGGAGTGGCAATCAATAAAACAATGTACAAGGGTTTGTTACACAGTTTACTGTGCTAATGCAGAGTGCTCATTCATTTCTGTTTGTTGTTAGAGGAGCTATAAGATAAGGTACGAAGGTTCACACAGTTTGACACGCTGTCCTCATATGGATTTGGTAATGGCAGCATGGTAGTGGCATAGCAGGTATCAGTTTCATGCACCAGCAGGATTTGAAGCCCAGGTGGTATAACTGGAGGAGCAACAGGAAGTGAAGGCCCTGTGGTTCTGTCCTTGAGCACAGCACTCAAGCCTAAACGTCTTTTATCACACCTGTCTCCTGAAACCCCTCCCCCCCAAATATCACAATCTTGAAAAAGTGCTCCCAAGCCAAGAACAAACACAACTGAAGATAAAACAATGTTCAAGTAGTAGTCCTGGCTCATAAAGCATATAGATTACTGTATGTGTTAATCTGTGTGAACAGTAACACTTGATTATAGATTTGAATCACATAGTCAATGAAATGTAATGTATTCCAGTTTATGCCAAACAAAACATTTCAAATCCACACCACCCACAAATTCTTATTTAACAAGTTGCCTGTGGTATACTTTACACTGTCCACTCATCCATTCACAGGAGTTTTTAACTGAATCAATAAATATGAAGGGAGCCCTTATTTCAAATAAGGATTTTATCATTGGTAAATTCTATTTAACATTTCTGGGCCTCGCCAAAATGAAATCCAATTGACCTTAAGCAGGCAATAGTCTGGAGGGAAGGTTTGCACTAAGCCTTGTCCAGTGGTCAGACGGTGTTGCTGACTGGCTGTCCTCAGTGATGATAGGCCCTCTGTGGGCTCTGTGCTGACAGCATCTGATAATGCGCCGTCTTTTATGGGCGCCGAGAAACTAACGAGGAATTGAAGGCCCAGAATAAATTGGAAAATTGCGCCATAATGATTCCGTCTGCTGGACAGTTTATGGGGCAGGCAGAGAGAGAGAGCCATCAGTGGCCTTCTCTTGGGAGCGCATACACACACTGGCTTACACTAGCAGAATGCTTCTAGTTGCTGACAATGTGTAAAGGAGATAAACACTGCGATGAAAATTGTCCATTTATTACAGAAATGGATATCAACTTAATCAGGCAAATAGTTACAAACCTGAAACCTAAAAGCCATGCTATTATAAAGATCATCCACTAGTGCATTGCAGTGCCATTTGTCCTAAATGTCTGGACAAGGCATTTTGATTCATTAGATTGTTGAAATGCATTATTTCTTAAACTTATTTTCATGACAAGCATAGATTGTGACATTCCAAAAGAATTTCAGGATTTCCTCCTGTATCTACTTACTGAATGGAATCTACTATTTGCCAGTAATATATTTTATTTTCAGAAACTGGGACTCCTTTAATATTACATTAATCCAATGCAAGTTCTATATCATCCAGAAATTATCGTCACTCTTTGGACACAAGGGATTTTATAAAATTCCCATTCTATATCCAAAGGCATTAATGTGAGATGTTTCCTCATTTCACTCTTCAATGAAGGTTTCCTATGAGCTTTTTGAGTATGTGTGTTGGAATTTCTACCCATTCATGAAGAGCATTTGTGAGGTTATGCCCTGATGTTGGACAAGAAGTCCTGGTTCTCAGTCTCTGATGTAGTTGATCCCAACCATGACTTTATAGACCTTGCTTTGTGCACTGGGGCACAGTCATGCTAAAACAGAAAAGGGCCTTTCACAAACGGTTCCTGCAAAGTTGTAAACATAAAATTATCTACAAATTATCTTGGCATGCTGAATCATCAATATTTCACTTCACTGGAACTATTAGCATCATCCATCCTCCACTAAACTTTTCAGTTGGCACAATGCAGTCAGGCAGATGACATTTCTCACTAAATCCAGACTCATTATTATGGCTAACTAGCCTTGGTTGGTTAAAATTCAGTTAGTTTAGCTATTATTTCATGGCGTGTGCATAAGTAAAAATTATTAATTTCTGCTAAAATATTAAATTGGTTATTATTACATTTGCATAAATATACTATTATAATAACAATGTCAATATAATAGAATCTGAAAATGCATGTTAATGTTAAGATAACTTGTTTGCTAGCTCTGTAGCTGTTTGGTTCTTATTGTTGTGATTCTGCATGTTAATGGGCCATCAGCACTATAGTTGTATGCTTCAGTTAATACTAACATCACCATAGTAAATTAACATATGATTCTCATTTACAGCATTGCTACACTGATGTAAACATATTTAAAGTACCCCCTACGGGCAATAAGTAGCTGCAGTGTTGTCTCTTAATCTCAGTTGACTGACTTGTAAAATGTAAAAACTTCTGTCAAATGATGAAATTGTTGTTTTTATTATTATTGTTTTTATTTTTTTAGAGTGTGATGAATGAGTCATAAGTTTGGTCCATAATGATTTTGCACTATGTCTTCACCATTATTCAGAAGTTTAAGGGATAGATAAAAATAAAATGCTTCTTTGGGTAGGCTTGTCTGGACCTTTGGCATTTTTAACTGCTTGGTTAATGTAAGTGTATGGGACAGGGTTTTTGGCTGTAAGTAAGGCAGGTCTCTTCATCTGCTGCTCCAGCTGCTTGAATAGCCCAGGTGCTGTGGTGGAATCCTATTTGAGACGTGTGTAAGAGCTGTGGTGGTGCAGGCGTGTGATAAGAGCTGCAGCAGGTCTGACCTTGCTCCTGCTGTTCCTGTTTCCTGTGTCTGTTCACAGATAAGTGATGCTCAGGGAGACATGGAGCACAGTGGACCCTGCAGACACACACAAACACTCACTCATTAAGCAGCCTCATCTGCTGGGCAGCCAGGAGAGTGTGAACTGTACAGTGGAATACGCCTAGCCTGCTGCTAGAAGTGGGCAGCTGGAGCACACTTCTGAATCTTACCTGAGAAGTAGGCCTCAGGCACATAGCTCCACATGACAGAAGATGAGGACACTGCACAAAACCAAGTCTTCCTTTTATAGCACACTGGCAAATTTGGCATTGGTATGACTGTCAGTTTCATTTACAGTACAGATCTTTTGGCCCCAATCTGAGTCATTTGATTGTGTGTGTGTGTGTGAGAGAGAGAGAGAGATAGTTAATTAAAATAGAAAAATTAGAGATTTTTGGCTGTAAAGGTCAAGGAACAATATGCTGTACAATCTGTCTTTAAAAATAAATGAATAAATAAAATAATAAAGTTGGCAATGATGATGATAAAAAAATAAATACATAAAATTAAAAGGTGAATCAAATGGAGGTGAAGTTTTCCCAACATTTTTGGCACACATTACATCCATCAAAATAGTAATAGATACATAGTAACAAAAAAATAAATATGTTTAGAAGGTAACAGCATTTCCTTTTAAGTTCAAACATTTTGGACTATTTCTGTAAACTGCTTGTACGAGTTGCTTCATGTTCTGTGTACCGGACCCAAACTGCTTTTTTGTTTTTTATATATATATATATTTTTTTCTTCCTTCCCCTCTCGCTCTACCATTTTTTTAAATAGTGTTGTGTTTAAAGTTGTTATCCAATTTGGTTGTGCGATCTTGGCTGGGATTCCCTAAAGCATCTTGGCAAGAGGTATCCCACTTACTTTCTCTCCCTAACAGTTCAGATAATCTAAACAATGAGATTTGTTTGGGAAATTGGTCCCTCATGGACATAATGAAGAATAATATTCTTCATTGTTGGAGTATTCAGCTTTTGAATTTAATGTTATACTGTTTAATCTTAATCGTGTTCCTTTTCCTTTTTCTCTGTTGTGGATGCACTGGTAAATGTCTCAGACATTCTATGCCCCACAATTTTAGCCTGTTTACATTGTGCGTCAACATGTGGTTTAGGGGTCAGATTTTACTTGAGCACATGAAAAGCCAGGTGTAAACACCCTCATGATGCACTGTGATCCAATCATTCAATGCTCATTAGGAGGTGGTATGAGATGGATCTTGACCATATTAAATACAAAAATAATTGGAATGTGTCTTCGGTGTCTGCAAACGATTATGTGGAAATGCACCTGCTGGCTGGCGTACAGGTGATCACAAGCTGCGTTTCCCTCAAATGGACTGTGTCGTATTTGTAAGTACTTTGGCTATTCTGCATCTCTAAACCAGCCATAGATCTCCCCAGGAGCCCTGGCTTCACTTGCATGTCTAAATCACTCTCTAGACAATATTAGAGCTGACCACTCCAGTAAGCAGCTGCCAACCTATGCTTCTCCTGCACAGAAGCAGATGGTTTTTTTGCCGTTGTAGACTGTTTCTGTCTTAGGTGCCTGTGAATAATTCACTGGTAGTAGCCCATGGCCAACCAAGTGTACACTAGGTTTCAGTAAAGAAAAACAGATGCACTGCCGCTCAAACTACATCCAGAACCAATCGAGATAAACGTGTTAATGCCAGGTGTAAATGGACTGTTTGATTCTTGTTTTGTATATTACGGGTGGCTGTTAATTTTCGGTTAAGATTTTAGAACTCCTCCACAGTTTAAGACACTTTAACTATGGATGCAGCGTAATATATCTTGATTACTGCAGACAGTTTGTGTTCAGACCCAAAGGGCTCCGATCTCAAATTGGGTTTTTTCCACATATGAACCAATGAGGGATTTAATAGAGAATTAATTGCGACGTTTGTTTACCTTCTGGGAAGGAAACACGCGCTCGGGTGATGGTCCTCAATCACATGATATATTCTCTCTCACTCTCATCCACTACACTTTGGCGAATAAGCATAGGTGCCCGTAATCAGGGGCAGCATCGAAACGATGGAGATGGACAGATTTGAGTGGGTTTTTGCTTTGATCAGAGTCATTTTTACAGGCATTTATTTAAAACACTTTTTATCAAAATGGTTGATTTAATTTTTATTGTCGGGGCTTCTGTGTCATTTTTGTCCTATGGAGCTAGTTCTTAAAGTTTTGACAGGAAAGTAAGTAAATGCAGTGTTGGCTCTGACTGTTGTGCAGTGCTAAAAATGTGTATAATAATCAACATAATAATAATCTTTTTCTTTCTCTTTTTCTTCTCCCTGTCTTTTTTCCCATTTTTTTTCTTGCGTAACACACACACACACACACACACACACACACACACACACACACACACACAGTCCTTGTTCACTGAGCTTCACGGCTATCACAGGAAGTGTATGACATTGAAGGTAGTGAGTGGCCCACTGTTGATTACAGCCCTATCAAATTAGAAAAGCCATCTATTTATTCTTCTTGCTCTCCCTCATTCTTTCATACTCTCTGTTAGTGTCTCTCTTGTTCTATCTGGCCCTTCCACTTTCAGCCCTTCCCCTCCTCAATTCTCTTCAAATTGTCTGCTGAAATATACAGCCACACAGTGTCAGAAATAAGAAAGTCAGAGGATCATGGACACTCCAGAGTGGTGCAGTGGTCTAAACATCAGCTCTATTATCTGGAGATCGCTATTGGTTAATCCCCAGTGATACCTCAGCCACCGTCCATCTCCATATCACTCAGAAAGCAGAATGCTGGCCAGCGCACACATCTTTACTGATTTGGCAGCTCTGTGCAGTTGATGATCTCCTCCAAGCGTGCTGAGCTGTCCAGTGGCATTGCATTAGCTGCAGTTCAGAAAAGAGACACTGTCTGGCTTCAAATGCTTCAGAGCATGTGCTTGCTTTTCCCCTCCTAGACCTAGGGGTCTTAGCTATAGGTTGAAATTGGTGAGAACAAATGCTCAGGGGAAAAATTTGGGATAAATATCAGGATGAAAGAGAGAGAGCAAAAGGTGAAAAACTATTTCAGTGAGCATAATTAAGCCTCGCCACCCAGCTCAAAGTCACACTGAGGCAAAGAAAGCATTTTCTACCAACTAGATGGCTTCCCCCCTCTTGTCTCTTTCTAATTTTAGTCCCTCTTTGTGCTAAAGGTTGTTGTTTTCTCTCCATTGCTCACTTTGTTTTGCATTCAGATGTAAAAATTCAACAGCTGCATTCTACAGCGAGCACATACAATCGTTTTTGCTGCTTCGTGTTTTTTTTTTGTTTGTTTGTTTTTTTGTGGGGGGATACTCTTCTGAATATTGACACATTGAGACCATGTAAGCTGATGCCAGACAGTTCCTGCTATTTTCATGCAGCTTATTCAGACCTCAATGAACAGCTGAATTGCATTTTTATGGGTATACATCCATATCTGTGTCTTTTCTGTTTGATTTGCATCATTTAAAAATTTAATATAAATGTAATGTTAATAGAAACACTCCATCTTTTTTTTGTCTTTTTTCCATCTACACAGAGGTTCAAAATTGAGGATGCTGACATTACTCTATATATGAAGTCATAGATGTTGAAAAAAATGAATGAATGAATGAACTTATTTGCATCCCAATTTAAATGTATCCATGGAAAGAATGGATGAGATTTAGAGGATGATATCAGAATATAAAACGCTTAAGAGAACACTAAGTAGGATTTTAAATGATTTAAAATGACAGCATCAAAATCATTGTGATGCTCCACTGAGCTGTAATAGGGAGAGCAGAGTCTGTCATTCCTGCTCCGGTTTCAACACTGCAGAAACTGCACTATGTAACTTTTGGAGGAGGATTGAAAACCAGTCCTTTCCTTCCCCATCCCATTTAATTTTAGGACAGTGCTGTGAAAGTTTGCCGCCACCTGCCAGGAGCAAATATACCACACCTTAGTGTTGCTTGAAATGTGGAATTTGAAAAAGAGCTGTGATCAGAATTAAAGGACAATAATGTAGCCAGCAAGTAGAATAGAAGTTAAGTATTAGATGACATTTTTTACATTCTAGTAGGTCTGAGTAGGTGTTGTGGCCCTTACTTTGAATGATTTAGCACATTTGCGCTGGCAAGACTTTCCCAATTTCTTAAACTACTCTGATTTGATTTTGTTTCACTTTTATTCCAGTTATTTGCACAGGCTGTAATGGTAGTTAACTTGGTCACCACTGATAATCTGGAGATTCTCCATCTGAGCAGGACTTGGGGCAGGGAAGCTGCAATTCTGATAGTAACATTCATCTTGCCACATAGCTGTATAAAATCCCAACTTCTACTGACTATGACACTTCTCCTCATACTATTGAGTTCAGCCTTTCTCCAGTTTGTTCCAAACATTGTGTTTTCCATTTGACACAAAACCAAATAAAACTTGTTCTCTTCACTGAGGTGCACTTTGGACTCGTTCTCAGTCCTACATGTAGCAGGTTCCTCAGCAGCAGTCTTTCCTTTCAATGAGGCTTGGTAACTGAGGAGTGGGTTTAGACAGTGAGACGCTGTACGGGGAGACCTAGCCTCTTCAGCACTGACAGATGAACTGATCCGAATATCTCTGTATCATCCTGTTCTGTCTCTGGAAAATGCAACTTATGTGGATGACCAGCATATGGAGATTTTAGTTAATTAGTGTCATGCTAATGATTCAGGATTTTCAAAAGCACAATCTTGGAATGGCCAGCTTTTCTTGCAGAGGCTGAAAGGATCATTCCCCAGAGTTTCAGTCACCTTGGAGCAGCTCACATTCTCATAACTTTGTTATGAATGTTACCAGATGAATAGGTTTCATCTGATAAGGCCATTAGCACAAAAGTATCCCAGTGTTCACTAATTTTGATTACAACATGTTTTCACCTATAACTTCTGTTATGTTACATTATTTTCAATATTGAAATCTACACATACTTTCCTTGTGTTCGTATTAGTATAACTTTAATAGGGACGAGCAATGACTTTGAAATGTAGTAAAATGCATTTTCTGTGAATTTGATCTTTACCTGAGGTGTATCAGTAGGTGATTCACTAATAATGGCATGAGATAATTGTAACTGTTGGTAATGTTTAGTACAGAGAGACAATGAGGCAGATGTGCACACAATGGTGCAGGAAATTACCAAACAAAGCACAAGGTCAAGCAGACGCAGCTTAAAACGACTGCTAATGTCTATGAATGTTTTCAGACAGACATGAGGCAAAGATGTTAATATTAATACAAACAACCTATGATAAAAAAATACAGGAACCAACATAGAAATGGAGAAAAGAAACACAAGCTGAAAACTAAAACTATAATTAAACAGAAACTGACACCTAAACAGCCCAAGGAACTAAGTTTTACCCATAAATGAACACTGAGCTGAAGACGGTGTTATATATAAAGCATAAATAAAGTTTTGTAGTTTTGTTTCTGAAAATGACAGTGTAGTATTTCTGGACATTTTTTCTTTGCTGCTCTGTTGTTCCAGGACAGTTTTGTGAAGGTACTTTCCATTCTTCTGAGATTAGAGTGATAAGTTGGTAATGGCAGGAATTAGGAGGCTGTTTGCTGTCTTCTGGTGCTGCTCATTGAGGAATAGTGTGTTTTGCTGTGTGCTGAAAGTGTGTGTTATTGTGATTGATATAAAGCCTCTCTGCGAGGGCCCTGTGTAAGGATCAGGGCAGTGTGGAGGCTGAATGGCGTCTCTTTGGAAATGATTGATGACTGCTCTCCAGATATTACACCTGAACTCTGAGCTTCTGCCATAGGCTAAGAAGTCTCTCGTTTCCATGGAGACCATTATCAGAGCTTTGCATGTCACAGCTGATTGGCTGTTTGTTGCCAGTGCAGTGCTTGGCCCTTGCTCCGCAGACTTCTATTCTTCTAGACTGCTTTTGTTAGATATCTTCTACATATCTTTTGTTAAAGGGACATATCTACCGATCATTTCAACTCAAAGCATACCTCAACGTCTGAGCTTGAGTCAATAGTCAGCCTTCATGTTCTGATGTTCGGGACTGCAGGTTATTCTCATTTCTTTAAAATATAGAAGGCTTTATAAAGATTTATATAAAGATTTATAATTGTGCCAGGAGTAGCTGAAAGGAAGTGCAATATGTAGAATAAAAAAAACAAATATATACAGGTATAAGGTTTATATATTAAGTAATTTGTTTCTTTGTGGACTGCATAAATACATTATATATATATATATATATATATATATATATATATATATATATATATATATATAAAGCAGTAAATATTTACCAGACATTGAATACAAATGTGCTTTTAAAACTATGTGAAGAAAGTAATACCTTCAGGGCATTAGGCAAAAAGATAGAAAACTCCAAGTAAACTGAATATTAGTTTAGTTTTTTTTTAATGCTGTTTTTTCCATGATCAAACTTACATATTTTACCCAGAAGACAAATGCAGAATTGTAGAGACACTTTGGTTGCAAAGAAAAGGCCTATTGTAGATACTCCGGTTATTGGTTATCAGCACCACTATAAATAAATACAAATTGGAGTGCATTTTACTACACTGAACTGTTTTACATTACACAATTCTAAATGACTGATCTACATTTTGCATCCTGATTTACATTTTGAAAGTCGGACAGGATTCCCTTCTAATGTGAACTGATGCTGTAAATAATGTTAGTAGAGTTATGAGAATTCCCCTAACAATTGTTGTTTTAGTCTTCGAACTTTGAATAATGTCATTTATATGTTAATATCTTGCACAGTGAATGCTGATATGCTATTATCTGGAAACCAATAGCTCTTCAGTATTTCCCGACACTATAGTGCTTTTTCCATCACTTTCTTATCTTTCAAATCCTCAACCATCAAGGGCAAATCAAAGATTTCACGTTTCCTTCCTAGATTCTTCCTAACTGTTTTAAAGCCTTAGATATTAGAGTCTCGAAATTAGAGGCATTTAACTTTAAATAAACTGTTACAGTTCTGAAAGAAAACTTTTGAGCAGTAGTGAGCCTCTCTCTTGTTGGCATATCTGGCTGATATCTGTCTGTCAGTCTGGATCAGATCAGACCTCAGCATCTGATCTCGGGTCTGTAGCTGGGTTGACGTTTCCTTGCTGCATCCATCAATCAGACATAAACTCAGATGGATGGCCTCCATACAGAAGTGGAGGGTTTGGGTAATGGTCTACTGCTGTGGCCGTGAGGACGGAGCTTTACTGTAGGCTCTGGTGTAAATGCGTGTGTCTCCCGCAGCTGAGGAGTGGCCTGTGGAGCTCTTAGTGTCACAGCTGAGAGAGAGGCTGTCAGTCAGAACCGCACGCTCGCCTGCATCATTACACAGGCACACGCTGGCGGCACACGCTTTCCTCTGACAAGCGCCGCTGTCATTTAGCGAGAATGCTGCAGAATGCTGGCTCAGCTCCAGCTCCACAGCCCCATCTCCCTCTTTCCCTCACCTTGACGATGGGCAAGCAGGAAATCTGATCGTCACCTATGAATTATTGATTTTTTTGCAAGGCTACTTCCCTGCTTTATCCCACATGTTTGCAAGTGCTTGCTTCTAGGAGTTAGAGGGAGAGAGAGAGTGAAAGAGAGAGAGAGAAGTTCTTTACACTCAGCAGTGGCGTTTGAGTTTAGTGACACGTGCAAACATGCACACGCGCACACACACACACACACACACACACACACATACACTGGTGCACATATACACCGGATTGCATACACCTGGTGGTCTACAGGTAATTACTGTTAACTTATTATGTATTCAATATATTACACTGTTAATAGTTACAATAACAGTAAGCACTTTTAATAGTACGTTTATCAAAGTTTGATTGATGTGTGATTTCTATATATATTTATGGATTTTACTGTTCGAAGGGGCACTAGCACCTGTATATCAGGTTATACATTGAGAACAGAGGATTAAACGGAAGTTTGCTATGTTTATTTATTTTGAAAAAATTTTTAAGGTGCAACCTTTTTCATTTTTTAATTTGGTCTCTTCAGCACAGAATGTCTGAGTGTCCATATGGTATTTTTACAAAAGGTTTCAAAAACCAATAAAAAAATAATATATATATATATATATATATATATATGAAAATGGCTCTATCGACAGGCCCTGGTCTGCTGTTCTGACTCTTTTCTTTTCGTGTCTGTGTCAAACAATGTGGTAAAATTCTTTCAGCAAAAACAAGGCTGTGGGGACAACAATGGCTTTTTATCAATATTAAATGAGTCATTTCAATGAGAGTGCGCTGTTCATGTTCATCGTCTTCAGATCCAGGACATATCTACATTTTTTTAAACAATTCTACTAATTGTAAATCTACTTCCAGAGCAGTAGCATTATATTGTAATACTTAAATACTTTTATCTTCATGAAATTGCATTTATATTGATTTTCAAACAGTGACTCTGTACACTTGTGATGGTAGTGTAGGTCATGGGAGACTGTCTGTCTGACTATAGGGGAACAAACTGTTTACAAATTTTTGTTGGCTTTTAACAAGCACTTTCATGTTGATGGTATCATATAACTGACTATAAATAAAGTAATACTGCAATGGGATTGATTGATACCTCATTAATGTCAGGGGTGCTTTCAGGCCTGTGCCGCTGGCGCTGAAGTGTTCCTGCTGACGTTGACTAGGTTTATTAACAATTTTCACGCTACACTATATTTCCAAAACCTTTACAGATTGAAAGTGGAACTGCAGCAAGGTATTTCAGGCTTTTTTGAGTAACAGGCTTCTGGAATAGATAAACAGAGTGTGATTAACCAAATTCTATCTGAAAGAGAGACACTTAGAAATATCATAGTCGCAGTGATTTAGTGAGATGTCCTTCGCCACACGGCATCAAGCACTGACAGGTTTCTTAGTTCATTTGAGCTGCATCATTGTTCCCTAAATCGTTGTTTTCCTTCTTTTACAGGAAATGGAAGGGGCACTTCACATGACCCTGTTTCTAATATTTTCACATACTTTTTAATGGCAGGCTGTTACTAGGTTAAGCTTTTTGAGTTTCATATAACACAATTCTCTGGATTTTCTAGACTTGACTCTCTCGATTCCTGATGTGGGAGGCAACAGAATCAACTTCTAGCCCCAACATCATTTTAACCAAGACCCAATCATAGCTGTGGATAGCGCAAACATGCAGATGTCTTTAGTTATATCACGATTAACTTTCTGAATCTGAGTTGCTCTTTTATGCCGGGATCACACTACACAAATCGAGCCCGCTTTTGACTTGATTTTGTCGTATCCTACAAACTTAGGAGGCGTTATGGATGAGGAACTGTTGTGTAGTGTGACATAATTATTAGTCATCCTTCATTCTCAGATGCATCAGTGTGAAAGAACTGTCAGTTAAATGAAAGCTATCAGCCATAAAGTGTAAAGCTACATATTGTTGTCTACTATATGTATTCACTGCCCAGTCCAGAAGAACATAACTATGTTTTAATGCAAATGTGTGTAACACAGGGTTGACCTGTCCTAGTATAGTGTTTGAATGTAAAATTCATTCATTCATTCATTATCTGTAACCGCTTATCCAGTTCAGGGTCGCGGTGAGTCCAGAGCCTACCTGGAATCATTGGGCGCAAGGCAGGAATACACCCTGGAGGGGGCTTGAATGTAACAGCAACATCTTAACCATTTCTTTAAATCTATTTCTCCAATTAACACCAAGTATTTACTGCTACTACTAAATAATAATGATAATAATGTTTGTGTTGAGCTGCTAGCGAGCACTGAGGGGTGCAAAGAGAGTTGGCAGAGGAGTTAGCCACCATGCTCAGGAAACTGCATTTTATGGCTACTGTTAAGAAAGATTAAGGAGCTGTTATAGACAGATCTATAGGTTGGAATTTTTGAATTGTGGAACCATTTAAACCTTCAGAATGATCCTTAATGCTCTGTATATTAGAGCTGGTACAGAAATCTGTAAATTCAAGTGGAGTAGAATATCGGATTGTAGAGGTCATGGTGCCTATTTGAGATTATATTAAGATTCTCCACTGTATTTTCATTAAATCATGATCTTCCAACAGCAAAAAAAAAAATAAAAAAAACCTACTCAAATGTGTTCTGAACATGAAAATCCTACTTGATTTCTTATGGAAGTTAAAATGGGGCCAATTCCTGTGATTAGATATTCCTTGCTGTGCAGACAAGCCGTCTGCTTGGCTAGGCCATGTAAAATCTGTATGCCGTTTCAGGCTTTGTTTAATTTCTCTTCCTCAGTCAATAGATGTTAATATGCAGAGAGATTGAGAAATCCATTTAAAAAAGAATGGAATATCAATAGGTCAGGTTTTTATAATTCATAATGGATTGCATTTAAGATGATCCTGTTTTTAAGATAACAGTGTTGTGTATTTTGCTCTCGCATTAAACACTGTAATAATAATCACCTTCTGTCACTTGACCTTGATATGATTCAGATTAATACAGTGGAGGGGAGAAAGGAAGCAGGCTGCTCGTGATCGCAGTGTGAGTTTTGAACAGAAAGTGTGTATCCCCTGAATAGTGCTAAACTGTCAGCAGGAGGTGCTCTATTGTCTGTGCTCTGCGGTCTGTGCTGCACAGTTTATGGCATGTTACATTAAAGTTAGAGTCAGTCAGAAGCCTACACTCAGATGTTAGCAGCAAAGCGAACCGCATCATTCTTTTCAGTACATGGGTAAAATAAGACGACAGTGTTGGACCTGAGCCTGTGTTGTTTTATCAACCACTGGTTATCTGTTCGCTCTAAGGTGTAATGAGGATGAAGAGGTCCACTTTCGACCGCTCTTCATGTGAATTTGTAGATGTACATACTGTAGTTGGTGTAATATTATTCAGGCTCTAAAGTGGATCTCTTAGTAACACAAATGAGTGGGATTGCAGGTGTCACATTCTTTGCTGAACAGTTTGATCAAAACAAGATGTTGTGCCCTACCTAGACTTTTATTGTTCAGGTGTTGAATTGTGTTAGAACAGAGAGAGCTTACCCTGCAAAGTCATTGGCTGAGAGATGTTCCAGAAGGGACAGTAGTGTATGACAATGGCACTCTAACTAAAGCTCTATTACTCCAGTATTACTCCTCAAAATACACGTAACATAATAACTAGACCTGTCGCGATAATTACATAATAGCATAATCGTGAGTATTTGAGCTAACCACGATGATTTGCACTGACCGTGAACATATTATATTTTATTTCAATCCTAACCAACAGAATATCAATTACGTGTATTTCTAAACAAATGTTGAGACAAATGAGTAAGGAGGTTTAGGCTGTGCATATACTTTTTTTTCTTTTTTATAATCAGAATGTGTTTTATTTAAGCAACTGTAAGTATAAAAGTACACTATGTGGCTATTTGCCATTAAACAGTGAGTGTAAAACAAACCTGAGAAATCATCTGCAGATCCACCACAGACACCAGCTGGCCGTTCCGGAGGCTCTCGGAGGCTCTCTTAGGCTATGTTCACACAACAGGTAAAAGTATACCAAATCTGATATTTTAAACTGACCTGCACGCACAAAGAACGATGCTTCAGGCGCTGACCAGAAGGTAATTTCTGTCTGTTTCATACAAATCACATTTGTATTTTAAATGAAGGAATGGGACCGGACTGGTGTTTGCTGCAGCACTGTGTCACAAAACCTCCCTTTTTCTTAATTCCAAACGAGTTCTATGTTAAAAACAGGGTATTAATTAAAGACTCGATAAAATATTAAAACGTGAACTGATTTTTCTTTCACTCTAAGTGCAAACTTCCTGGGTCTCTCACGAACGCGTGTCTCAAAAGAGAAGACGACGAGCACAGACATAATGAGTTTAATGTTTCCAGGAGCCACATTTATACAGCTTCATACCGACATGAACAATATCAAACTGATATAGAACTACTAAAAAAGGTCTTCTCTTGTTTGTTTTATTAAAAAAAAAAACAACCTTTATACAAATGTCCACGTGTTTTATTTTCTCATAAATGAGAAATAGGAACCTGGTTTCAGGAGTTTCACAGGAAATGGAAATTCTTTGACCTAGTCATTTCCACCTCCTGAACACCTCAAATTAAAATAATAAAAAAAAAATGCTTTCGACTGTAGTCCGGAGATTATTCTCAGCAGGAGGTGTGATGTAAACGTCACATGAATTCCGACCTGGCCTTTCAGACAAATTTTTTTTACAGATGGGCATGGATCATATGAAAGTGACCCAAATCTGATGTGAAATGTCAGATTCAATGTGATTTGTGCTGTTCACACAGCCAAAAGAATGACACATCCGTGTCAGGTATGACTGGGACTCTTTACCTGCTGTGTGAACGTACCCTTAGTATTCCTTGCCCAGAATATGTCAAGCCAGTAAGTAACAGATGTTTAAGCCGTAGTACAGTCGATTAGATTTTTGCTTATTTTGAGACTTTGCAAATAATGGGCAAATATCTTTACGTATCTTTATGAATAAACTGTTCAATAAACTTATGTTCTTTACCATAATAGTGTGTGTAAATTAGTATGCTACCATTAAGCATACTGGCCTATTAAAATACTGGGGTGTAAATAAAAAAAAACCAGACAATTAAATCATAAACCCCTTTATGACAAATAATCATCAGTTAAAATTTCAGAATTGTGACAGCCCCACTAGTAACGACACCAGCACTTACAAGATGGAGGCAATCTACCAACACAATTAGGTTCTGGAACCCAAAAGTTAATTCCCAGCAGGAACCAAAGAATAAGAATATTTTGAGTTTCAGAGTTGAGTGTCACCGAGTGTATCATTGTTTTATTAAAATGCTACATATTACATTTTGTGGACCCATGTTATTCCGGTCACCAGACACTGGCTGCTGAACCCCTACTCCAGGCCAGACTCCAGCCTGAGGCCACAGTAACCTTACTGTTCATGAGGTACGTTGTGGGGAGTGAGGTGGAACAGAGGGTTGACAGGGAGATCAGTGAAGTGAAGTAATGCTGACTTTATACTGGTCTGTATTGTTGAAGAGAGAGCTGAGCCAAAATGCAAAGCTCTTTCCAGGTGGCATCTGTGGTCATGAGACTCAGAATGGAGCCGCTGTTCCTCCATTTTGAGAAGGGTCCAGTTGAGGTGGTTTTCCTGGACTCCTCCCTGGTGAGGTGTTCTGGGCATGTCCAACAGGGAGGACACCCTAACGAAGACCCAGAACGAAGACATGCCGGAGAGATTATATGTCTGGACTCTCTGGAAAAGCTGTCCGGGGGAGAAGGAAGTCTGGGCCTCTTTGCTCGGACTGCTGCCTCTGCCACCCATAGCAAGATAAGCAGTGGATAAAGGATGGGTGTATGACTGCATGTTGAATAGCGCAGGCAAGTTATCACTCCTGTGAATAAAGATGTCACATAAGTCTACTATTAAACACCAACACACGCTTTTCAAAATACAGGCTACTACTGTCACAGTTGACAGAGCATTTTGGTAAGTGTCAGTTATATTGGGGAGATTTCCAGCTAAATTCATTAAGTCCTAAAGACCTCAAAGTTCATGGGATTCAGTTTCTTTTTGTAGGAAAAAAACAAAACTGAATCTGATACTAAGGAGAATTTTAATTTCAGGAATTTCTATTAATTTTTGTCATTGAGAAATTCAGTTAAGAGGTTGCTAAAATGAACAAGACTGCAACTGCAAAAAGATAACAGGTCAGAACTCTCCCCCTTTTTTATTTTATAAAAGGAGGAAATGTCTATTTCCAAATATGAATTGTTTCCAAACACTTTTAGAACTGGAAATAGACTTTTATGGGTCCATTGAATCAGGATTAATGCAGGTCAATAGGTTTGGATTGTTTTTGGTGCTATTTACGTTCTTAAACTGCACAGTATGACCTCAGTATGAGTCATTTTATCCACTGCTGAAGGCTGATTTATTTCACTGCCAACCTTCCCTCGAGCGAAATCGTATATTTCTTGCACGACTTGCTAAATAATGTCCGCCCAGCATTGGCCTGCTAACCGCCCCCTTCTCCACACAAGTTTTGGCCTCCTAAAGACGCTGCTAGTGAGGGACTTAATTAAGCAGTGCGATCCTGTGACACATTTCAGTGTGGCTGCAAATCATTAGCGGCACATCGAGGGCCTCTCGGGCTGCATTTCTCGGGCTCTTGTTTGCCGGCCGAACCCCACACCGTGTGACGAGCAGCTTGTCCCGGCACCCCCTTGGTGTGAAGGGCTTACAGATGGCATTTTCCCTCTCTGCAGCCTCCTCTTGTCACCAGTGGAAAGATGGAGGAGTGATATAGGCAGAGACAGCTTGCGTTTAAATGTCAGTGTTTGATCCTTTTTCATGCGCATTTAGGGTCTTACAGCAACATGAGGTGCAATCCTTCATAGATCTCCCACCACAAACGACAATGATGAGTAACTGTGCCAATGACGCAGGCGTTTACCAAAATCTTTACAACTTCCTTAGGATCAGGGAATTAGCTTTGAACAGCAGCCAGATTCACCAGAATGTGAGGGAGGTTGAGCAAACACTTTAGCAAACACCTCCTCGCTTGTAGCTGACACCTGTATAGATACTGGGGGGAATTTAGGCAAGTTGTAGTTTTAAATAACAGTCCTTTTTGAGAAATTTGCTCAGTATTAAACTCCTAAAGATTTTACACACTTAATGCAACGTGAAAAAACTAAATATTTAATATCAAATATATATACAATAAATACTACGATTTCTTTTGGAATTTTGACAGAATTTCTAATTGTTCAGATGGTGACATTGGGTAGACAACTTTTTATTTAAAAAGCAAAGGTGTGAATGAAAGTTTCATGAGCTGGAACTTGGCTTCTTGTGTCAAAATATTCTCCTTACTGACATGCAACAATTATGGTGTTTTTCTACTGCATGGCTTTGGCTCGATATGGCTGGAGCCACTTTGCCTTGGTCGCTTTTCCACTAGCATAGCTTCCCCATGAATTGGAGCTGGTGACATACGCTTATTTATTTATTTATTTTTCCTCTTAAAACACCAATTCATGAGCAACTATTGTGAGTCGGTTCAAAATTAATGTGATCGGTGCTGTAATTTTACAGAGGCTAGTTTGTGCTGGGCTTGAGTCACAACAGGCAAAAGCAGGGACTAAAAACGGGCACCGGTTCCAGGGACCAGGTGCTGGATTTGGCTAGTGGAAAAGAAAAAGAGCAGTGTTGAGTTGAGTAGGGTCCATGCAGTGGATGACCACCCTTAGTGGCCTTGTCAGACATGATGTGTCAAGTGAGATTTTGTCTCCTGCAAAAATCATATTAGGACTAAATATTAGGCCCTTCCTTTAGCGTTGTATCACTTTGCAATATCCATGTGATTTTAGGTAGACAGTGTTGAGTTAGCTTGTCCAGTAGATTGTTGAACCAAAGTGCTGCATGACCTCTAACCTTCGTAAACACATCCATATTCCAAATTGTAGTTTTGAACTTTTACTCCATATACGGTTCCTTCTCTGAGTAGCTGTTAAAGCTTAAAGCAAGATTCAGACAAACTCTTGAACTAAGCAGCACAGTCTCATTACACAAGCTCCTTAGTGATTTAGACACTGGGGTCTACACTTTATAAGATAAAGGGGGAAAAAAAAGATGAACCATATTATATTGCAGTTATGATGAAAAGAGCCTTACACTGGTCATAGTAACATTAGATGTGGCAAAAGAAGCAGTGGTAATACTGCCAAAGCTCCATCATTTTTACTTAGCCTCTGCTGCCAGGACAAGCACATATTCAAATCATTAGAAACATTTATTCAGTCATAGTTATGGTAAGAGGTGAATGGAGTCTGAAGTGTCTTTGCTTTTTTTTGTTGTTTTTTTTTAAGTGTCTTTTGTTTGTTTTCTCAAGAGAGTGGTTATGGGCAAATTATACAGTTAATGCAATGTGTGAAACAGCTTGTAACCATGTTCAAAACACATTGCTAAAACAAGAACAACCTCCATGGGTTACTTACTGCTGCTTTATGAAGGTTATTTGTTTAAACTTGAAATATGTGCGATTACTGATTCAAGATGAAAAAACATGTACAAATATGATGTCTGTGCATCACCCTGTAAAGTCTGAAATAGTTCAGAAGACTGAGATATCAGGTGGTAATTGGTTGGATTTTGGTCACACACACACATAGCGTAAAGGGCATATATCTGTGTCCTTAGAGTTTATTGTCACAGATAGTTGGATATTTGCTGCAGTGAATGAAGTGGTGTATTGACATAGGTCTTAAATGCAAAATGATATGGTAGCAGATCATTCACTCACATCTGTGATAGAAATCTAAATATCCATTAGCAAGTTTTGAGTGAGTTTGCTGTTGTGAACTCCTCCAGTGCGACAGCAATTGTCACATTCATCTGATCAAACAAGGAGTCTCCAAGTCCCCAAATACATAATGTAGTAGATCAACTTTATGCCAAAGGGCTCAAAAGAGAGGATCATGCCAGTACGTATAGTTATTCAAAATAACACCCAAACTCAATATTCTATTGCTTTAACACCACTGTTCTGCAAAGAAAAAACAAGTAAAGTAATGAAAAACCAAACATTGTTTCAAATGTACTTTAATAGTGGCAGCTCCTTCCACAGTGCAGTAGAAGGCAATATCAGGTTGGTTCAATATTTGCCAGTTTAACCCAAATGAGATTTTGTTCCTGTCAGGGTGTGATGTGTTCCTCAGCTCATCTTGTTTGCTGACTTGTATTCTGTTGGCTTCTGGTTAATTCTTGTCTCTTTAGGTTTTCTGCCATCAGAGTTGTTGCGGTCGTGTAACTGGTTCACTTTTACTTAAAGGTTCTGGGCAAAGAGTGACTGGGCAAAGATGATGGAACTTTTCATCAAATTATTAAATGATGTAAAAGTGCAGCGCTCTTGTTCTTAGTGAAATGTGCCCAGTGTTTTCAATTATGTAGCAGATCTTCAGATGAAAAACTAATCTACAAGTCTGAATAAAGTTGACTTATAAAGTAGTAGACGGCCTAACGGACGTACATTAGTGATAGAGCGTTTTCTTTTTGCGTAGGTCTCACCGTGAAATGATAATAAGCTGGTATCATTTATCGATGAGCTCATAAGAAATGAGTAAGACATGGGCACAGGGAGACTATGTAGGTGCTGACAGAAGACCAAACCTCCTGCTGCTCTCCTCCCACCAGGCTACCCACTAAATTGGCCATATCCAGATTAATGTACTTTCAACTTTTCCAAGTTTCCACTGACACGTTCATTAAAACCCACACCCCACTTGTGGGCAATAGGAGTGGGTGGGGTATCATTTGAATACTTGGGCCTGGGGGGTGGGCAGTATAACAATAGAAGAACGCCTACAGATTTTTTGAAGCCAGAGCCATGGCCTTGTCCATAACTACTGTTATGATTTCTGGACTTATTCTAACCATCTACAGCTTGCAGTCTTTAGTGAACACTGTCATTAGGCTTAATTTAATTGTTTTCAAAATGGTTGTAGGCAACCAGTGATTAGGACTAGGTCATTAAGAGCTTTAATTAGTATAAGCAAAACTGTGTAGGTAATGCACAAGCTAATTGGAAGTCAGTATATGCTGGAAAAGTCTGGAATATATTCACATTTTCAGGAGGACTTTCATTCCCTGGTTTGATCCCCAGTGATGCCATAGCCACCCGAGGTCCATTAGAACACAATTAGCCTTGTCCTATGTGTAAATAAGATGGTTCAATCTCCCTACCATCGCATTCTGTTGGCTAATGTGACAGATCTGGGCACTTGTCATTCTTCATCAGTGTTAAACCATGGTTTCAGCCTGGAAAAAGTGTCCTGCTTGACATTTCTTGTCCTGCTTGCCTTCACATTACAAAGTTGATGACATTATCTGTGACTAGGGAGTCTTAGCTGTTGGGTAGAATTGGTGGTGACTAATGTTTAGGGACAAAACTAGGATTAAATAAATAAATAAAAGACTGGAAAAACTGTTACTTACAGGTTACGATATGGTAACGTAGATATTAAGGCATTCACTAATTTCTCAGCAGTTTGTAAAGTTGTCTTATTTCCAAAGATTCTTTGTGCTACTGTATATCCTGACTTAGGTGATATTGCTAGGGTTTTAGTCTTGTGCCTCTACAGCATCCTCTGAGGAAATTGGAACATCAGTAGGAGTGGTCCTTACAACACAGAAACCAAGCGCAAATTCATTAACAGCAATGTTCCCGACAGGCTGCAGAAGAAAGCATGTTTTTTTTTTCAGAAAGAAGAATAGGGCAACAGATACATATGATGTGGCTTCACTTTAATGAAAGGGTCACCCTTAATGAAGGGTTTTAAGTCTTTGACTATAGGTTTCGATTGTGACTACAATGGCTTAATGCCTGAAACCTTGCTTTTAATAAGCTTAGGACTCATATGTAATGTGTAATTCTGTCTGAGAATGTGAGTATCATTTAGCTTAATATTTTGCCTATGATCTCTAAATAATAGGAGAATAACGAGCCATTTTATTTATTTATTTATTTATTTATTTATTTATTTATTTATTTATTTAACTCCTCATTGACATTTACTATCCTGCAGATTTGTGATGGTCCCTGATGAGAGTAAAAACAAAACACTAAACATTTTCTGACAACTGCATTAGCAATAAAATAATATAGTAAACATAAAAGCAAAAAGCATTTAAAAATAGCAGTTAAAATAGTCTTATTTTCATATATCTAGATATCCGCAGATACTGCCTCCTCTGCATTTTCACTCAGCTGCCTCGTAGAGAGACGTTCTCTCACTTCCTGTTTTGACAGCACTTTGGAAGTGTTGAGCCCAATGCTGGCGTCTGCAGCCATCCGTGTCCTCATGCAAATGTTTGCCTTCCTCCCCTCATATGTCAGATGCTAATTAGCAAGTATCTAATTAGTGTTAGAAGATTAATCACTCTTGGGAGAGGCGGCTAGGGGGGGTGAACGTGGGGGGTAGGTTTCATCGATGAGACATTGTGATGTGACAAAGATGCTAGCAGCTATGCTCTCCCTCAATCCACAGACATGCCAAAGAAAGGGATTAAGGTTTGTGGCCTGCTAACGCTAACGGTCTGCTGTCTCGGCCTAATGGAGGTTAAAGGTGGTGCAGACAGACAGCCTTGCTTGTCACTGTGGCATTTCTGTGATGAGTCCTCTTTGTGCTGGACCTTCTCCTGGTCTTTGCACTTGATGTCCCTGACACCCAGGGCTTTTTTACAGCTGCCGTGATTGATTGTTTCAGGGCTTTTGCTTCAAAGTGGTATTAGAACGAAGCCTCAGGCGAGTGAGGATGCTTTGCCATCATTTAACTGTGTATTGATCTGTGCATGCGAACGATACCTCGCCATCTTTCCACTGATCTTTTTCACATTCAGATGAGCAAATATTGTATCTCTCATAAAAGAGTGTTAAAAAAAGTAGTGGCCATGAAGCAATAAAAAAGGGCATAAGTAATTCTACTACCGCTGATGGTCTTTGTTCTTCCCCTAAAAAAAAAGCGAATATTTGATCAGGGCCATTTCTCTTTTCTCTTCTAGTGGGGAATCACATCTATTTCCTAGTCTCGCCAAAGAAATTGAAATTCGCTTTTTAATAGATGATTATTCAGCAAAGCCTGATGTGATATTTTACTTCCAAGCGAGAGATCTCTGCTTAGGAACTAGTACTGTGTGGAGAAAGAAGTCATTTTCTTACATCAATGTTGCAGTACATCTTTAATGAATCATAAAGCGATGATAGTGATATATTCTGCATTCAGTATTTTCCTCTTGACTTCCTCATGTGGTTGATGTATTTTCCATAACGCTGCTGAATAGTCTGGTAAAGGATTCTGTGGCTGCTAATGAATTGTGTCATACTTTAAAACATTTATAGTCTCTTCTGCAGTTCCCAAATACAGATTTTTTTTTTTTTGAGATTGTAGAAATTCTAATTATATGGCCAAATAAGTATGGCACCAATTCCATTCCTCAGGACTTTTGCCACTGGTGAATTGGAAGTAATTGACAATGTGTAAGGACAGTCAAGCTCTTGGCTGGCGGCAATGCAGCATGCCAGGAGGAGCTTCTGTGCTACTGGTTTTACAGATAGCCCTTGGCTGTGTAGTATGGCGAGATAGGGGATGTGTCTGTTCTGTTTTGTGCTTAATTGGAAGAATGCAAAGCGAGGCATAACGCTCGGGGAAAGCGACAGAGACGCTTTATGGGTGCTAATGTCTAAGAAGGCCGAAGGCAGGCTGAGGCTCTAACTGATCGTAATTGGCACAGGTTAGTCTTCATGAAGGGCCATTGGATTGGCCAACTCCTCTGACCTAGCCAACAGCACCAGAGCTGATTTGCATCCTGTGGCTCAGACATGAGTGACAGCCAGAGGCAGACACCTGTGCAGTGATTAGCCAATCCCTATGACAGCCTGCAGGGGAGAAAAGACAGGCAGGAGGGCATGAAGCACCTTCTCTCAGGAGACATCAGCATTTCTAGAGTATGCATTGCTGTGTAGAACTGTTGGATGTGTCTGAAATTTATTTGTAATGGTCTGTTACATTTTAGGAAGTCATAAAAATACTTTCAAACAGATTAATATATGCAATTACAGGTAATGGAGTCTTTAGTTTTATATTTATACGCAGTGTTGTTTGACAGTTTTACCTCATACATAACCATGTAAAAGTTAACTGATTAAAAATGTACATACCTAAAAATGACCTGTTAGCACAACAATTAATGCTGCTATTGCTTGTTTTAAAGCCTGATGTCCACTTACTCAAAGGCTGGTTTAAAATGCTGTATAATGTAATATCTTTAGTGTCTTTGGCAAAATATATTTGAACAGTAATAATGTGAGACCTATGGAGAAGTCAACCAAACAACAGCAAACACAAAACAACAAATGACACAACAAAAGCACAGTGGAAAGATATTTTTGCCTTGTAAAGTGAACATTTTATGGTCAGGGTCATAAAACATGATCTTGCTGAATTACAGGAACTAATAAATGTGTTCTGATGAAGTTAGTTTTGTGCACTAATATAGCTTTAACAAAACCCACTGTTATTTAAATGAACACAGTAAATCCTAGTACATTTGACAAATGTAATTGATCAAAGTAAAAACACTTATATAAAGGGAACATATAAAACGTTTCAACAAGTTTACACAGTTCTCTAGGGGTCTTAATAAAATATCTGTGACATGCCTGAACTGAAATACCACAAAGATCAAACAATACAGCACTTTAAAAAATGGCAGCCTAGTTCATAAAATCATAAAAAGCTCCCCATCAAGTCAAATTCTGTCTAGATTCATGTTTGATTTAGTGTAACCTTGATTTGATTTCTAGGTAACAGTGTTGCCGTTGCATGCTGCATCAGTGAACTGGATTCAGTTTTTACATTCTGGGGAGAGGGGACCATATTCCAAATGCAAGTCAGTCAGTGAATCAAATAAGCATAGAGGCATGACGAGGTGGGATTTACTGCTGTCTGTCAAGTCTCTGTACAGCGTCCACAGGGGAGCTCCACAATACAGAGTTACTCTCTTCAATCCCCTCGTTATATCTGCAGAAGTCAAGATAGCTGGAATCAATACAAGAGGAAGAGCAGCAGGTCTGTTTATGCACAAGCCCTGTATTAATACGTCTCTGTTTCTGAAGAATTAGGGCAGTCTTTTCCAATGTATTCAAAAATGCTGTTGTAATGAACAAGCACAGGGAAAATCTAAGTTAAATGGAAATGGTTATATTCTAGTTTGAATTTGACGCCATTATTGTCATCCCATTACTCAGTTTACTATATCTTCTCTTTACATTCTGTGCTTTTTCTTGTTGTTGTTGTTGTTGTGGTTGATGTTTATGTCTGTCATGGTCTGCATTTTCATTCCTTTTGCTACAGACATTTATCCCATAAAAAAAAGATAAACTGCAGACCTTGCTGTGTCCAGTTGATCAAAACTTAAACAAGAGAAAAATGTAAAATGCAAATGTAGAATACACAGATACAAGGCTTTGGAGAATGAAACTATTCCCGTGTTTATTTGTCTAAGCTATGGCCTGTGAACACTCAGGAACACATCTTCAACCCAAAAAAAAGGAATTACAATATATATGCAAATTGTTATAAAGCAAAAATTCTCCAACATGACAAAATGGATATTACAATCTTTAACTAACACCTGCCTTAAAGGGAACATCTACAATTGTGGGTGAACACTGTTTTCAATGGGTGTTTACATTCAGAAGTAAGACATCTTTTAAAGCCGAATGTTGTGTTTGAGGGGATGAAACCGACTGTTGTTCGTACGTGGCTGAGGTTTAACTTGTCTAAGTTGTTATTCACTGTTTGAATTATCACAGAAACTCATTTGTAACTCTATGTAACTCTAGATTTTTAGTTTTGTAGTTACGTTCAGTAATGCAGTAAGCCTTCTCCTGCCTAGCATACTAAACAGACAGTTTTTTTTTTTTTTTACTATTGCAAACAGGTTTCCAGCTAGCAAATGTTGAAGAAGCATCTTCTGACTTTTATAAAAAGTGCTTTTTGATTACAATTGTAAATGTTGAAATGGGGTTCTATTCATGTACATTATTTTACGTCACCTTCTACTTTAAAAGGCATAGTCCATTTAATAAACTCTACTAACCATGTGGGTGCAATCTGTAGTTCTACAATTACAGACTGTATAATGTAGAATATGTCAATGAATCTGATGTTTAATACTTGAAGCGCAGAGCCCTGGTCATGTTGATCGCTGTGATGTCCTCCTACCCTGCTACTACGTATAAACTCGGGCTTTCCAAGGCTGTAATTATTTTTTCTTCCAAGTGTTGCAAATAAATTAGCAAGTTTCAAAGATGGGCCTGGTGACCACTAGAGGGTGCTTCAAGGCCCACTAGAGTTGTGTGAGTTTAGAAACAAGGAAGTGGTCATAATGTTATGGCTGGTCGGCATACACATTCTTGTTTTTGGGGTTGTGCCACAGAGAGGGAATGCAGTGTTCAGGACATATACAATAAAGCTATTTATTTTTTTTATTAACTTTATAACTGTGGAATTATTTAGCTTGATGCAAGTATTTGTTGAAACAAAGATTTAAGTCTGAAGAGTTCCATTTTCTTTTGAATTGAAGTGTGTAATTTATTTGCCTCCAGCTAAATTTCAAGTGCATCTTACTTGTGCTTGTGTAGGCGATAATGTCACCACTCATTTCCACTGTGTGAAGATGATATGTAGCCACAAAGCTACAAGCTGCAAATCATACAAAGATTTTTTCTTTATTAAAATGAATAATAAAATAACGTGGTAAAGAGACAATATTAAATGAATGAAGGCAAAAAACATCCTCAGATCAATCCAGATAAAAAGCAGCAATTTTCTAGCTTAGGGTTCTAGCTGTATGTAGCTGAAGTTGACCTCTTATTTCTCAAGTTATATTTCCTATTTTCTGGTGCAACTCCAATGGTTATAGGCCACTGTAACTGCTGCACTATATTAAGTGGACCTTGTTGTCTGCTAATGTGGACACAGGTTAAGACTGGGACAAAAGGGTAAATGTTAGCGGGGCGCAGACTTCCCCTGCTCTGGGCAGTGGCCCTGCTGGAACAGGAAGCCCACCCATATGGGTGAGGATGGAGAGCAGCAGGTCCACTCTGGACACTCAGTGCCCAGTGGCCAACAAGCGTTAGAGTGGCAGCTTGGAGCTTCACATGATTACTGGCCCTTAGTGTCCCTCACACACGGTGAGGGGCTTTGGACTTCACTGAGCCGCTCTGAGGATCATATGGCATGCACCTGAGCACCTATCTCCATAACAAACGTCGTCAAAACACTGTCAGCATCCTGAGAGTCGAGACGCTTCTATTTTACATTGTTATGCTAATGCTGTCCTCACAGGAACTGGACTAAAGAGAGGGGAGAAGAAAAAAACTCCCAAAAAAATGTGCAAAATTGGTAATTCAAACTTGTCACCATCTTTCAGTCAGCTCTGTGTTCACCCTCCCTGTTATTTCCCCCATGAACGTCCTCCAGCACGTCCCACCCCTCATAGCCAGCCAGTGTGGAAGTGTCTGCCATGTGTGCAGTTAAAGAGGAGATGCTGAGCAGTGCTCTTTGCCTATTCTCCATACCCCAAACACACACACACACACACACAACTCTGTAACTCTGTTGCACTCACTGCCATTTTATATAAGGCTTACAGTTTTTTTTGCTGGTATTTTTTTTCTTTTTTTTTTAACACACAATGTGAGCAGCTGGGGATTTGTGCAGAATAGAGAGGTCTGTCTTTATCATTTTTGTGTGCTGATCATTGGTCCAAACTAATCTAAATTAATCCCCATCTTGCAAATTTAAGGCTTGTTTTTTTTTGTCCTTGAGGGACATTTTCCTCTCTTTCTTTCTTGGTTTTTGGAGTCTCTGCAGATCTGCATGACTCGAGAGAGCTACAGACATGCAGAGGGCAAAAGAACTCCAGCACGATGCAGGTAAGCTGAGACACTGCTCCAGAGACATGCTCATATTTCAGCCTTTCATAAGAGTGGCTAAGTTAAACTTAATCTCAGTTCCAAGAAATTTACCTTGCCATATCTTGTCCTATTTCTGTGCGCTCTCATGCTGTAATAGTCTAGTGCAGCTCATTAAAGTGAAGCCACATCATATGTATCTGTTGCCCTATTCTTCTTTCAGAAAAAAACATGCTTTCTTCTGCAGCCTGTCGGGAACATTGCTGTTAATGAATTTGCGCTTGGTTTCTGTGTTGTAAGCGCCACTCCTACTGATGTTCCAATTTCCTCAGAGGATGCTGTAGAGGCACAAGACTCTTGCCTTGAGGCACAGTCTCTCCATTCTTAGCATATGTTCTCAGCCTATTGTTTTCAACTGCTTTGTGATCGGCAAAGTTAGTTTTATGAGAAACGTCTGAAGTGAAGTCTTGTTATATATTCTGTGATCTAAAACCCTTTTGATGTTGTGTGTAAACATTGTTAAGCTTTTAAAGCTTTTCAATCCCTAGCTTTTATGGTCCAAATATGGAAAGTAAAAAGACTGCCTATTTTGAATTTATCATGGTTGTGATGTCACTAGTATTTTCACATTTATCTAGAACTTTAAATTTCATCCTGCACTCTTTTTTGAATGAAGCTCAAAATATGGTAGCGAATCAGAGCAGAGATAAGAGTGTTAAAGACACAGTAACATAAATAGCCTGTTTAATAACTTCTGTGAAGTAAACATGAAGTAAAATGGCTTTCAGAAGAAACAAAATTAGATATGTTTTATTTAAAAAATGAATACAGATCCTTTTAAAGGGGAAGTCTCTCCTCAGACTATAATTGAACATTTTATTAATGATATTAATGATGTTGTTTAAAATTCTGTTGACGAGCATTACATTCTTCAGCCTCACTGTGAGTTCTTGTTTTGTTTTATTGTCAGTGTTTTAACTGCAATGCCCAGCGTTTTGAAAATGCATCATAAGACCATTGGGAATCTCCCACTCAACAATAAAGAATCCTAATTATACACTACTCATGAAGAACATGAAGAAGCTAATTAATACAGATATGATATTCAGTTTTGACTTTTGCATATATTCAAATTTTAGCATAAACTCTTAAAAGTAAAGGTGCTACAAAAGGTTCTTGGAGCAAAGCCATAGAAGAACCATGTTTGGTTCCATAAAGAACCGTGTTTGTTTAAGAAATGTTAGTGTGGAGAACCTTTTTAAAAATCCATCACTCAATCCTAAGGTTCTTTATCCATTTAAACATATGAAAAAATGGATCTTTATAGAACCAAATGTGGTTCTTCTATGGCTTCACTCGAACCTTTTATAGCACCATTATTTTAAAGAGTGTACAGCAGTGTAATTGGGTTTCATATTAGCTCTGTTTGTAACAAGGCCTCATTTGCTCTAGAACACTGAAAATCAAGATCTTCTGATCATTGGAATATGTAGATGGACAAAGGAAGCCACCAGGTCACAAACACTGAGAGTCAGTGTTTCTCATGTGTATCTCAAGCCCACTTTTTCAGAACTTGGGATGTCACTTATGATCTTGTAAAAGGTGGGATTGAAAGGGCTTATTTAGAACAAATATTTAATCTGTTTTTGTGCTCTAATATAATGACCATGTTAATACAAACATTAACTTTTACATCTGACCATGTTCATAGGCCTTTGAGAGTTAAATAATTCTTGCTTTGAAAGCGTTATTGAACTGAACTGAACCGAGCAATGACCTGGTTATCAGATAGTGGATATGGGGAACATTAGCTGGACTAAGAGTAGAACACATTGTTAAAGACTGATCCTCAAATCCTCTTCAAGCAGAGCTAGAGTGGCTGAAAATGTAATGTATTCAAGTAATGGGACATTTGGGAAATATTGTGTTTAATGAACAACACTAAGCTGCTTCAAAGCTGAAAACTAATTTGCAACTTTGCAGACGTTCTGGGACAGCTCCTTGGACCAGGATTAGGTGTAGACCTGAACTGAATGAAAGAAAAATATCATCTATATTTTCAATTTTGCCTGTCTGCAAAAATGTTCTTTTAATGCCCAGCAGTTGGCGAGGGAAGTGACTGTCATCTTGGCAGACGAACAACACCAGTTGTTAAAAGCACTATACAATAAATAAATAAATAAATAATAAAAATTGAATATTAGCCCTAATTTCCAGTTGTCCATGTAAAGTAGGTATTTTGAATTGGCCATCAGTTTTAAGGCTCCAGTAGTTTCCTGTATTTCCATCCTTGCACTGTTTAGTCAAACAATACAGTGATTTAACAGGTACTCACTTGACACTAACAGAAAGAATTCAAGTTAAAACTCAAAGCTCACGTTAATACTCTGCAATCCGGAACATGCAATTGGCAGCATTTTCTCATTCTTAAATGTCCCCCAAGCAGACACAACAACTCTCCTTCTGGCCCAGCACAGTGTACACACCAGAGAGAGAAGGCAGGGATTGCCTCCAGGCCCAAACTGAAATTAAATGCTTACTGTCAAGGCTGAATGTGTGTGGGTCCCGAGTGGTGTGGTGGTCTAAGCTTTGACCCTGTCATCTGTTTGATTTTGGGGGATTCCATTTGAGGCTTAGAGAACGCAATTTGTTTTGGTGCATAAAATGGCCCCAAATCTCCCCCTAAATGTGCTAGTTTGCGTTGGGAGTCTGTCAGATTTTGTGACAGATCTGGGCAGTTTGCTTTCTACTGCAACACATTGGGTTGATCAGTTGGAAAAGAAGCAGTGAGTTGGTAAAGTGATATGTTTTAGGTAAATTCAGTGATGTTTGTTTTTTTTTGTTTGTTTGTTTTTTTTCTATTCCCACCAAAAATTTGACAGTGATTTTTGACATTGAAACTGAGCATGTTGATGTGTTTTGAGTTGGGTTTGGAATCAGAACTTGATGTGTTTTGGATCATGTACGGTAACTTGCTGATGTGTTTCAAATCAGATTCAAAATATAATGCATTTTTGGTCAAGTCAGGTTCAGGCTTATTATTTTTATTATTATTTGGGTGTTTGGGTTGGGTATTAAATCAGGTGCAGACTCAGAATGTGATGGGCTTTAGGTAACATTCAACATCAAAACATTGTTCTTTGCCAAACTTGATTTGTTTCATGGTGGATTCTGACTCCAAACTTGATATACTTGAGTGCAAAACTTGATGTGTATATTGGGGCAGGTTGGATGCCTAATGAGTCTCAATGTGTTTAAGGTCTGATGCAACTCAGGGATGTATTGTTATCCAGTTGTGTCTTCAATTCCAGACCAAGATTGAATTCAAAACTTGATGCTGTTTGTTGAGATGCATACAGATGCAAAACGTGCTTCAGGTCACTAAGAACATGCTGTTTGGCAAAAGGTAGTTTTAGCCTGGGTCAGACTTTTCTTTAGGCTTTGGTTCCAAACCCCTTTAAGAGGACAGGAATTGTTTTTCAGACACATCATCTCAACTCATCCATCAGAGCAGACAGAGAAGAGCTCAGACTGACACTGTGTCCAGTTAAAGACCAGGGCTTGATTTAAAGGCTAGATCTATACTGGCCTGCAGGTTAAAATATTGAAGGAAGTATGTGGAGCTTAGTGTTAACTGCCAGGTCGGCTGGGATACAGTTTATTCTCTCAGTGAATTATCTCTCCCCTGAAGCTCACTACAATGCAAAGATTTTATTCAAAATGAATAGTTGCTACATAATTTGTTTTTGTAAGAACAGGAGATCTTTTAGTGTGCCTTTTATTTGTCATTGCACAGAAAAATATTCCTTTAGCATGTATCCCAGTCTTCCTGCTGGTCATGGGGTTCAAACTGGCAGCCCTCCATTGCTAAGCCCATTTCTCTAACCATTAGGCCACGTTAAATAAATAGTGATGAGTAGTGTGATATATCATGATATATACATATCATGTATATATCATGTTTGTGATTTAAATTTCAGTGTGTTTTAAATTCAGTGTAAGCAATTTTTCACAACACAAAATGTTCAACATCATTTAAAATGTTGAGCTTGTAATTACTTGCTAACATCTGTACTAACATGATTACATCTGTATTTTTTTCATATTTATCAATATAATTTTTCTATATGAATCTTATTTAAGTATTTATGTACAAGACTTACAATACAGATTTTAATATTAGAAACTATATAAAATTACAACATACATTAATAAGCCTATATACACTACTTCAAAATTATTGAAGTCTTTGTAACAATTCAAAATTATTTAATAATAATTAATATACTGAAATGACATTGAAATAATCTGTGCTTTTTAACTGCCTTGAGATTTGATTTGAGCGTAGACTGAAGAATGATGGATATTGATTAGAATATATATAGCTTTTCTCCTGGATCTTTAGCTTTCCATTGTGCTACCAGTCATATCAAAACTTTCAAAATAAAGCACAGGGCTATAATATTGGAATGATTTTTGAGATCTTAAATATATAAAGAAATAATCAATAAATCTGTGCTGTATTCCACTTTCACAAGGCACTGCCAAAGTTGCTCCAACCATTTGGAATGGTTATAGAAATAAAATCTAAATGTAATTCATCATGTAACTGTGGTTTAATTACGTAATTACTTAATTATATGTGTTTACTAAGGAAAACTGATTGTGAAATGTAATGTGAATGTATAGGAAATGACTCATAGACTCTAATAATTCTGTTTTAATAATAAAAGACTTTTAAGGGTTTGAAATGACATGAGAACAGATGGAAAGTGAAAAGTGCAGTCTCAAACTTGTCGATGGTGGAATGTAAATCAGATGTAAATGCAGCTGAATGCAATTAATTATGTCGCTACATAATTATGTAATTACGTAATTACATTGAAATGTATTTCAAAATTATAGCAAATAAAGCTCTAGACTTCTTCTAAGCGTTAACCTGATCCCAGAACAGGGCTGAGGGCCCAGAGCCCTGATACAGGAAGCATTAACGCGACGTCCAGCTTAAGCTTCTTTGTGTCTGCTCAGTCTAATTAACGCCACTTGTGCACTGTATTGCTAGTGTGCGTGCTGGAAACATGTGAAAGGTTTAAATTGAAAAAATATGGAATCCATTAACCTTGCAGACAAGGGCCATTCACTCGCATCTCATTAGAGGCAAGGGGAATTGAGCAGCACTGTGAAATCTATTATTGTTTTAATAAGCTAACAATTTGTTAATTTGTGCGAGTCTTAAGTGTAAACATAATTTCTCATCAGTATCATCTTAATGGGGTGGGTGCACTGGGAGCAGCTTAGGGCTTTTGTAAGGATTCGATAAATATGGAGACACGAAGTAGCCCATATGTGAACACCCTCACACCAACATCTGTGTCCAAAAAGGTAAATTACATATTCTTCCAGTCGTTCATTTTATAGTCTTTCCTGGACTAAAGCAGAATAAAGGGTTTTTTATGCTAAAGATGGGTTTGGTTATGTTCATCCAGTGTTTTTCTGTTTTGCAGGCCCAATAAAACTAGGGTAATATTGTATGTTACCACTTACCACTGTAAAACAGTCTTTGGGCCAATAGTGGATTTCAACAGTTTTAACTTACAGCCATTTTATTATGTGACTTTGGGGTGTTTTTCCCCTTTCCCTCACAAGAGCTATGCAAAATCATATTGTTTGCCATAATATTGTTATAATTCTTAAAACAAAAATCTATACTGTGATAATAGACATGTTCTGACTTATGTTATGATGTCATACAGTTACCCATAATATGGCATACGTTCTTTACATGAGTCTTTTAGGCACAGTGAAGTACAGTGGAAAATGGTTCTGAGGAATTCGCACCAATAAAAGGGGAGTTACTTCAGTCATGTGGAGGTGGTTTGGTTACAGAATATCAGATGTTCAGTAAACCATGGTATTATGTAAGAAATGAAAGAAGCCTATAACAACAGAACACAACTAATCTGTTTCACCACCTCGAGCAGAGCACTAGGAAAATCAAAAGTGTCGTTAGAAGAGTTCAACATCCAATGAGCTCTAACCCAATCAGATAAACTACACTGACTTAGCACAGAGAACTATTCTGCATTTGTTTGTTATTTAGTGTGAGGCTTATGGTCACTTTTTATAGAGTTATTTATGTTTCCTCTTTATATGCACACACTAAATTTTCTGTACTTTTTGCTGTGTGGTAGATATATGCTACTTTTTTTCATTTTTATTTTTATATATACAAAATCAGAATCTTGGTAAGTTACTGTTGTTTACAAAATAATGTTTTGTAAAGTTTACAGATTTTTTTAGCGCTTCTTTTGAATGTTTAAAACTGTTACATGTGTAGTAAAATTAAACATTGTAATAAATTTAAAAAACGTTATCATTAATATATAGTAAAAATATTAAATTTAATGTAATCAATATTAATACAACATTTATTTTATCGCAGTAGTAGTTTTTTTTTTTTCATATAACCAAAAATACTATCACCAAAGTACCCTGAAATATCATTATTTTATTTTAGGGCCATATTGCCCATCAGTATCCAACCCCACTCTTTGTTAAGTGCTCTGCTCTAGAGCCATGAATCCAAACTTTGTTACTCTGTGGCTACATTAAGGTGGGTTGGGCATAATCTGTGTAACGCAACCTTGTAGTTCCTGCCTTTATCATGGAACATTAACACATGATTTAATGAACAAGTGGTTATATGTGTACTTACAGATCATTTTAGATGGTCACTGGACACAGCATCGTATTGAAAGCCAAAGTATCCATTATGTAAATGAAGACACATCCTCATTTCAGTACGGCTTTGAACATTAGTATTTTTCATTAACTAAAACGTTAGAGATGACAGTTTAATAGGTGTTGGTCAGATAGATCCATAACCCATTGTGCGTTCATACTCTTTACAGGAAACTCTGAAACTGTGGCAATGGCTAATGGCCTACGTCTTTGCCAGTTGCACCCAGACTAGGTCTTCCTGAATCATATGATGCTACTATGTCATTGGATAGCTAAAAACACTTGGAGAAGGGCACTTAATACCCAGTTCTGTTTCATCAGGTAACTGACAGCCTCACTAGCTACCATCCTGCTGATGACTGGGCAAGAGAGATGGCCATCCTGCCCACCCAGAGAGAGTGAGGCCTGTTGTGCTCTCCTGGTTTGTGTTAGCATTCTTCTCTAGCTGTGCTGAAATGCTTAGCAGTGCTGATGCCTAGCAGGAAAGCAAACATAGGCAGGCTTTACTTGCCTTTGCTGACTGGTAGTTGTGTTTTGCCTCCAAAGTAGAGAGAGGCATAAGGGTTTGAAGGAAATGATAGCTTGTCCTGCATGGTAGTTCCTAGGAAAATGTATTTTCAATATAAAAAGTAGTTCTCTTGGCAATTATGGAACACATAGCTATAGTCACCAAGCTGGAGTCTCAGTTCTGAGAAAATGTTTCCTGGATTTTGCACATATGCCATTATAATCCCCTGCTCTTTTTAGAGTCTTCCTGATTACTATGATTACCTATACGGCAATCGCTGCAGGCTGGTTTACCTCTTCAGGTTTTATGGATTGGCACCTGCAGTAGACGATTAAAAGTGTCTGGTGAAAAATCAGAATCATTCAGTTTCGCTCATAACTAACAAGACTTTATAGAAATTGTTATAAATTCAAATGGGCAAACATGCGGTGTGGACACCTGCTCATTCCACGTTTCTTCTGAAATGAAGGGTATAAAGAGGTACTCCCTTATATTCACAATAACAGTTTCTGTTTTTCTGAAAGGTTCAGACTAGATGTTTTGCATTTTTGTGGAAATTGGATGGCATTTGGCCATCCAAATTAGTGTGATCAAGAATTGGATGATTTTTTTGGAATAAAATAAAGAAATACTTCAGCCTACTTCAAAGGTGTTTTAGAGAAGTTCCACTTCTCCAAATCAGAATGCTGAGGGGCTCTAGCCCACAATTGGAATTGAGCATGGTAACCGTAATCAAATCCAGAACATTCCATTTTTATCCATGTTTTCCTATGGAGATTGAATAATCCTTGCATCTGAAAATGAACGTGCCCTTTTACAGTTAATTTTCTTGGTTCGAAAGAGTCACTACAGTGTCTGGACCTACAGTGTGTGTGGGATTTGTATATTTATGTTTATGTAGTGTGTGTATGCAGTAAGCATTAGTGTCAAAATCGTCAAGTCCATTGCCTATTTCACACATCAACTCTGGAGAATTTCAAGAGAAACCCAAGAGTTTCTGGTCCTCAGAAATGTCCCGTAGTGGTCCTTTCACACATGCAGCATGCAGCAGGAGTTTTTCTCTGTCAGATGCACTCTCGCAGCGGGAAATGAAAAGCATGTTTAGTCGTGGAGCAGCACATATGCAGCGCGTGCCGGAGTAGGGCTGGAATATTCCCGCTCCATTCTCCCATGCGCTGAAAGTGACTTTTCCCAGGATCTTTGCTCGGGCGCTATGAGGATAAAGTCAGTGTAATGTCCGGGACGAATGTTGCATGTGGTCACATCCGCACATATAACCCCCCGTGTAAACTCCAGAATATTTCTAAACAATACGTGGACTGATGTAACTGAGTGATTTCCTCTGAGGTCTAAACATGGTCCCATGAGGTTGCAAGGGTGGTTCTAAAAGAAATACACATACTAACTGATGGACAGCCACATACATACACTTGAGCAGGAAAATATTGTCTAAAGCTAATGGTTCTTGCTAAACCAAGGCTTTAACATCCCTCTACCTGAAAGAGCATTGCACGTTGCCGTTCAGGAAGATCTTGAATTAGTGTGTGTGGGGGTGTGTTTACCTGCTGGTAGCCCCCTCTGCTGCCTCCAACAAGAACTGAGAGCCAAGATCAACAGTTTTGTGCCAATTCCTTGTGTTAGAGCTGGGATTAAGAGCTCATGTCTGCAGGAGTAAGATAATGCTACATCTCGCACATCTGGCAAGGCATTCAGCCAGCTTGGAAAATGATAGTGTGTATTTCACCACTTCTATAAATGTCTATTAGACTCTTGCAGTATTGCAGCGGGTGTGGCTTATATTAGGCTCCACATTTGTGATTTGGATTCATTTGTGAAGTGAATTCTGAACCCTTCCAGTGAACAATGCTGTCGATCAGATGTCACTGACATTGTTTGCGAACGGCTGATTCTGTGGATCAGTCTGTGTGTGTTTGTGAGTCCAAGGAAAATGAGTGTTAAGCCATATGTGAATGTTTGCCTGTTTATGTATGTGCACATGTCTCAGTATGTATGTATGTAGGGTGTGTGTGTGTGTGTGTGTGTTAGGTACACATCCTCTTTTCCTCTGGGATCTCTCGGTGCTGACAGCAACATCTGCAGGTTCACATGTCCACCATCCACACTGTCCTTCTTGATGTGTGTGTGTGTGTGTGTGTGTAAGGGACTGGGTCCTTTTAAATTCATTAAGAGTTGATGTGTTTCGACATAATTTCATAAAGCAATAGGACTTTTGAGGTTGGTTGTTTTTCAGCTTGGTTTAATGGTCTACAGCTTTATTCAATAATAAATGAACTTATTATTTTAATAATCCACACTGATGCTAAGGGTTAATTCCTTGTTGGATTTTGTGGTCCTCTGCTGTGGTCACTTGACCAATAACACTTCTGCTGCAAGTCTCTCTCCTTCTCTCAATAATTTCTTGGGATTCTGTATCACACGCTATCTGTGACTCTCTCTTGATGTGTGCCTCATTTTCTCTCTCTCTCTCTCTCTCTCTCTCTCTCTCTCTCTCTCTTCTCTCTCAGCTGAGTGGAGAAGTGAGAATGATTTCTGAGTCTGCGTGTCTGAGCTTGCTCGTCCTCTGCCTCTGTGTTGAACGGAGTCTCTGCTCCTGCATTCGTCGAGCGTTTGTCTCTATTTACTTTGTGAAATAATATTTGCTCACCAAACCCAAAGCGGCGTGGGATGGGTCAGCGTAGATTGAGGCCACATATTTAAAGTGAAAGTGACTCTGTGGACTGATGGATATTGGGGTGATGACAGAGCACATGATGGAATATGTCAACATCCTTAAAGTAACAGAGTTTAGTTTTTGTCTTCAGACCCCAGACCACTAATGGAAGAGAAAGTCACTTTATATTTCAGTGCTTCTCAATGGACCACAACCACAGTGTGTTATTCACTCTTAACCAACTAAAGTACACTACCTGACCACTTTGTTAGGTACACACCATATATGTATCAACACCTGGTCCACTTTACGATGTCCATTTACCACATAGTGCCTGGTGCTACAGGTGGTGTCACTGCCACACAGCTTCAGGGTCCTGGTGTTATGGGCTCGCTCCTCACTTTAGGTCACAGACTATGAGAAGTTTAGCGTGTTCTCCCAGTGTCTCTGTGGGTTTCATCCCACAGTCCAGAAAAGCATGTTGTTCAGCGGATTGGCTGTTCAAAGTGTCCACAAATGCAAATGTGTGACACTTGAATAACCTACTGTTCCTGCTTTTCAGCTGGGAACCAACTTTCCTGGTTCGCAAACCAATTCATGTAGGTGGAAACATGCAGAAAAGTTAGCAAATTAGGTTAGCAATTTGGAACCTAACGAGTTCACATTGGTGGAAAAGGGCTACCAGTGACTCCAGGTAGAAACCAAACACGACACTGAACAGAAGTAAGTGGTTACAGCAGATAATGAATGAATGATACTGTGCCAGTGTCCATCATTTTATATTTATTAAAATTATCATTTATTCAGCAGCCTTTTAGGTTTTTTTTGCCTGTTTTCTTTTCTCATTAAATTTTTAAAGATATACATCCTTTCAGAGCCATAATGTTGGTTGAAGTAGACATATACTTGCTGTTAACTACGTGTTCATGTATGCATCATGGCTGCCATGCGTATCCTGCATCTGTTTAGTGCATAGGTTGTGCACGTCCTCCAAAACTAAACGCTATGCATACGCAATGTGCAGTAGACACGTGAATGATAGGGACAGAGCAGGCAAAAATCACATCACAATGGCCTCTTTCTCTGGTCTGCCCTCTTTTGGAAGACTTCAGTTAAAAGCATAGCACATAGGCAAGTATGTGAACTGTTACATTCATGGCGATGATGGTAACATGCAAATATATGGCCAAACAGCAAGTATATATCTACCTTTAAATGTCTCACAGTGGAAGAATGGACATATACATGTAGAACTGATCTGCATCACTGGCTTTATTGTGTCCCATCTGTATAAGATGAAAGTTTTAAATACTGTTTAATACATGGCTTTCACCCTCAGTTTTTTTTGCCAATTTGCCAGGTTTGGCCACTTCAGCAGAAAGAACAGTTGCAGATATTGGTTATGAAGAGGGCATTCTGAGCACTTGTGTTTGCTAGAGGCTCTCTCCTCTTTGTTTTTGGGGACACTGATGAAGTGGAGCTTGCTCCCCCCCCAGCGCCAGCATCTGCCCAATGACAGCAGTGACAAATCAGCAGTGGGAAACTTTGGTGAAGAGCAGGCGAGAGTGAGGTAGCCTCCCCATCCATCACTAGACCACACAGACTCTCTCTATACACACACACACACACACACACACACACACACACACACAAACACACATTCTCACACTCTCACAGCTTCTTAAATGGCTCTGTCACTTCTCGCCTCTCAGTAGAATAGTGGCTGTGGTCAGCCTGGCCCTGTCTCTCCCCTCTATATGTCTCAGTGATGTGGACTGACACTGCCCTTCAGCAGCACTCAGACAGATCCCCTCCAACTTTCTCCCTCTCACACAGGAACTCAGCAAAAAAATAAATAAATAAATGATGTTGATACGGTTTGGTACTATGTGTGGATAGTAACTCAAGGTTCTCATTCCTTTTAGAATTTCATTTTCCAGGAATTCTCTAGGACTGTTTTAATGACTTGAATACACAACAGCTGTTGCTTCTCTTGAAATGATGCCCTCCTGCTGATATCCTTTATGTTCATGTTAACAGAGAAACCCCTAATAACCCAAACAATTATCATTTGATACATACCACGTAGTTAATAATACACACTACAGAAGAATAATGTTTGAATGTAGGCTCACCTTCACCAAGTGGTCCAACACACCATATTTTTCTCCCAAAATAAGACTCTAATATTTCAAACCACATCTGTTATGCACACTTGTACTGTTCATTTTAAATGGGGAGCATTGTTTACTTTTTCATAGTCCTAGCTTTACCCTCCGTCTCGCTCAACATTGACATTCAAATTGATTGAAGCTACATCCCAGACTGTCTCCTGGAGGATAACGCATGATTATCTGAGAATATTTAGCATTGAAATGTTGTGTTGTTTTAACAGTGTCTGTGCATGTGACTGTTGCCTCTTTCTGTTTATCAGTTCTGTCTGCATTGTTCTCATTGGGATCAATGCAAAAGGGTGCGGTTTCCTCAGATGAGAATGTGGCCTAAGTATGTGTTTGTGGAGCAATGTGAGATAAGACTGCAGTCTGTGTGGAGGGAGGGTAGGGGACTGTTGATGAGGGAGGTGGGATGTTTGGGTTTCAAACAGATCAATGAAGAAAGCCAGAGAGAGAGAGAGAAGAGGAGGAGGAGGAGTAGGAAGAGTGCCTCAGATGGTATCAGTCATTACATCTGTATGACAGCAAGCGTCTGAGGTTTGCGACTGCAGCCAAGCCACTCCACAACTACACAATCCCCTACGGATTGGAAAACCGAGCTTGAGATTGGGCTTCAAAGAGTGGGGGGTGGGGGAGGGGGGATCTGTTCCTTCCAAAAATACCTAAAATATGCCTGATTGGAGTTAAAAGCATGACTGTGCGCTGCTGTATTGAGCGTCTCGTTGCGTTCCAAGCACGCAGCGCTCTGTCTGGCTGCCGTGCCAGAACAGAGAACTGAGAAAAGCAGAGAAAACAGCCACGCTCATGACTCATTTGTAATTGTCGTGATGCAAATGCCACTTATCCAGCTTAATTGTTCAGATTTGATTTTGCGCAGAGCGTCAGGATTAAGTATAGCCGAGCGAGGGGCCGGCAAAACAGACGCCCGTCAAAGCGGGCAGCCACAAAAAAGCAAGAGCACGGGCTGTCACTGGCACATGTGCAAAATGGCTTCCGTCATTGACTAAATGATTAGCGGCTGTGCTCCCACGCCTCCAACAGGTGTGCTAGCAGTGCACACACACACACACACTGGCGCATGCACTCGCTCATTATGATGCTCTTATACCTGACTGATTCTGCAGAAGATGGGACTAGGTTTGGGTTCAGAGATGAGACAATGTAGCGCTTTGAAACTGCTGCTGTAGATGACGACCATGATTTGTTTGCCAATTTCCGTCAGAGACGTGCAGGGTGGGAGAGGGAGGGGGAGATATGAGGGGTGAGGTGTGGGGGTGGGTATATGCTGTCAGGTTTCCATGCCAACGGGTCTTCAGACCTAATTACTCAAAATGTTAGGGGCTTCTTTTAATTATGATTGAACCCATCCTCCTCCTCCACGTATGTTTTTATAGCATCGCAGCGTGTTAATAGTCTGTTTGCTGCTGGAACAGGTGGTTTTATCTCACTAAACCCTTTTTTTCTGTTTCTTTAAGATCTCAGAAGGCTACAGCTCTTGGCCATCAGCTCCTGTTTGTCTAGAATAAAAATATCACTATCCACATGGGGAGGCCAGTTCTAACTGTTAATCCTATGAGATCCTATCAGACGAGCAGGGTCTTAAGAATGTGTCATTCAATATGCTGTTGCAACAGAAATATGCTTCTAAGAGTTCGTTAATAAAAGCAATTGTTCTGTAGGAATGTAAACACTTAGGACCAGTTGAATGTGTTAAAGAAAATCATCTTCTGTTTCAAACACATTCTTTAAAGAATGGCTTTATAGATGGCACCGAACAGAGTTCAATTACTCTGAAGATGATAAATGTGTAACAAATGTTTTTCAGGACTATCTTCTTTGGGAAAAACTATGCATTTATTTCTTCAATTTATGTAACTGGGTTTAATTAATTAATTAAATGTCTGTAAACGCTTATCCAGTTCAGGGTCGTGGTGAGTCCGGAGCCTACCCAGAAACACTGAGGTCAAGGCAGGAACACAACCTGGAGGGGGCACCAGTGCTTCACAGAGTGACACCCACTCACACATTCACACACTCACACCTATGGACACTTTTTGAGTCACCAGTCCACCTACCAAAAGTATATTTGGACTGTGGGAGGAAACTAGAGCACCCAGAGGAAACCCATGAAGACATGGGGAGAACAGACAGTCACCTGGAGAAGGGCTCAAACACACAACCCCAGTGACAGTACCTGCTGTTGTTGGTTAATGTAATTTGAAAAAATTAACCAGCTTTTTACATGTTGTGACATTTTTAAGATGGCGACAAGATCCAAACTCACTTGACACTAACAAATGAGCTCTTGTCATGTCATGCTCTTTCCATTTCTGCGGGTATAAGATTTCACACTGACTGTGATGGTATGTAGGGCTCAGTTTGAAGGAGGACAGAAGGGGATGATGTTAATTACAACAAAGAAAATAATCAGAACTCTATCAAGATTCAATCATTTTCTATACACATACAACACACACACTGAGTAGAAGAAGTGTTCTTTGGTCTAAACTACAAGAGCCCTCAGTGAGTTTGCGGGGAGCACGTGGTTAAAAACACAGGCCCTCAGTACAGTAATTTCTTCGTAATATTGCCAATTGTAAAAAAGCAAAAGCACTTGATACAAACCATGGTCTGCGCTGTTCACTGAGAACAACCAAAATGTAACAGATGGTGAGGGAAAACAGACAAAGAGCCTTCCAGGGACTAACTTGGAGTAAATTAAATAGATCTTGCAGCATATCAGACACAAACAGAAACTTGAAAGTCTGCTTAGAAAGCTTGAACATGTTGTAATTTCTTGTTTGTACTTGCACTGTTAGTGCCATGTTGAAGTGAAATCACAGAATTTCAGTTTTGAGAAACGTTCTCTTGAGACACTCTGATTTTCCATGTGGGCATTGGGAGTTAAAGTGCCATAGTCATGATGCAGTGGAAATGCAGTATATTAGTTGACCTCTGCAGTGGAATAATTTTCAGTCAAAGTTTATCAGCCAAGTTAGCGCATGAAGGCATGCAGTTACAGACTTAATGTGGCTCTGTAATGAAGGAATAATAAACCTATTTAGAAATCTAAATATTTGAATTGCAGTAATGGTTAACAAACCCACCCCCTCTAGCCTCTGTACTGTTTCTGGAGCAGCTTAGCCCTGGGAGTGTGAGTGACACCATCGCTGTAATCTGCATTTGACACTGGGCCATGGACATGTTTGATTCCAGCTACACAAATGTCCGCTTCAGCCATTGTGCTCTCTGTGGACTCTCTGTGAGCTGGAGAATGGGAACCAAATGTGTGTCTTTTTATTTCCTCGTTTAATGGTGGGGCTATAGTGAGTAGTTATGGAGGCAGTTTCTCATCTTTTTAATATTGAAGCCTGGCTGACCCTGGTGCTGGAGCAGGGAGCCAGAACGGCACACTGTGTGGTTTTCCAGGGAGCTGGTGTTATTGATCTTCTCTGCCAGCATGAATGGAGTTTAATTACCTGAGCCGCTTTGTCTGACCTGCTCCTCCTAAATGCCCTCGCGGGGATGTGTGTGTGTGCGTGTTTGTGTGTGCGTGTGTGTGTGTGTGTGTATGTGCGGGTGTGTGTCCGTGCTCATGTTTATGTGAATACGGGGTGGGTGTTGGGCTTGTAATATAAAAATGCAGTCTTTTCCCTATAGAACCTTCCTATTTCTTTGTGTATTGTGAAGAGGCGTGGGAAGGAGATTTGGGAGATTATAAATTGCACGGTGTGCTGTTCTGAGGCTAATTTATCTAACTTAGCCTTTCTGTCCATAGGTGAGGCTTGACTCTCTTATTTAAACTCGCATTTACTTTGGCCTCCTGATCTTTGCAGCATGCCCAGGTGTACTTTAATTCATTTATCTTCATATAATGATCACAAGCTGTAACCCTAGGAATATCACAAAATGCTTGTTATTTGAAAAAGTGGAAGAGCTAAAAGAGGTTTTCCGGTATTAATTTCAGTTTGTTTTTCAGTTGCGTGTCAACATCAGTTTAAGGCACAGTACAAACATGATTTGTAAGTTTAAAAAAAAAACTAGCTTCATATCATACCATGGAGCGTACTGGTTTTATTCAGTGGTTTAACTCAGATCCGTGCTTTGGATGAAAGGCAAGGCAAGTTTATTTATAGAGCACCTTTCATACACAATGGATATTAAAAGTGCTTTTTAATAGATAATAACAATTTAAAAGCTATTATAATAGAATAGAATAGAACATCTAACCCAAAAATGATTCAAATCTTTTCAAGTAGAATTAAAACTAATTAAAATATAAAAGACAAAGCAGTGCAATAAAAGAAAGTGCTTTTGTTAAAATAGTATTTTTAAATAACATAGTATTTTATTAAAACAAAGATGCAGCGCTACTCTGAGGCGCAGGAGAACAGGAAGGTCTTTAATCTAGATTTGAAGACTAATATTTGGGGCAAAGCTGATGTTTTCCAGGAGTCTGTTCCAGGTGCAGGCAGCATAGTGACTGAAAACTGCCTCCCCCTGTGTGGTTCTAACCCTGGGCACTATGAGCTGACCAGTCCCGAGTGATCTGAAGGGACTACTGGGTTCATACACTTCTAGCAGGTCTGAAATATATTTTGGTTTGAGGTAGTTTGATTTATAAACAATTAACAGGTTAATAGCACTTTAAAATCAATCCTATGTTTAGTCCGCAGCCAGTACCACTGCACTGTCCTGAGGACAGGAGTGATGTGCTCGGTTTTCTTGGTTCTGGTAAGAGTTCTAGCTGCTGCAGCTTGCAAAACTGTGGACTTGGGAAGTCCAGTAAAGAGACCACTTCAGTAGTCCAACCTGCTGGAGATGAATGCATGAATTAGTTTTTCTAAGTCTGGTTGTGACACATTACCTTTGAACTTTGATATGTTTTGAGGTGATAAAAGGCAGATTTTGTTATTGCCTTTATTTGGTCATTACAGTTCAGGTCTGAGTCCAGGGTTTCTGACCTGGCCTTTAGGCTTTAGAGCTCTGCTGTTAAGCTGAGCAGTGACCTCAAGTTTTTGCTCCTTACTGCCAAACACAATCACATGATCAGTCCCTCATCCAGTTATTAACTGATTCTAGGCAATTGCAGAGAGTATCAATGGGACTGTAGTCACCTGGTGACAGAGATAAGTAGATCTGAGTGCCATCTGCATAACTTTGTTAGGCTATTTTATTATTTTTGAGGATTTGTCCAAGTGGTAACATGTAAAGGTTAAACAGTATAGGCCCAAAAATGGCTCTTTGTGGAACACCACAGGTCAGCGATGTTCATTTTGATGTTCAATTGATTTGATTTGATAGCAGTACAGTAATTTCTATCCTACAGATACGATCGTAAGCAGCTGAGAACTGTTCTCTAGTCTGTCTAAAAGGATGCTGTGATCGACAGTATCACATGCAGCACTAATGGTGCTTTTCCACTGCATGAGTCCGGCTCTACACGACTCTACATTGCTCGGCATTCTTAAAGCTTGTTGCTTCTCCACGGACGGGGCTCCCCCGTGAAATTGACCCGTGACGTTATAAAACACTGTCTCTAACAGTAAACGCTGTCTTTTTTTGGAAACCATGGTAAAGTTAGGCATTGTTTACTCACCGTTTATTTGCATGTTGTTTTAGTCTTTTGGACTAAACATGACTCTGTGCCCCAGTTCTCACAGATCAGGTTTACTTGTTGCATGTTAAGCATTCACTGGAAATGTTTGCTAGCCATCAGCCCAAGGAGCATATAAACCTCTTCAAAACACCTCGAGGTAAAATTACGAGCTGCCTTTGTGAGTCTGATATAAATGTGAAAGCTGCTGTAACTTAAGAGATTTAAAAAGTGGCAGTTTATGCTTTGTGTGGATTTAAATGATCTCTTCATTTCGTGGTGATAGACGTGGTGGTCTCTCTGGCCAATTGGTGCTCTGCAGGGTTTACACGTCACCATTTAGTACCTACATGGTTGGACTGAAAACTTATCATTTCATGTAAGTTCCATGCAGTGGAAAAGCCATAAGATCGAGAAGCACTAGCACAGATATTTTACCGCTGTCTGAGTTCAGACAGATGTCATTTAAGATCTTTGAGGGAAGTTTCTGTGCTGTGATGTCATCATACTAACAATGTTCATTTAAAAATTTGGTGAGCTGACTAAAAATTACTTTCTCAATAATGTTGTTTATGAATGGAAGATTAGAGATGGGTCTGTAGTTGTTTAGGATAGTGCTGTCTAAATTAGAGTAGAGACCCATTCACTATTTGCAGTATGTCCTCAAATAGGCAACAAAATACTTCCTGCATAAAGTGTGCAGGCAGGACGTCTAATATGCATGTGTATGGTTTTAGATGCTAGACAGTTTCCTCTAGAGTTTTCTGATCAATAGCGGTGTATTCAGACAGGGTACATTTCAGATTTTGAGGCTGTACCAGAACAGCTCTGCTGTCAGGAGGCGTATTGAAGATACGAATGTTTAGAATTTTATTGCTGAAGAAAGCTGCAAATTCATTACATTTTTCCCCCACAGAGAGTAGTTCTGGGTTTACCTGTGGTGGTGGATTTCTCAGCCTATCAAATATTGTAAATAACGAGCGGGTGTTGTTAGAACTTTTACTGATGATCTCAGAGAAATATGCCTGTCTGGCCTTTTTTACATCCAAGTTGTAATTATGTAGTTTCTCTTTATAAATTTCCAGGTGAATTGTGAATTTTTCTTGGATTTACCCCCATGCTGCATCACCGTGGTGCTTTCTGCTCACCAGATACTGTTTTTTGTTTTCAGAGGTGCCAAACAGTCAATAAGATTCACAGCTTTGGAGTTAAAGTTCACAAGAGCACTTTCAGAAAAATTATATATTTTGCATGTATCTTGATTAGATATACAGGGGGTCCTCGACTTACGACGTTGATCCGTTCCTACGTTGCGTCGTAAACCGATTTTCGGTGTAAGTCGGAACATACGTATATACTGTACGTAAATAACATACTGTAAGCACTTATCCTATCCTAACGCCTATTCTCCTCGGTCCCGAGCCGCGTAACCATGTATTCTTCCGCCGCGCACACCCCACACGAAGTTCACGTTACGACGTTTACGACGCAAAACCACTTAATTGGAAACAAGGCTTAATACAGTAAATGGGAGATGTGTCGTAACCACGAAACATCGTAACTCGGGACTGATGTAACCCGAGGACCTCCTGTATTGTTTTGGACATAGCCTCCATAAATAGTTTATCTCACACAAATCAAATCAAGACCTTGGATGGTTGTACAAAGGTTTATATCTATTCGATAATCCAGGCTAACTTTGAACTACTTTTGTAAATGAGTGAGTGACTTTAATAAGAACGTATTCTACCCTTTTATCACAAGTTTACACAGTTCACTGGGGTCTTAATGAAACGTCTATGACAAAAGGCAGTCTAAACAGCCCTGTCCACAACCACTTTGTTTTAGTACCTGTTCCTTTACATGTGAATGAGACACAGCTTAGCTCAGTGTGAGAGCCCAGAAGTGAGGAGCAGAAGCTTCATTCATTCATTCATTTATTTATTTATTTATTTATTTATTTATTTATTGTAATTAGCCATTTTCATTTGTTTCTTGTTCTTCTTTTATTTTGTTTTAAAATTATTTGATCACTACTCTTACTTCTCTGACTCTGACTGTTTATTTTTGTTCTGATTAATCTTGTCTTGGCGCTTTTGGATAAAAATGGGTCGTGTCCTTGTAATCAGAGAGACTCAGCTGAAGAGGCAGGAAACCCCAAAGTCTCTCCACTCTACATATGAAGTTACACAAAATCAGGGCCACTCATTTTAGCCCATGTTTTCAGACTTTCAGACTATGTGTATTATGTGAAGACTCTAAGACGTGTCATTTATTAAAATGGTTTATTAAAGAAGTAGGCTTAAGAAAGTGGTGACATTTGACCTGTAAAAGGGAGAACAGAGCCTCTGTCATCACTACTTCAGGATCAACACTGCAGCAACTGCACTGTTTCACTTTTGGAGGATTGTAGGTGAGCACACCACCTTTATTTCAGGATGATGCTGTAAAAGTGAATTAAACTCTTCAACTGTAGGTGGAGCCTGGGAGCAAAAATACCAAGTGAATTTAAACAAACAGTAGTAAAGCCCTCTTCTAATAATCATTTACTATTTACATTGTAGATTATGTCACTTTGGAAATGTTTGCATGGCTGAACGTTTGCATTGCGTTATATATTTTACAGCCATTATAGAAATGTAAATATTGGGTGAGGTTGAGGTGTGAGCTAGCATTAAAATGTTAGGTTGAAGTCTTTGGTCGGAATCCTTAAGTTCATACAGTGTTAATCTTTAGACGTCAGGGGGAAAAAACAATTGTACGAGTATTTTTTGACGTCTGCAATGTAGACGAATGATTTAGTCTCACAGTATATGAATAACAATTTTCCTCCAACTTTTGTTTTGCTGAGCTTCACCACTTTCCCTGGAAAAAAATGATTATTCCATTTGAAAAGCCATATTAACGATAACAACTCTCAGTCAAGCTGTGTCACATTTCTCATCGCCACCGAAAACAACACTGCATTAACATGACAGTTACTGTCACTTTCAGCAAATTGTCTCATCGACGCATTCATCAAGGTCGAAAAATTGATGACGGTGAGCCCAACCGGCTGACGTTGCGCACGTCTGTTTGAGAGCCGATTGGATGCCCCGGAAGAGCAAAAGTTTGTCATCTTTGCGAGCCGGGCCATTTGTCTCAGCTGAGCCAGGGGAAGCCATATTGTTTCAGCCACACCCAATTAGCTCCCAGTTTGAGTGAAGGAGCCTTGTTTCACAGTCTGCTGCTTCGGCCACACACACAAGAGTCCCACAACACAGCCATGCATGACAATGAGACAGGAGGAGGAGCCGAGCCATCAAAGAGCACTTATCTGCCAGCTAGTGCCTCCGTTCCAAAAACAGCACTCACTGCACTGAGCCGGCCAAGAGATTAGAACAGTCGATAAATAGCCACGGCCGCTTGACGTCATCAGTAATATCATGATGCCAGTTGTGAATCATGAATGTAGTGTTTGGTGAAGGCTGAAATTAAGTTAAGGACTCAAACCGAGTCATATGTTGCTGCTGAATGATTGCGTGAAAAAGTGAATAGAGCAGATAAGCCTGTGAACTCTATAACCTTTTTAATGCTGAGATTTTATTCTGAATTTTAATCTTCTCTTCTAACGGCTTATTGTATGTAACATCTTTCAAAGTTTAATATTTGTTGGTATTTTTTATTAATGTAAAAAAATGCCACCTGGATCATGTAGTTATCTTTAGTCCTGCACTTCACATTTCAGTGTCCTTATAGTTACTTTGCTGTGAATTGAATTTCATGTTTTATGGAAGTTATAATGCATCCAATAATAAAAACAGCATCCTGTACTATTACTATAGTAACCGATAATAGGCACTGTACCTGACATGGACGTGACTGTCATATAATTATTCTGGGGACAGGTTTTAAAAAGTTAAAGATAACCTATGTATATCATCAACAGCATATCAGGCACGTAGTGTAACCCTAAAGACCTCTGTGAAGGCCCCCACTTCATTCCCGCTTTCTCATAACTTTGTATTTACACCTTAACTTCATTGAATCATTGAGTCCTAAGATTAACAAACTGAATTAAAATAAGCCTAAACTTTAACTCTAAACTTTAGGGTTAGATTCATTAAAAGCCCCAGTCACATTCATGCCGTCCAGTTTGTCTAGAAGAATATTAAAAAACTGTTGAATTAATGCAGTAACATTTTAAAATACACAACCAGACTGGAAATCAGCGCATTACTGTTTTGTCCAGTCTCTGAGGATTTTCCAGCTACACGCAGCTTCACTGTTCTAAATTGTGCCCAGAGGCTTCAGTGAGAAGATCCTGCCACTGCTTTTTATGTGGCGTTAAATCATTATTGATTTGTGTTGCCTGTCCAACGCTTTTCATCCGACTACAACGTCACTGATGAGTTCAGCAGTCGCTTGTGCTGCTAATCAGTTTTTGCATCCTCTCTTAATTAAAGCCTCAGCTTTTTTTTTTCCTGCCCCTCCCGGTATAAACACTTTTCCTGCACAAACAGTGAGCGGTGCGGCGCTCCGAAGGCTGCCAGGGAGGCGGCAGGTGTAATTGGAATTCTCCTGTGAGGCAGGAGCAGGAAATGAATGTGACAGGATCAGAAGGATCTGGTATTCTGCAGCGAGCTCAATTACAGCCCAGTCCCACGGGGGGGAAAACTCCACGAGACTGATACGGAGTAGTACAGAGCTGCAGATTGGCAAATAAATATATAAAACACGTCCACCCAAAGGCTGGGCTTTCTTCACAGCAGAGCCAGGAACAATGCTTGTTTTGGTTGCACTTAAATGAAAAGGAAAGATTTAATCACTCAGCGGTCGTATTAGGTGAACTCGTCTATTTAATGCAAATTACAGGCGCAGAGTCGCAGGCCGGCCTGAGATATGAAAATAGGCGCAATCTCTTAGTGCCCATTAGAAAGCCTCTCATTTGGAAGTATTTGGTTTACCCTTCTCCCACCTGGATGAACCCTGAAATGAAGCATGATGGCAATATTCAAATAAGCCTCGCTGAAGGTGAGCCGAGCCTGTCAGGGCAGAGCCTTGCTTTTGTCGAGCGTTTTGTTAAGCAGTGGTGGCGCAAGAGAGAGGGGCTGATTCACTCCTTTGTTTAATAGCATAATAAACCTTTCCATCAGCCTTATCTGTCAGAGTGCTGGCTTTGTTCCCAGTTGTGATGGGAGGAGAAAAGGATGGGTTTAGCTTGGATGCTGTCGTGCTGGTGTGACGCCTAGGTCAACATTTTTTCTCTCTTTCAGTTTTATTCCGGCGGGGAGGTGGTGGTATACGGCCGCAGGACTGTGTCTTGTTGAGATCTGAGCAAGGATGTTTGTTTTGAGAGCAGGCGATGATAATGTGCTTGTTGGGCGCCTCATTGACCTGCTGGATTTGCATGTGGAATTTTGCATGTTTAACCACCGCGACTGACGGGTTCTTATCCGCGTTCGAGGCCGGACAATAACGAGCTTCTCCCCTAATACTCTTAACTCGGGTCACGTTACGCTACCGTCAGTGTGTGATTGAGCGTAAACCCCAGCAACAATAGACTACGCCTTCTTTGGCTGCTTGTTAACATCAGATACGTACCCTGCTGCATGGCGGAGTGAAATGGCCATTTACGCTAATGGCGCATTAAGACTGATGGCATTGTGATTGCCTTGCTATTACTCTGGGCAGATATCCTCACAGGGATGTCACGCAGATCAAAGAAGCATTTGAATTCCACAGGGTAACGGTGTCTCTCAGTCTTCCGATGACTGCCTTCCTCCATTGAGGAGGTTGAGCTTACTGTCAGGTGCTGGGAGTTAGCTTCTTTGATGCCCAGTGGAATTCCCTCATGGCGGCCCTCTGATGCGTGAAGCAGCTGGGAGACACTGTAATGGCAAAGGGATGTTCCCTGCTGAGAACACTTGCCAATGCCAGCTGCAAGAGAGTGAGAGGGAGACAGAAAGCCAGAGGACAGAAGAAAGAGAAACTTAAAAGCCAGAGGTGGAGAAAGCGCAGATATTTTAAACCCGAAGACCTGAGAAACGGGACGTTCCGCGTCCTGCCCTGTCGTCTGCCCTAGAGTTTTTATAGCTGCATTACCTGCTTC